>NC_060913.1:13526081-13833979 GCF_021234035.1 Daphnia pulicaria
TTCTTTTTGGGAGGAGGAGGAGGAGGAGAACAAGAGGGTGGTGACGCCGTGAGGAGAATTTAGTGGAGGGTGGCTGTCTCGTTTTTCGGGGTGGAGTTTTAGGACACGGGTCAACTCTGGGGTTTAATTTAGAGGGACGGAAAAGAATCAATAGAACAACACAATTTCATCTTAGTTGGTGAAAATTTATCGTTTTTTTTTTGTCTTTTTCGCCTGATAATAATTAACCCAATTTGGGGTTATGTTTGACCGATTTTGCGTGAAATGGGTAGGGAGCGCGTGACTGCCAAAAATTATATGGACGTGCTGTCATTGTTTTCCATTTACGTCTCCCGTCTCCAGTCGTTCTCATTTAGTCCGGTCAATGTCCGCCGTTGTTGGCACCGATCAAACCCCACCGTTGCTGCAACCCGAGTGAAATGAAATGATGGCGGCAGAGACGAGAGATACGGTTCACATTTTTCTTTTTTTCACTGTGCCTAACGTCCAGTATTGATCGCATCGCATGTATAAAAATGGAAGAATAAGAGCACACAAGGAGGGGTTTAGTGTTGGGTGGTGAGGGTGGGGGAATAGGAGGAGGAAGTGTAAAGCAAAAAGGGCCGGCGCACACACACACACACAGTTTCTCTCTCGTTCCCTGGACCTTACTTTTCGCCACTGGATACACACACACACATATACAGTCTATATATATTTACTGTGGACTGGAACAACTACACTAGTGTAGAGAGGACCACCCCCTCCCCTCAACTATAACGACCTTCTCTTTTCTCTTTTTAGCTACATAAGAGAAGCCATTAACCGGTGTGGCCGGTCCATTTGTGCCAGCACTAGTATTAGTAGTGTGCCCCGGCACCGAGTAATTAATTACCAGGCTGCTCGTTAACAGTATTAAGCGTGCCCGGGGGACTTGTAAATATAGACTAGCGAGAGAGAGAGAGAGAGAGAGAGAGAGAGAGAGAGAGCGAAAAGAGAGGGTGACGTGTGGAGTAGTATCGTCGCATTAGTGTAATAACTCTGCCACGTCGCCGCCGCCACGGCCTCGCCATCATCAAGCGTCGATAGTTGTTTTTTTCTCTCTCTCTCTTTTTATTTTGCCATGCACCGATCTTAGTTTTTCTTCTCATTTCAGAGCTGCGCAAGCCGTAAAGGAGAAGGAGAAACGGGTCGATATATCGATTGCGTTATTGATTAATTAACGGAGACGACCATCGGTCAGTTTTGGCTCCGACACTAGGCGACGCTTTTTCCACGGACACATTTTTCTCAAACGGTTGCGAGGGGTCGTGGACTGGTGGTGGTGAGTGTTGGGCGGGATATCAAAAGATGTAGGGAGGAAAGAGCAGAGTCTATGCAACAACTTTAATACCGTTGTCGGGAGGGGGGAGAGGTCAGCAGAGATTGTGAGAGTGGCGGGGGAAAAAGTTGGATCTAAAATCAAGAGAGAAAGAAGAGGGGAGATGAATCTCGGTGTAGGCGCTAATGGGGATGGAGAGAGAGTCTGTGTGTTGCAGTGTAGTACTACTACCACTACTGTACAGTAGTATATATAGAGTATTAACAAGTCCGTCGGGATCGTGTTATATCAGCTTAACCTTTTCTAACTAACTTGGTAAATGACGGGGACATGGGAGGGCGTGGGGTATATCAGCAGTGGGGTCTGAAGAATAGGTTCATGATGGAAAAAAGGCAAACAATAAAGGGAATGAAAAGCCAAATAACAACATGTTATACGATGAGTTAGGACTAATTAATCGCCAGGGAGCTCGACTCATTCGATTCTTTATGTTGTGTGGGTGTTTACACGGACTCGAGTGTAAAGGAGGGCACGGGACCTAAAGCGACTAGTTGTGTGTGTTTTTTTCCTTTCGTTATTGTTGTTGTTGTTGTGTGTGTTTTGAGGGGGACGACAAATTAGTCGTCGTCGTCGTTTGGGCTATTGATTTAACAAAGAAAAAAGGAAGGAAGTTATAAAGGAAAAAATAAAATGGGAGAAAAGGTTTGATAATGACGTCACCGATCAAGGGACACGCCGAGTGAGTGGTGAGGGGTTTAGGAGAAACGTGAAAGGAAGGAAGGAAGGAAGGAAAAAAATAAATAAAAAGATGGACGCTTTTAGAGAATGGCATTCCCATTAGATGTATTGTCGCTGTTCTCACGACCATAGCGTCCGTAGATACACACGCACTGGCAAACAGGGAAGAGGACCACTGAGGAGGGGTTTTTTCTTCTTGATGACCATTCAAAAAAAACTGTTTTTTTCTTTTTCGGGGGGGGGGGGGGGGGGGGGGGGCTGGAGGTTTTCGGTGGTGGACGGAATTGCAACAATGCTGCCAAGTCAGCCCGTCTCAATGTGGAGAAAAGCATAAAGCTGAGCTCTTTTCTCCAGGCTCTTGGACGAAACAGGAAATTGGGGGCTTCATAATTGTTGCCCTATTCAATGATGGATGATGAGAGAGTCGTCGTCCGGACTCTGCTATCTAAACACACACACATACATACAGCCAACCAGTAGCAGTAGCAGCAGCAGCAGCAGCAGCTCTCCATATTCTTTTCTTTTGGTCCGTGCTGCTGATGCTATGCTGCGTGACCACCAGTTTGTTTTTCCGAAACGGTTGGCTGGCTGGTTGTGTACTGGGCCGTTCCAGCATGATCATCTCTTGTGTATCCTTTTTTTTTTTTTTTTTGCTTTTATTCTCTCGCTCATTCATTCTTTGGCCAGTGAGATGGTGTTCATTGCTCCCACTCATCGTATGGGAGGCGCGGAAGAAATGTCTGCTCATTCAAGAGATGAGGAATGATGCTGGATTCTCAACCGACTTGACTTGGGGGATTGAATTCAACAAATAAATAAATACTTTGTCCGTCCCTCCGCCCTCTGAGGAAATTCTTTTCTTTATTGGCCAGAAGAGATGGATGTGAAGGCTTCTATTTAGCAAATAACAATTTGTATAGGGCGCCCCGAAAACAAATGCCCAGCTCGTTTGAAAGCTGAAAAAAGAAATAAAGAAGCTGGGCGCTTATTCATGTCTGGCCCGTTTGCTTGTCCCCAATGTGTTGCGAATTCGATGGCCGTTTATGGGCAAGAGAGCGCCTTATATTAGACAATCCGACGTCGGCGCAGGACTTACGAGAGTCTCTCTGTCTTTTTCTTTTCTTTTTTCTTTCTTCCTGACTATACTCTCTCTCGATGGTTGTGCAATAATTCCAGCAAAACACCCTACCTCTATCGCACTCCGCCAGAAGAAGAAGGAGAAGAAGCGAAAAGGAATCTAAAAGTTTGTCGCAACAAGTACAATTTTATTTCTTTTTCGGTTCTCTTCTTCAACACATTGTGTGTCCTTGTTTCTTCCATGTGGTTCATTGGAGAAGGAGGGAATCGTTTCTCCTTTTGAATTCCAATCGACGCCATTGATCAACGTCCCCCGAAACACAACAGCAAAGGTATACAGATGAGAGTGATACTCGAAACGGAGAGAGAGAAAAAGAAAAGGGACACACAGGAGAGGAGAGGAGAGAGAAAGATATTTTGAAAACAGTTTCTTGCTTTTTGAGACTGTTTGTCTCGATGATCTCTTGGATGCTTGCCAAGAGCTGGGGCCCACAGTTTTCTTTCGTGACGTTTCGATGATGAAGGCCTCCTACATCCTTATTTCCACGTGTTGTAGTCGCCAATGTATCGCATTACTTACAGTCTAAGGAGCTTTGCGTGTTTGATCAGGTGTGACATTTCATCAACGCCCCAGCGAAGCCCTATTATTTATTTTGGCTGGAAAAAAGGAGTAAAAAAGAAGCGTTGCATAGCTCTTTCCCTCTGCCTAAACAAACAACGTAGGTGGGACAATTGGATTGGTCGCTGAGAGAATTCGTTCTAATTAGACATTGTGTAACAGAGCAGGGTCCGCCTGACTAGAGCCAAAGGAATTTTGTTTTTTTTCTTTCCTGCTTTGTAGTGCGATTCTTTTCGTCTTCTCGCCTTTTTGGTGTTTATATTTCCCAAGCCGATTTGACACCGTTAGAGTGTCAATGAACTCGGACAGTGAGACTGATTTCGGTGTCAATCCTTTCGCACATTTTTTTCCCCTCGAAAAGAAACGAGTTTCACTTCACCGCCCGAATATTTTTCTATCGGCTTAAACATGTTTTAACTGTCTCTTAAATGGATCATATTATTAGAGACCTTTTTTTTTTCTTTTTGAAAAAGTATCGAATTTAGATAATTTTTTTTTTTTTTGTTATACGTCTTTACTAATGGATTCGAGTTGGAGTTTGGTTGAGCATGAGTAATGCCAGACCATCTGACCGACCGACTGCCATGAGATGGACAGAAAATGTTCATATTGGATTTGTGTGTTTTGGGGGAAATGAATTTACGGTTGCATAAGGTTTGGTTTTTGATTGATAGATTGATGAGAATATGCATTAGAAATGTCGCTGCAATGGGTCTGGCTGATTTTCCATGTCGATATGCATATCATTTAGACTTGTATGTTGTAGATATACTTTGCTTTGAATATTACAAGACATTGTTGCATATTATACTGTGGATGATAACGACAATGGTTACAGCCCGGGGAGACCGCGACCGGGACTATAAGGGCACACATGATCGTGCATTAATCAAACGTGGGGGCCCTCTTGATTCGGTGCGGGCTCGTTCTCTGGCTTGCGAGTTGACTGTTTGATCTCCATGAAAACAGCCCTGCCCAGTTTTACACAGAGATACTCTCATCAGATAGTCAAAGAAACATGAAGAGGACATCTCAAAATACGTGAAACAGATAGACAGACGGAGAAATTCATGTTGTTGCCTACGTTTTACCAGTCAATATTTGATTTTGGATTTTCGATCTGCCGTTTTTTAACAGTGACGCGAGTTCTAAGCAGAGCAGCAGCCCTCCAGCCGATGAGTCACGTGATGCAACGCTTCCCAGCTGGATTGTGACCCCGTAATCTTTTCCAGCATTCGATGCACCGACATTCTCTGCAACTGTTGAGACTACTAAAGGTAGGACTGAATTCCTCGACTAATTTTTGTTGTCATTTCGAGGAGATGTTAAGAGACCGAAAAGTATCGAGTTTCTCCGACTATTCGATGTGGGTGGTTTATGCAGAGAGGAATTGTTAAATAGCACCCGTTCTGCGTTTATTTTTGTTCCCATTTAGGGGTTTCTCCATAAGGTAATGATTATTAGATACAACACGACCAAATAGGAGCTCGAGGATGTGATGGGCTTGGCATTCCTCTAACTATTTCACATGTAATAAGACGCGGGGGGGAAATGCGGTAGATATGGACGAGTGCTATTGGCGCACAAGTGAATTATTTCTTGCTCAATCAGCAAAGCCTAAGCGCGGGGGCCATACAAAATTATGCACACGACTATTTGCGGTGGATTTGAAAAGAAAACAAAGAATTTACAACCAGAGATAAACAAAAACAAGAAATTCTCTGATAATGGAATTTTCTGTTTTTGTCTATTTATGGCAAAAAGGAGAGTTATTGTTTGCGACTAAAAGAGCTAGAGAAAATGGAAATAAAAAGCGGATGGACTTTTTTCTCTCTCTTTTTATTTGTGTTATGATGATGATTATGATTGTGTGTGTGTGTGTATGCTCGGCCTGAAATCAAAGAACAGGAAGGGGATATATGCGGCCCGGCTTTTCTTTCCCTGTTTTCCACTGTTTTTTCCCTTCGAAATAGGAGAGAGACAGGAAATCAGTTTTGTAGAAAATGTAGCCATTTGTTTGTGCGTTGTGATCGGAAACCTTGTGTCTTTTGCTATCCGTTGTGTCTGTGTGTGGGTAGGTAGGCAGTAGGTCTCTCTCCCTTTTGTCTCTTGGCCATTGTTGAACGCCGTCCAGTTTCATACACGGGACCAAACATTGTGCGTTGCGTACTTCTTTTGATTCATAAACTCACACAGAGTAGGTCGAGCGTCCATATTGTCTATTCAAATTACTCGACTGGTTGCGGACCTGTTTATAAATCCGTGAAAAACTTGACATTTCCTCTGCGTGAACTACTTTTTTTTTGCCCCTTTTGTTTGCCGCTGGCGTTAGTAGCGAATTCTGACCCACAAAATAATAAATTCAATTTCAACTTTTTGATTGGATATTTTTTTTCCACCGTTTAACCGAGTCCCTTAATGGATCACGAGGGATTCACGAGAGACTATTGTGGCAATGGGCTTACTGGTCGATGACTGTCTGGTAAAGTGAACGGAAGGCTAAGAAGAGGGGGGTTAAGGAAAAGGGTGAGGGGGGGGGGGACGTATACGATACTAAAGGGTTTGGAAAAGTTGAATATAGCGTGTCGATAGCCTTTGCTATGGAGATGGACCTATACTATTATATCTCCAATGATATAATAATATATATGATGGGATAGAAAGTCCAGTTGATGATTTGCCCGGTGCACACACCACCGGCCGACGCCGGTATTATAAGGTGGACGCCAACGGTCGAACGGCTGGTTTCTGTTGTTGTTGTTTGGTGGCAAACTTTTTTTTTTTTTCTTTTCTTTTTTTTTTTTTTTTTTCTGTTTCTTTTTTCCGGCGTTGAACGGGTCCAGCGCATATAGACAGCGGGAGCAGCGCGAGAGAGAGAGAAGTTTTATGTGCCTCTCTATGCGATCATATATATATACATACATAACTCTCTTTATGTGAACTGTGTGTTAGTGTACAAGGGCAAAAAACATGGACATGCTGCGGCCATTCGACAGTTGAGCGAAGGGCGATTCTTTTCTTTCTTTTTACCTTTTCTTTTCTTTCGTTCTAATCAAACACACAGGGCCAGGTGATGAGGGTTTTCAAAGTTGGCTAGATAGAAGTGGGGGGGGGGGGGAGGGGGGAGTTCGACGTTAGTTCACGGAAAACAGACGGGAAAAAGACACAGCAGACGCAAAGTTTTCACGAGCTGACCATCACGCCACTGTTGTTGTCTCTCTCTCTAACATTTTCTATTTTTATTTTATTTTTATTTTTTTCATTTTTGATTGGGAATCAAAGAACTTTATTACTGGAGTGTACGCGCTGCGTCGGCGCTGCGGGTTCCTATATGGGAGGGCGAATAAACTTTTCGACACACAGGCGCACACACACACATTTCGGCTGGCTTATTATTTATTCGTGACTTCGATCAGTTTAAAACGAAATAATGAATTATGTTAATTCGGTTGCCTTGTACAACTGACACACACGTCGTGTGTCTCTTTTTTTTTCTTCTTCTTCTTTCTTTCAAAAGGAAGAAACTTTCCCAAACAAGTCGAGGAGAAGAAAATGTCAATCAAAATCCCCCCCACAACAGAAAAAGAGAATAAGAAGAAGAAAAAAAAAAACACATTTTCAAATGAACCCAACAGACCGACCCTGCAGCTGTGTAATTAGAACACGGAAAGGAGGCCTCCTCCTATTCTTATTTTTCTCCCTTTTCTCCTTCTTCTTTTGATAATTAAACTTTACCTGTCCCTCGCTATATAACTGCATCAAATACGCAAAAGGCAAAAAAAGAAAAGAAAGAACCGTTTGTGTGTCTGTGGATAATAACAAGATCAGAGACTCGGACTGTCGTGTCACTCATTACTCGTATTTCTTTTATGCGAAGGCAAACAACAACAACAAAAAAATAGAAGCAAAAATTTAATTACGAGTCTGGCTCATCTTTCGGGTGTCGTCATCAAACCGATGATCTCCTCCCCCTCCCAAAGGTAGAAGGAAGGAAAGGAAAAAAAAAAAAAAGGTATGCACAGTAGATGTGTGTAATTACAAGCTGGAAAGCGGAGGCGCCCTTCGCTATCTGTATGGGTTTGAAATTCTCGTGACAAGTCGAAAAGGAGGTACGTACAAACAGTGAAGGTTTCTCGTCAGATTCATCTAGAAGCTCGGAACAAGTGGAGGAATATATAGAAAGAAGGAAGAGAGAGAGAAGTAATAATCATGGTATAATTAGAGAGAGCAAAAGCCAATGGCAATCAGACGGTCGGCGTCACTGTCAGAGTTCTCTTTTTCTTTCTTATATACCTGTTTTAGATTATTATATATTTCCTTTTCGCTGTGTGTGTGTGTGTGTGGATTTCTCTCTCATCCACCTCTTCTTCTTCTTCCTCCCCCCAACTGTTGGGAGAAGGTGACTTTTTTTTTCTTTCGTTCCCCCCGCACTGCCGTCAGTTAAGAAGAAATAAGAGACGAAGATGAATTACGCTCGGGGGCTGATTGTTGCCGAAATGATTTTTAATAAGGCCACCTCCACCCCGTACCACCACGTCCTTATTATTCCGATCCCATCAACATCTTTTCTTTTCTTCTTCTTATTCTTTTTCTTGATGTTTTTATATTCCATTTGATTTTTCTTTTATCTTCGTGCCTCACGAAAGACTTCGGGACTGTGTCTTTGACTTATTCGACCATTTATAGTTGAGTATAAATCTAGAAAGAAAAAGGAAAAAAAAAAGAAAAACACATCGGAGTCGCACACGGATTGTAATGCGAGACACTCCCAAACAAAAATCGGTGGGAGGCGGGTGGGGAACTCCTTAAAAATTCGTTTGGCAATGTGTATTATGTGTAACGCACGCTAACTGTTATTTGAACAGGAAGAAATCGGTCGGTTGTCTGATCGTGTCGTTTCGTTCCTCGAAATACAAATACAACAATCACCTGCCCCCTCGACTCGAGTTCTTTGCCTTTAGTTAACAACAACAACAAGCGAAAGACGAGAGAGGGAAAGAAAGAAGAAATAAAAATGATATGAAATAACTAAAGAGGGAGTCGTCGATTCGAGAAGATTAGGTGGGCGGTTAAAAGGAGAGGGGACAGGTCCCCCTTATTTTTTCCTTTATTTTTTTGTTATTTCTCTCTTTTTTTATGTAATATAAAAATATATAATGTGCCCGCCTCCATCGATATATGTGTATAGTCAGTCAGTTTGATACGAATAACACACAGAGTATATAGCGTGCAGCACATTGCTCGTTCCGCACCACCAAACTCGGGGATGGCAGCAGCAGCTCCGCTCGTCTGTCGGTAGATAAATGTTCCATCCATCCATCGTCACTTTTCTTTCTTTTCTTTTCTTTTTCAGTTCGGGGATATAAGAGGGGATTGAAAAGAAAAAAACATTAAGAAGAAGAAGAAGCTCACAGTCTTTACCACAAAGTCTCTCTGGCAAAAGATAAGAAGCGCATGCAATTAGACAAGAAGGGGGGAGGATTACACACTGGTAGGTACTGCGGGCAAATTAATGATATCGTCATCGGCGGGTTATTGAACTTACAACGTACCAAATTCATTTTTTGAAACGTTGAGAAGAGGAATGTGTGTTGTTGAACTCTGCGATTACGACGTCCGCCGTGAGTCGATGAAATATAATGAGGCGAGCGGTGACGGCCGAATGTTTTTTTGACATTTGATTGAAAAATGTTGGTGTGCCATGGCGTCATTTTTGCGGCGTAATGAAATCCGGCAGCCGCTCTCGGTAGCTCCTCGAAAAGACAAAAGGCGATTGGCTAAAGGGGGGAGACACATAATGAGTCGAGCTTAACTGCCACGGGACTCTCTGGCTGCTACTAGTTTGATCATCGTCTCTCACGGGAGCGTGTGCGCGCGCGGGCCTCAACAATACACACACACACACGAAACGATAATGATGATGATGATGAAATACGCCGCTCAGCCCCGCCCTCTTTTTCATGAGAAGATGAAGAAAGAAAGATAAAGAAAAAAAAGAACAAACAAAAAACGAAATAATTAATTTTGTTTTGTTTTGTTTTTGTTTTTTTCATTTTAATTTTATCTTAAAAAAAAAAAATTTGTTTGAAGAAGCGAAAGGAGGAAAATTAAGAGATCCGTGTGATTGGATGACTGGATTTTTGGCTTTTTTTTCCAACTTTTTAAACGATAGTTTTTTCCTTCATGTTGTCTCGTGCGGGAGTGCAGTGACCGCACCTCATTCACATGTTCCTTCAGTGCGGATGGGTTTGGATGTCTGCTCTTTTGAACGAATGCGCGCACTCTGCAATAATTTCCATTGAAGAAAAAAGAAAAATAATAATCGAATGGAATTTCTTTCTTGGGTCTATAAAAGCAACAAGACTCGGGCCAAAAGAAACATTTCTCCCTCGACAGCTGTTACATCTCTGTGTGTTTTCCTTTTTTTTTTATCTCTTCTTCTTCTTCTTCTTCTTTGCAATGTGTTGGTTTCATCTCGTGTGTTCATCTGTTAAGAAATGAAAAGGAGGAAGGAAGGAAAAAGTTAATTTATAGGTGGGGAGGAGGAGTTGTTTTCCCATTGAAAGAGACGAGCCGACGAGGGAATTTTTCAATTACACGCAGACGCGAACAGAAAAAGAAGAAGAAGAGCGACCGGGATCATCAAACCGGTGACGAAATGTTTTTGATACCAACATTTCCCTATAGTCGTTGCAAGCCAACCGAACCAAACGGGTAACCGCAGGGGGAATAATATCATCGTCAAAGATTAAAAATACCCAACACACACACAAATACACACAAAAAAAATTTGGCGCACGCGTTCACGATATATGAACGCGAGCGGTCTCTCCTCGGGGCGATCTCGAAGAATCCAACGCTCTCACACACACACACACAAACCCGAAAGTGTGTGTGTGTGTGTAGAGTATCGTCGAAAAAAGAGAGAGAGAGAAGACCGTCCGTCTATCCGTCCGTACGTAATAGGATTAAGTGCGACACACATAAAGACGATGAAGAAGAAGAAGAAGACGAAGGGGCGAAAGAGGAATAACAGAGGGGTGAGGGATTACTCACTGTGTATAACATCTATCCCTTATACTAAGAAAAGCAGCAGCAGCAGCAGCAACGGAGATGTGTATATGTTTGAGCACGGCGCTGGGCTATTTTCTTAAACGAGTCAAAGGAGAATCTCTTTTCTTTCCTTTTTTTCTTTCCACCTCACCCAGGAAATGAGTGTCAGGAGAGGGGACGGGAAAACCGTTGGAGCTCCTCCGAATGGGGTGTCCAATCCCCAAAGAAAATGATTACAAAAAAGAATAAGAGAGAGAGAGACGTTATATTGTTTATTTCATGCGTCCTAGTAATATTTGAGGGGGGAAGAAAAAAAGATTATTTGGTGATGTCAACGTGTCTATACAAAAACAGACATCGGGATTGGATGATGTTTTCTCTACCTGGGAACCCCGGTGTGTGTGTGTTTTTTTCTCTTACCCCCCTGGAAAAATAAAGCTTTGTCGTTTCCTTTTCTTTTTTCTCCAGGGGTACGTGTCGCCTTATGGCTGTGTAACGTGTGTGTGTGTGTGGTACCGAGATTGTGCAGGGGCGGCACATCTCGCATTGATTTGCCTTGGGTTAGAAACGAATGGTCGAGGAGTGATGGACGAAATGGGTTTTTGTTTATTTATTTTGAAAACTGGGGAGATTCTTTTGCTTTGCAAGGTGTGTGTGTATGTGTGTGTGCGGTAGAAAAAAAGGGGAGAATTGAAAAGGATAAAAAAGAAACCGGTTGCAACACAATCAAATTCCATTGGAACACCTTCGTCGTATTCGGTTTTTTTCTTATTCTACCTTCTTCTACCACTAAACTCTCTACTGGTCCTCGTCAAGGTTTTCCCAAAACAAAGAATTCACTTTATAGAATCAAGGGAACGATCATTCAAAGACTGGGGAATGCATCTATCTGATTGTCATCTGTTGAATAATTATACAAAATCTGCGTAGATTTTATTCGACGACTTGCATGTTAACCTTCGTTTTCCTTTTTTCTTTTGCCTCAAACTTTGATTGTCGCAGTTCTTTTATAATTTTATTGTTTTTTTTATTTAAAGAAAAGTTATTTCCTCATTGAAGATTTGTCACCAGAGTGTCTCTCTTTTGTGTGTGGGTTCACAAGGGGAGGAAAGGAAATGAATAACCTAAAGAAAACAAAAGAGAAAATTCCACAGTTGGAACAGACGACGAGAGAGACAATCCATCCATCCGGCCGGTGATGTTGTTGTTGAATGTCTAACGTGTGTTATGTCTATTGTGTGTGAATCATATCATCGTGATCCAAAGACAACCAAGGCGGCAGGGGGTTTTGACATTTTTTTTCTTTTTTTTGCATACAAGAATAAAACACGCAACCGAGACGCCAATAGAAAGATGTTGTCGCCGTACCACTTGGTCCGTCTCTTTTTAAAAAATAACAGTCGCCGCCAAATAACCTTTTCCCGTGGATGAAGCTCTGCTGCCCGTTCCACAAATGAGTGACCCCACTGCATTTAAAAACCAGTCCTCCCTCTTACAGAATTAGGGGGAAACAAACTTTTTTTCAAAAACAAAAATTTGTTTAGGGGGTTTTATAATGGATGTGGAAAAAAAACTTTTAAGTCGAGGGAAATTTATTTTTTTGTGTGTTTCTTGTGTGTGTTTGGCGTCCGCCGTTGTCGGCCGCCACGTTCTTTGGGGTCCGGTCCTGGTAACTTTGCGCGCCCATCCGCGGTCGCTGGAACTCTGTGGTTTGTTTGTTTCGTTTGTCCCTCTCAACTTTTCTCCTTCTTCTTCTTCTTCATGTTGTTGCTGGATGGATTCCAAAATTGACGATGCGAAAAACATCATCATTGCCGGCGGAGTGGAGCGCGGATGAGTGGGTGAGGAACGTGTGCGAGCAGGCATTAACACAAGGCTTGACCCCTCTCCTTTATTTTTTTGTCTTTCTTGAATTTGAATTCGTGGACGAAGGCGACAGACACAAAGGGCCATGGGACAATTTGCCCTCGAGGCTTGTTGTTGTTGTTGTTGTTGTGTAAAAAAAAAGAAGAAGAAAATTAAAGGAGAGAGAACCAGTAACATTTCCCTTCATTTCCCCCCAATGGCTTTTAACGTGATTCGAAAGGAAAAGGCCAAAGAAAAAGAAAAACAAAAAAAAAGATTCCTTCATTTGTTGTACCGCTATTTGATTTTGATATTGGAGACAAGAACTAAAAGGACGTGATCCGTGTATCGTCGTGAGGCTATCGGGAATTGAAAGACAAAGGAAGAAAAAGCCGACCGGTCTCTTGTAATTCTTTTTTCTTTTTTTTTTTTTTTTCTTAAAAGAGTTTACATTTGATTTACTTGCCCGTTCACGGTTTTTGTCTTATTGTGTTCCGTGTCTCTCCTTTTCTTACCTTTCTTGTCCGATTTGAGGTGGACACCATCAGTCTAATTCAATCTGTGACTCGATCGCTTGTTGTTGTTTTTTTTTTCTTCCGACCGATCCTGTTTTTCCCTTTCCCCCCCCCATCTGCTGTTGTTGTTGTTGTTGTACTAATTTCGACGTTTGTTGGCCGAGAAACACGTCGCTTAGATTTCGGTCCGGACTTTTATCGATTTTCTTTCGTCTTGTTTTTCCTTTTCGTCGCCCGTGAGTGGCAGATTTAACCCTTCTCAATCTCCGTTTACCTTTTTCCAACCGACACTAAAGAGATACCCGTCGAGGATGGAAAAACCCGAATTTCGACTAAACCGCCGTGATTTTTTTTTTCAAAATATTTTGAGCAGGTGCTCAATCGTTTGCACGCAAAATCGAACGAGATTTTTTTTTCTTCCATTTTTTTGGGAGGTTTTCACTTTAGTTTGTTGCTTTTCTTCTCTTAAAGTTGTAAAACTGGGAAGCAGGGAATAGTGATGAGCTTGATACACCTTGGCCAAAGATAAAAGGTTTTTTTTTTTTCGTCTGTTGTTTTCATTTTCCCCCCCGTCTTCCCTTTTGGCTTTTGCGACACTGTCATTAAGGTTTGAATTGCGCATTTTAAAGATCCCAGAGAGGTTTCCAGGAAGGTTGAAACTTAAAAAGAAACCGAAGCGCCCAGGACTTTGGGAGTAGTAGAGTCTCATATATACACCGGTGACATGCCCCGGGAAAACCTTTTTACCTTTTGGCGATTAATTGCTCTTCGCCGCCGTTGCCGCCAGAGAGAGAGATACTTTTTTTTCTGTCTTTTTTGGTGGGGCGGCACGTTGACACGACACACACACACACACGGACATGGGAGAGAAATATAAAATAAGGCTCGGAGGAATAATAGAGGATGACGAAATGGAATAGAAAAAAAAGGAGAGAAACAATCGACTGATTTTGTTTTTTTTTGTTTTTTCGCTGTGAAGAACAAACAAATTGGAGGGACGCGAAGAAAAGGCGAAAATTTTCAAACTTGTCGCGTTGCTTCTTTTCGTTGTCATTTGTTTTGTAAGACCTAAGGGGATTTTCGGAGCTCCACGGATGGACGGGCAAACGGCGCAAAAAGAAGAAGAAGAAAAACATTTGCATCTACCAAATTTTTTCCCATTTCTTCTTCTTTTTTTTTTTTATTTTTGTTATCCATCCTGACCATTTACGGACCGGGGGACTCATCTCCAGCGCGCGACATAAAATTCACGACGACGATCGAAATGATTTGAATTTTTTTTTTCTTCTTCTTCTTCGTCTCTTCGGGGTAGGAGAAAAGAGAAAAAGGGGGAAATCAATTTGATATTCATTTCTGTAATATATTATCAACCATTTTCTTTTTCTTGTCATTTTCCCCCTTTTTCTCTCTCTCTCTCGTTGTTGGCTGGGAAAAAAACGGATAGTCTCGTAAAGTTTTTTTCCCTTTTCTTTTGGACTGGACACACGACGAAAGAACGTGGGGAAGAAGAAGAAAAAAAAGATGGTCCCGCGTTGACAAAACGCCGGAAATGGATTCATAGACACATTCATACACAAATGTGTCTTTTCTTCTGTGCGGATGCGCGTGTGGCGAAAGACGGTTATAAAAAAATAACATTTTTTTCTTCTTTCTGGACGTGTTTTTCTTTGGCTAAAAAGAAAAAGAGTAGACGACCCGGTAAACTAAAGAGAATGAAGAATTAATGCTATTTTTCTCATCTTGGGCCGGGCTGGCAGTTGGTAGTTATACCAGTTGGTTGGTTGTAGTAGTAGTACTAGTAGTGTCGTCTCGTAATTCATTTTCTCTGTGACCTCAGGAGAAGAAGAAGAAGAAGATGAGAAAGGAAGGAAGGAAGAAAAGAGAATGAGGGAACACACACACACATTTGGGTATTTCTTCTTCTTCTTTCTTTTTGGTCCGGGGGGTTGTATAGTAGCGGACTTTTACGACCGAGCCGCGCGCGGGAGGCTGACCTGTTAATGGCCGCCCAGTTACCGCCCCAGCTGTCAGTCCCTTTTAGCCTTTTTTCTTGGCTTTTTTGATCCCTCCTTCATTCTTTCATTCTCTGGCTTTTTCTCTCTCTCTCTTCTCTTTTGACTTCTTCTCCTTTCTTCCATCACTATCTGCCCGCCCACGAGCGTCTCGCTGTGCGCACTCGGTTGCGGAAGGACCTTGCGGATAGTCGCTGGAAGACGGTGGGAAATGGGAACCAAAATCTAATCCGCACCAAAGCCGCCACACCTGAAACGACAAGGAATTTCGAATTTCGAATTATTTTTTTTTAAATATTTATTTATTTTTTTCGCTTGCGCTAACGTATCGATACATTACTGATGTGTATCGGACCCGACACATTGGAATGCCGGCTCTCTTTTCTCAATTTCCAGCTGATTTGAAACTCAAACAAATTCCAAACTCAAATAAACAAATAGTAAAAATAGAAGAGGAAAGAGATTCATTTGATCGGTTCGTGAACCTGCTGTTAAGAGACGTAACCCCGGCGTTGACTGTGGGGGGATCTCGTGATTTATTCCAATGCGATCGGTGTGTGTGTTTGTGTGTTGCGTTGCGTCTACACACCACCACCCCTCATTCCTTTGGATCCCAAGAATTTTTTCATTCCGTTTTTTCCGTTGTTTTATTATTTTTACTTCTTTCTGTAAATTATTTAACTAGACGTTGGGTGGGGGGGAATAATATCCACCAAGTCTATTTGTTATTTATTCGGCTGTTGAATGTGTGTAAGTTGTTGTTGTTGGGATGCCTCTAGGCGAGCTCGCGCCGACCTGCGCGCTTGCTTCGGCCATAAATTCACGCCAGCCCAGCAGTTAGCCTATATACACACACACACACAAACATTTTCGGGTTGCTGCCTCTCTTCTCTCTCTCGTGACGCGTAAAATCTGCACAAAGTATTAAAAACCACATTCAATAGTTGAAAAGGAGAAAATATGGAATTGTTTCACGGCGACAAAAGAGAAACAAATCTCCTACGTTACTTTGCTGCTTACATAACATGTCTCAACTATTTGGAGATCTTCATGGTCTTGGTTCTCTCCCCAGCTCTTATTCTTTTGGGCTGTTTCCATCTGTTATTTATCTCTTTAATGCGTCGCCTAGTGTCGCAGGAGGCGAACGTCGTCCACAATTCACGACGCCGTTTTCTTCTTCTTTTTTCTTTTCTGCCCATCGGAATGGAATCCGACGCAAATGGGGGGTTCCATTTTGTCGGAATTGCCCACACTCTCTTCTCCTGGCTCCTCCTTCCTTCCCGTTTCTCGGCTCCGGGTTGTAGCTGCGGCCTGTTGTTACATTGCACTGCACCTCGGCGGAGTTGCATAAGGCTACGCGTGTGTTATCCAACGGTTACCGAGAGAGAGAGAAAGAGACTGTCTCTCCTCCTGTCTGCCTCATCCATCAAACAAGAAAGAGCGATCGATAACGCGGACACGGGGATGGAAAGAAAGAAAGGAAGAAAAAAGGAAGAGACACACACACACACACGGAACGTAGGGCCTGGGTTCTTCGGAGCGATTCAACTCTATCGGCGGGAGGATCAGCGACACAGACACACACACACACATACACAGGGACTCTGAGAGAGTCAGCAAAGAGAGACCCCCCATTGACGATGACCGAAACCAAAGAGCAACACAACACATTCCCAACTTTGGTTTCTTTTTCTCTTCTTCTTCTTCTTCTTCTTCTTATTTTTTTGGGGAGAAGATTTTTTTTCTCTTTTTCTTTTCTTTATATGCCAGCAGCCCCGGCATCAGGGCTCAGCATCAGCTCCTCGATTAGGCAATGAATCGAATCACCGTCGTGTATGTGCTGGGCATCATCCATTAAACAAGCTAAGAAAGAAGAAAGATCAACGCTGTAGGGCCGGGCTGGAATTAAGCTGGGGCTCTCTCGCTGGTGGTAGGTTCCAGCAACAAGAAAATAAATGGCTCTGGTGTATATATATCAAATGAAATTTCACTTTGAAAAAAAAAGAAAAACTAAAAAAACAAATCTTTTATAGGGGAAAAAGAATGGGAGAATCTAAATTTTCTGATTATTATTATTACACAACACATTTGTTTTTCTTTCGTTCCAGCAACAGACAGTCAGGGCCCTAGATACCGTCCGGCTCAGCATGTCCCCAACGATGTTTACAGTTGGAGCAACTGGGGAAACGAACCGATCTCTCTTTCCTATCCAACATCAGTCTTTTTTTTTCTTTTTCTTAACTATTTGTAGAATATATATGTATCTATATGTTCCGGCGGGAATTTCGGATTTTTTTTCCCCTTTTTTTTATTGTTATGATTATGCGCTGCTTTCGATTTTTCTTTTATTTCGTCTAAGGGGGGTTTTATATAGGGACGAGGAGTTTAAGGAGAACGAGGAGCTGTCATGTGTGTGGACGGGGGGTGGTTTATTCTCGGGACGGGGCCGCACATGCCAGACCATCTCGCCTCCTTATAGATCATCGCCGTGCTCAAACGGATGGATGGGACGGACAGTTTGGGTTAGGTTCTTCTTTTTTCTTTTTTTATTCCAGGGGGTTTCTCGGCGTTGAAGCCTATTTAACACACGCAGAGGTTGGCATCCCAACGATTTCAAGAGAAAAAAACAAAACTTACCGCCCCAATGCTAATGTTGGCCCTGGCTTGTTTTTCGTTCATTCGTTCGTTCATTCTTTCTTTCTTTTAACTGTTTGATTCCTCTTTTATTCATTTCTTCTTCATCACCATTTTTTTATTTTATTTTTTCGCTTTGGATTTTTCCAAGTTCTTTATTTGTGTGTGTGTGTGTTCGGTTTCCCTTGTTCTTCGAGATCGCATACCTGAATTTTTGTTCAAATCAAATGAACATAAAAAGAAAAATGAGAAGAAGGAGAAGAAGAAGAAGAAAAGGTAAAGAATAGAAATCAATCTGAATTCTTGGTGGCTTTTCAAAATCGGGAACACCTGTGTACGAAGGGGGAGGGAGGGAGGTGAAAGGGCGGCCCAGGTGTGAGAAAAAAAAACGAGGTCAATAGGGGTCACACGTCTTGAAATGGGAGAAGAAAGTCAGGTGACAATGGGGGTGTAAGGTGCTATAGGGTACGGACCGGTTGGGCTTGTCCATTGCTGTCGCATCCGTTTGATTTGGCATACAAATGAGTCCGGCCGATCGAATCGCCCATCGAGTTAAGTGTAAATTCGATCGAAAAGGCCCAAAAGAATTTGATCATTTTTCATCTTTCACCTGTAATTATTCACGGTGGACGACAACACGCATGCTGAGTGCTATCTTTTCTTCTTCTTCTTCTTCGCGGGGCTGTGAGCCGTCGTTCGTATGGAAGGATAGACGATAAAAGTGGGCGGTACGCCGACAGGTGGCGCGCGAATCGAGCCTGCGCATTGAAAAAAAAAACACACACACAAAACAAAACAAAAAACAACTGAAAATGAGAATTTAGCTCCTAGTAGTAGTGAAAAGTTTTCGAGCATGAAAATTCCCCCCTCGATCCGGCGCGTAGTATACACACACATCGAAGCCTGGGCATCCATGGCGCACCGCACACACACACACACAGAGTTGTACGTATGAAAGACCGTGGCTTTTAAAAGAGGCGGAGCTTAAGCTCCTCCTTGTTTCCTCCTCTTTGCTTCCCTTTGACTACGCACACGGTGCACATAGGAGCCACTCTAATGCGCCCACCGTGCGTCCGTATAGACGTAGTACGTGTGTGTGTGTGTTTCCCCCCTTATCCCACCTCCCCCCTGCGCCTTTGCCTCCACCCCACCGAGACTGTTTCTCCTCCTCCTTTTTTTTCCACCTCCGAGTTCTTTTTCGCTTTTGGTGCAAGTGGTCAGCCGGCCGACAAGCCGTCAGTCGGCCCGTGACCCTCGCCGTGTCGTGTCGCGCCCGCGCGCTCAACCCGCGTTCTTTTTTCGTCGTGTGAGAGTGTGTGAGTGTGTTGCTGCGAGGCCCCCGCTCCTCCTCCTACTCCTCCGTGTGTGTGTGTGTTATTTTGTCTTGTGCGGGCTTTTCGCTCTCGACCCCCATGCGAAAAGATCAGGAAAAAATTATTTCGCTTAAAATAGAAAAACACCGAAACAGCACACGGAATCGATTGATTTCCCCCCGTCTTGTCCCACGACGGCACTTGACAGTTTCTCCATTCCAAAATTGCCAAAAAAACAACAACAACAACTTTTGATCCTTTTCATCTTTTTTATTTTTTGGTTCCGTTCAATTTGGTTTTTATCGTCGAGGAGAAAATCAGTGATGTTTTAAGTGATTTGTGTTGTTCCGTGCTTTTCCTTTCTCCCGCAAAAATTTCGTGAAGATAAAAAAAAAAGTTTGGGGTCTTTTTGATTTCAATTAACAACGAATGGCATCGTCGACAAGGTGACACGAACAGAGACCACCTTGATAATTGAAATTAGGGAAGAAAAGAAAATTACTGAGAAATTGCTTTTTTTTTCTTGTTGTTGGCGGACGGTTGATCGGAATTATGGCGATGCCGACATTGAACCAACATCAACCGGCGGATCGGTCCGACAGCTGACCGGATTTGTTTTTGGTTGCTTAAACAAATTCAAAACGATATTTGTGAGTGTTTTTTTTTTTGGCTTCGACCAATTTTTTTGTGGATTAAAACACTGAAAGAATCTCTTTTGAGTGTTCCAAGTGAGCGCCGGACGAGTGTGCCAAGTGATTCTGTGTGTGTGTCTGTGTGTCTGGTTCAGGGTGTGTGTGGTAGAGAGTCTCTTGTGCTCGGAAGAGTGTCAATGCGCTTCCGCACGAGTCCGGCCACGCCACACCGTCTTGGCCTCTGCCAAAGGTCAGTTGATTTCAAACACATATTTTTTTTTTCTTTCTTCTTCCTTCGTTAGTCACAATTTATTTCGTTTTTGGAAAAAAGAAACATTCGTAATTGTGTGATTTCTTTTAGAAGAAAAAATTTATTTTTTTTTTCGTTCCGTTTTGGTCAACTGATTTCTGGTTAGCGTTGTGTGCAACCACAACCGTATAGGATTTTTCCTCAAAATGAAACTTTTTTTTTTTTTTTTTAAATTTTATTTACCATTTCTTTTTTTTTTAATATCGACAACAAACGTTCTGGTTGACTGTTCAATGTCGGCTGGACCCCTTTTTTTCTATTTCTTGCTGGATGTGTCTTGTGTTTCCCCCCTGCTGGCCCTCTTTCCGGGTAGTCTGCACACTATTGACTCTCTGACTGGAAACAAAAAAACTTGCAAAGTTGAAGTCTCTAAACGTCAGAATGAGTAGAAAACAACAAGAGAGAAAAGAGAAATGTCGAAATCAAAAACAACTTGCCGCCACTATATACCACCACCACCAATCCACTTAAACCGGTTCTGTCAGATTCGGGTTTCTTCCATTTAAGAAGAATTATTTCCATCTTTTTTCTTTTATTTTCTTTATTTTTTAATTATTATTATTTCTTATTTCACTTTTTCTTTTGGGTCTTTCCGTTTGGCTGATAGATTTCTTGAAAGAATTTCGATCAAACCTCATCGGTAATAATGGTCAGAAACACGGGAGGAATGTGTCTATGGAAGAGTCTATTGCACCAACACACATCTAGGCCTAAATCGTTTGTTATGTTGGGCTCGGTCCTTCGTGATATCGATTCCATTCCTTCACGTCGACTCGGCAGTCATGGCCGCGTTAAAGTTTGCGTTTGAAACGAGCTCGATCGCTCCTCGCCGAGAGATCAATACCGTATATAGAAGTGCACATACACACACGTAGAGAGAGAGAGAGTATGCACGAAAGAAAAATAAAGAAACGAGCCAACACAAATATATAAATATTCAGAATAAAAGACCTGCAAATGAATTTTCTGCTTTTGAACTCGGTCCTTTCCTTCCCTCCTGACAGAAGAAGAAAAAGAAAAGAGAAAATGTCCGAAACGATCCGTCAAAGTCACCCGACTCTTTTTTTACGGTCGACATTTTTCGAATTATTCCGCATTACATTATTATTGATTTGATTGACGTTTCTCCTAGTTGGACTTGTCTTTTTCTGGTTCGATTAGAGAGGACGAGTATCGGTGGGTGATTTGGGTCTAAACTTGTGTACACACGAGTCGAGTTTAGCTGCTCTCTGGATTAAAAAACACGGGAGATTACGCGCACGGCACTTCCCATTACGCACACAGACGTCTAAAACACACCCACCGATTTTCGACAAATAAAGAAAATAGATTTCATTTCAGTTGTTTATCGTCGACTCGGCCTCGATCATCGAACTTGGGTATATTACACACACAAATGCAATTCGAGGGAGTAGGCGCTGGCTGCAAGTAGCGGGGTAGCAGCGGACCGACTCCCTTTCCCCCCCTCCTCTCCCGGTGTCATCGAGTCGAATACTCTTAATCTCCCCAAGTCGTGTGTAACGAAGCCCCCCGTGTGTGGAATATTGATAATGAATCCAAAATATCTAATTGAACCAACATCGTTATCTCGATTTTAATGCGTCGAGTTATATGTAGAAAGACTTATTTTTGTTTTCCGTTCGTTCCGATTGACCGCTTCACCTGTCTGTCACCTGCCGATGGTGTCATGGTTAAGTCCCGAAAGAGGGTTCTCGTGTGTGTGTGTGTTGGGGGGGGGGGGGGGGATAACATTCGATTCCACACCCGATATTGCATTCGAGTTTCAGGTTAGGGTCTACATTTATTATTCACCGGGACGTTCAGGTGGTCGTCCAATTATTCCCTTTTCCCAAAGTTTTTTCTTTTTTCTTTTCTTTTTTCCCGACTGCCCTCGTTTGTCGAGTTCAAATTATCTTAACTATTGTCTTGCGACCTGTTTGGCTCATTTGAATAATAGCGTAGGATCATCCGCAGGTGAATCTGCGCATGGCAAACGTAAATCTGTTTGAGGTGGACGAACGAGGTTCATCACTTTTGGGTTCGGTTTGTATTTTAAAAAAAGGGAGGGAAGGAGATTGAGGAGAATTTTGATGGCCGTTCTCCCGTTTCTTTCTGAAATCAAATATAAAAAAGAATAAGAAAAGAATGTAGTAGTCAGTCAGTCATATAAAAGGGAAAAAAAGATATGTGCAGGGACGGAGAGTTGAGCCACTCCGAGTTGATTGGATCGGGCTAATTAATCAAAAGCTCCTTATATGTGTGTAATCCTCTTTGGAGGTCGCCGGCGTCGACGATGCTGGTACTGGTAGGTCCAGCTTGCCATCCATCCATCCATCCGTCCATGTAGCTATGTGTGTGTTTTTGATTCCCCTCTTATCCGAAAAGAAAAAAGGAAAAACGGTGGCGCTGTCTGTGAAATCCCAACCGCCATTATGTTGATTTCACGTTGTGGCCCCCATAACACAGGTACAAAACAGCAGAGAGAAAAATAGAGAGAGAGAGAGAGGATAGATGGGAAGAGACATATTCTTCTCCTTCTTCTTCTTCTTGGCGGTGGAATTCCACAATCCAATGGATTTCTCATAGCCAACGTGCCGGTCATCGGTCATATCGTGTCTCTTTCCGTCTTTGCTGCTATACATGCAACGGCGAGCTATTTTGTGTTTTGTTTCTTTCATTCCCTCTCCCCTCCCCTCTCCATTCTTTTTTATTTTTTCCCCTGTCTCGAAATCAAAACGGAGAAGGGAAATAACACGGAGAAGAAAGGTTTTCAAGAGATGCTTATCGAAGTTATATACCAGTAACCAAAAGTAGAAGAAAAAGAAGCTCAAGAAAGAGGAGACGCGCGGAATAGTAGAGGAACGTGACATTCTTCCAAATGAATGATCCCGTGGACTTCTTTTTTGATTCTTTTGTCAGAGCAGCAGCCAGGGGGTTAGACAGTCTGACTAGAAGAAATACCCCGAGACGGTTTTGATGTTTGTCCGAAAAAGACAAAAAAATGAAATGAAATAAAATCACAAATACCTGTTGTGTGCCACTACGGAAACTTGGGATTGGCGAATTCTTGGGTCTGCTCTCATTCATCCCTCGGAGAGAAATTTTCGGCACAAAAACATTCCACACTCTTGTGCCCAGGCAAACATCTGTAGAGATTTACGTCGTATACGGACAGTGGGAAAAGACAAGACTAGAAAATTTGATCCGCCATAGCAATCTCGAAACAATCTCGACCAAAAACAGTTAGAAATAAAACAAATCTTTGTCCTTAATTTTGGATTTGAATATTTTTTGGTCGAAATTTAGGCCTTCCATCTTCCTTTTCTTTTCCTTTTGCTACTTGGACCGAAAGGGAAACAAAAAAAAAGAAAAAAAAGAAAGAGAAATGTTAACGCAAAAGAGAAGCCGCTGGTTTCGTAGTTTCCAGTTGTTGTCGTCGTCGTCGACGACGTGAGATTCATTCACAATGTTTTGATTTCTCTTCGCGTCTTTTTCTTTTTTCTTCCCCTTTGACTGTGGGACGATCTCCTTTGGCTTCTGGCTGCCAACCTACGCAACCGAAATGTCTTTTATCTCTGCGGGAGAGCCCAAAATGTCATTAAGAAACGGAATAAGTTCCCCCTTTTTTCGTCACAACTTCTCATTTGTCCTTTTTTTTTTTTAATTTTGGGCAAGAGAGAAAGAAAGAAAGAAAAAATCCCCCGGTAAAAATAATAAATGGGAATGATTAATAATCTTTTTTCGACGGCTCAATATGGCGACATCGTGAGTCTCTCCCGCGGTTAACAGGGAAAATGTGTGCGAGGCGATAATGGGGCGTGGAGTTTAGGGGCAGGATGAACCGGGGTGGCCCCGGTTGTGTGCCAATCGTTGATGTACATACAATAGCAACGCTTCCTCGCATCATCCACACGCGAGAGGAAGAAAAAAGAAGCAGAGAGCAGAGAGCAGCAAAGTCTTTTGGGGGTGATGTGGCGAGGAACATTTCGGAGTCTGCGCAGGACTTCCGGAATATCTCACGAACGGGTGGAGGGGGGGGGAGAGAGAAAGGGCTCCTCCTCCGCCAATGTCATGCTCTGCTTCCCCCCTTTTTTCTTTTCTTCCTGTGTGTGTGTGTTCAGCTTCTCTCTCTCCCGTTTTCTGTGTGTGCGTGTCTGCTTTAGTCTCGGCGCGTTGCTTCGTGCTGTCTTGTCTTAAGGAGGGAGGCGAAATATAAGGAGGGAGGTGCGCGCGGCATCAGCTGCACAGACTCCCGCATCTGCATGTCACACCCATTCGTCGTTTTTCCCTATACCGCCCACCGACGCTGATGATAACGACGACGCCGAGCGACGACTCTGGTGCGCAACCCCCCACCACCACCATCACCACCCCTTTGGCCACCCCACCGTTGGGGGCTCCTCGGCTTGGGTTTGGTCGGGGCTGCTTTTGTCCCGTGGAGGGACTCGTAGGAGCGCCAGTCCCTAACCCGACTAGGGTGTGCGTCTACTCCTCGCTCGCGCCCTGGCGAGTGTTGCGTCGGCCCAGTGTTTTGTTTCTTCCCCCTTTTTTTTAAAACTATTTCTCTTTCTCTCTCCCGTAAAAATTTTGCAATTGAACCAATTGCCAGCGGCAGCAGCCCAACACCTGTCCGGGATAATGATGTAAATCGCCCTTCCATTTTAATTTGGTTTCCCCCCTCTTTATTTCTTCTTGTGGTGACGTTAAGTTTTAAAAACGAAAAAAACTTGTGTTAGGGAATCCCTCGTGTGTGAAATCGCCTTGTTTCTTTTTGTATTTTCTCTTTCTCTTTTTTTTTTTGCTCGTGGACGTGATTCAGTGAACGAACGAACGGTGCGCCGGCCTGCGTGTGGTCAATCCGCCGTGCGACCTGCTGGTGTCTCCTCTGATTAGGATTTATATTTTACCATTTTGTGTGTGTGTTTTGATTGGCGTTTGGGAGACATCACACGACGCCGCGACTCGGTTCGTAAAGTTTTCCGGACTCGTCCACAAGTTGGCCGTCAATTTTCTTAAGAGAAAGAGACGACCTGACGTGTCTATAGTTTTGTCTTTTTGTCAGTACTCAGTAGTAGCATGGCCACCTCGATTTCGGCCCAACACATTCCAGCTTCCGTCTTATCCGCTGCCATCTAAAAGAAAGAAGAGTCGTCATAATAAAAAAAGAAGAAACAAAACAAAAAGGCTCTTTTTGTTTGTTTCGTTTCTTTTTAGCTAAATCGTCTCATCGCTGTTACGCTCTGTTGTTCCCTTGACCGACGTTAGCTCTTTTGTTTTCTCCCCTTTTTATTATTACCATTCTCTTTTCTGTCTCTGTCTCTCTCCTTCAACTTTTTTTCTCTTTTGTTTTTATTTTTTTTTTTCCCACTTGCTATATACTCATTTGATGAAAAATAGATCCAAAGAGTGTCGCCCCCTTCGGGTAAAAAGACACGACATGGAAGGCCGTTGTCGCCGACGGGCTCCTTCTTTTTTCTCGACTTGTGTGTGTGTGTGTGTGCGCGCATTTAGAAACAAAATTTTTTAAACAAGAATAAGAAGAAATGGTCGGGGGGAATAAAGAGACCGTCGTCAATTGCCGCGTGATAAGAGAAATTTGAAATAAAAGGGAGAAGGTGGCGGCGGTGGTGGTAGTGGCGGGGAGGTGCGGAATAATAACCGGAAGTCAATTGTTAATTTTGATTGGCCAAATCCTCCCTGTGTGTGTGTGTGTGTCTCTCCTTATTTTCTTGTGAGCTCGATGTGCTCGAAGCTCTTTTTATTTTTTCTTTCTTCGACGTCGAATTGAGGTGGGTGGGGTGGTGGTGTTGGCGTAGGGAAAGCCGAAATCTATTCTGATAATTATTCTCTTCTTTCTTCCTTGATTGTTTTGCGTCTCTCCTATACACACTCACTCACCTGGTGGCGACTCTGACGACACACACGCAGCGCTCCCCCGTTTAGACATCACACACACGCGTTACGCGTACAGCTATTTATTACAGTGATGGGCGAAATGGATGTTCATATGGCGCAGCAGCGCAAACCAGAGGAGGAAGAAGAAGAAAAAAGACGCGAGGCGCCGTCGCGTTAAGAAACATTTAAAATGGCGAGAGAGCCGAGCGCCTTCTCTTCGTGATGATTGTGTGTGCAGCGACGGCGGCGGCGCGCGCACCGCATCCAATTTGCACCACCCACCCACCCTACTCCTCCTCCCCCCTCCTGCTCGTCTCCTTTTTCCTCGTTTTTCTTTTTTCTGTCAAATTCAGCAGCGTCACTTTTCTTCTTTGCATTTTTCCTCGTGTATTATTATCCCAATGCCCGTCCGACTTGCAGCTCGAAAGAGATTAGAATGAAAGCGTCTTCATTCAATTAGAAAAATAGTAGGTGCACTGTGTAGTCAACCTGATAGGCTGCGCTCTCTCGTCAGCAGCTGACTGCGATATAAGACGCGGTGGCGATGATATTAGTCGATGAGTCAATCCCGTCCGGTTTATTTATTTTTTGCCAAAAAATCTCATTTGAATCTCGAAAAACTTGTTTGACGCATCTTCTTCTATTTCTAACCGGCTCTTTTTTGATTGTCTGGTTGCATTAGATGATGAGGTGGTAACCTGAAGAAGATTTAAGAAGAAAAGGAGGAAAAAAATCAATTGGACACCCATTTCGGTGGCGCAAAGAGAGAGGAAGAAGAAGAAATTGAATCGACAGATCAAGAAAAAGAAGAAGAAATGGACGTCTCGATAGCGGTGCCTAGTCCACGAGTTCACTCTGACGCGGCCTCAGCGACGCCCTCAGCGGCCATCAGTTTACCTTCACCTACGGCGCCAACGCCAACGACGCCGCCCAATTCGATGGACACGGGACAGACGACCCTAGTCCACGCCCGGCTGGACGCCCGCGACGTAATGGCCGGCTCTTGTGATTCTGGTCAGGAGGATGAAGAGCTGGAAGATCATAGTCACCACCACAGCAGTTCCCGCTCGCCCAATCTGCCTGGAAGTAAAACGTCGGTCAATGCCAGCGGATCGACGGCTCCAGCCGGTCGGGAAGACGACGACGATGACGTCGATGAGGAAGACGACGAGGAGGATGACGACGATGATGACGTCGAGCGATTCGACGGCAAAATCGTCTACAATCCCGACGGATCGGCTTACATCATTGAGGAGAACAGCCACGGCAGCGACACGGAGGACATTCCGGTCCGGCTGCCCAAATTGGAGGGCGCCATTGTGGACGGGCGTCGCGGGACGCAGGACCTGGACGACGTGGCGGGCGCCTTCCTGCCTCAGATTGCCAGCGCCTTGTACGTGTCCCGCCCTCAGGTCAACCGACCCAATTCCTATTACGGCAACAGCAGCGCGTACCCGGGCAACGGCGGCAAGAATGCGGCCAAGTCGGCCGAACCGGTCATGCACAGCTTCCGCGTCTACTCTGCCCGCCGCAATTCGGATCCGGCGACGAACCCACCGGCGCCGGCCGCCCTTTTCCACTCCAACTCGTCGGTGCCCATCAAGCCCATCCTCATGTGTTTCGTCTGCAAGTTGTCGTTCGGCCTGGCCAAGACGCTCATGTCGCACGCCACGGGCGAGCACGGCGTCCGGCTGGACGACGAGGAGAAGCGGATCCTGGGACAGGCCAACACGTCGGCCATCCTCCAGCTGGTCGGTAAGAGCAAAGAGCCCGTCATTTCGTTTCTCGAGCCGGTTACCTCGCCCGCCAATCAGATGACGACTGCCGGGCAACAGCAACAGCAGCAGCCCAGCAACAGTCACAACAACAATTCCTCGCCGGCCGACGAAATGGACGTTGACGACATCAAAGCCGAGCCCATCCACAACGACGAATCGTTTGAGACCAAGGAAACGCTGGCCGTCTCGACATTCAACCGCCCAGGTTCAAGCAGTCCCATCGGTAACAACAACAACAACGGACGGGCGAGCGTGTCGTCGCCGTCCGCCGCCAGTTCGGCCACGCCGTCTCCGCTTTCGCCGCATCTGCAGCTGACGCCGCCCAACGTCAGCATCGCCTCGATTGCGGCGGCGGCCGCCGGATTCGGCAACCCTTTTTTCAGTCAGCAGCTCCAGCAGCAGCAGCAGCAAATGTACCAGCAACAGCCGGACGTGGTCCAGGGACTGCTGAGCCCCGGACTGAGCAGTTCGGCGGCGGCCGCCATGGCCCTGGCCACCCGCAATTCCTGCAAGACGCTGAAATGCCCAAAGTGCAACTGGCACTACAAGTACCAGGAGACGCTGGAAATTCACATGAAGGAGAAGCATCCGGAGAGCGAGACATCGTGTCTCTACTGTCTGACTGGCCAGCCTCATCCGCGGCTGGCCCGCGGCGAAACGTACACGTGCGGCTACAAGCCGTACCGCTGCGAGGTCTGCAACTATTCGACGACGACCAAAGGCAACCTGAGCATCCACATGCAGTCGGACAAGCACCTGAACAACGCCCAGGAATTGCATCACAGCAGCAACGGGCAGCAGCAGCAGCAGCCGGGCGGAGGCGGCGGCGGAGGCAACGGGCTGGGCAACACTAGCGCCCACAATACCAGCGCCGAATCGCTGACGTCGCCGTCTAAAACGAGTTCCAGCTCGTCGCTGCTCCATCACCAGAGCCCCAACATGACGAGCTCCGTCAACAATCCGGCGGTGGCCAACAGTTTGACAAACAGCCCGGCCACTTCATCGTCAGTGTCGTCGAGCCAATTGGCCAAACTGGCGGCGCCGGCCAACAAGCCGACGTTCCGGTGCGACGTGTGCAACTACGAGACGAACGTCGGCCGGAATTTGCGGATCCACATGACGAGCGAGAAGCACACGCACAACATGATCATGCTCCAGCAGAACGTCAAGCGGATGCAGCAACTCTCTGTCCTCCAGCAGCAGCAGCAGCACGATCCGTCTGGCGTCGGCCTCCAATCGTCGCCCGGCGGAGCCGAAGCCGCTCTGGCGGATATGGCCTATCAGCAGGCTCTTTTCATCCAGATGATGACGGGCGGTCAACTTCCTGGGCAAGCCGGACAGTTGGTAGGAGATCCTCAATCACCCTGGGCATCCGGCGGAGCCGCCGGTGGAGGAGGGCAATCGGGGATTCCGGGCGCCGGCCCGCTGGCCGATCCCGGTCTCAATCCCGAGACGATGGAGCCGTTACCCGAGCCGATGGAAGCCAATCCGTCGCACGTGTTCCAGTGTCTGGTGTGCAGCGTGTTTTGCGGCGACATGGCCGAAGTGGTTGCCCAGCACGTCGCGGCCGATCGATCGCGCCAGCGCGAGCACGAGGCCCTGCTCCTCATTGGCGGCCATTACCTGTGCCGATTGTGCGCCTACAAGACGACGCTCAAGGCCAATTTCCAGCTGCACTGCAAGACGGACAAGCACTTGCAGCGGCTCCAGCACGCCACCCACATCCAGGAGGGCGGAGCCCGCAACGACTGGAAATTGCAGTACGTGACGAGCACGACCAATCCGGTCCAGCTGCGCTGCAACGTCTGCGAGTACTACACCAACAGCGTCCACAAGCTCCAGGTGCACGCGGCCAGTCCCCGCCATCAGCTGGCCGTCGAGCTCTTCCGCTTCGTCTCGGATGAGGCGGCGGCTCTGGGCCGCTCCGCCAGCGGAGTCCAGTACCAGTGCCGACTCTGCCAGTGCGACTGCCCCAGCAAGACGGCCCTTCTCCAGCACGCCCGCTCGCTGCGCCACTGCCAATTGGAACAGTTGGCCGAGCTTCAGCGGCGCAGCACGGCCGGTCCCAAGGAGCCGATGCTGGGACCGCTGGAACTGCGCGACCTTTTCGCCGTCGTCTCTTCCGGCAGCGATTCGGACGACGAAGGAGCGGCGGCACCACCACAAGTCAATCCAGCCAATGGAACAGGTACTTGTGTGTGTTTTTGTTAACCTACGCTCGGTATTTTTTGTTGTGTGAAGTATCTCGTGTCCACACGCGTTCCATCTCAATCACAACGCAGCATCTTTCGACTCCGCCCACCTCTATACCTCCTCCTCCTCCTCATGGTTGCGCAATCCATCGCTTCTCTCTCTCGTGTGTGTCTTTATTAAGACAACAACACCAACTGAAAATAGCCTCCCCACCCCCCTTCATTTGAAAATAAAAAACTAAAAAAAAAAGGGAAAAATGCGATAGCCCAAAGCGCGGGCAATTTGAAATTTGACACAGTAGCACCAAAACAAAAAATAAAAAAAAGTCAATTTTTTTTTTCTTTTTTCTTTTTTTTAAATATAAAAATACCTACGAAAAAATTTGAACGCCTCTCATAACGCCGAGAAGAAAAAAGAAGAAGAAGAAGAGCCGACCGTATAATATACAAGGTGTCAAAGATGACTCTCTATCTCTTCCTTCTCTCTTATTTTATTCCTCGTGGTCCTCCTATCATCCGGCGATATAGGAAGCGAAACACAACCCCACCTTTGATTATTTATTAGACGATATTTACATTTATGGAGGTTCGGTGGTTGGAGCTGGTGTGAGGGTTTTTTCCTTCTTCCCTTTTTATTTCTTTTCGGGAAAGGCCCCTAAGGGAAACGTTGCGCGCTCAGCCGCATCTTCTTTTTTTTTTATTTTTCTTCTTTTTCTTAAAAAATAAAGAAAAAGGCCGGGTGTTGATTTTATGGCGGTCCGCTCGACACGCACGGGGCGCCCGGTAATTTGGCACGCTATAGTTGCCTCCTTTTTTTTTCTTTTTCTTCTTCTTTTCTTTCCTCCCTCTTCTCTTCAGCCCCCTTCTATACTCTCCTCCTCGGGAGAAGATGGGGGCCGCCTTTAAGTCAGCCGTTGTTATAGCCTCCAGCTCGCCGTATGTAGATGTGTCGGCTCGTCCTTCTCTCTCTCTCTCCTGCTGGCTGGCTGGCTCTCGCTCGTCTTTACTCGCTAGCGATATGCAGTTATGCACCTTGTTTTCCCCAAGACTTTGGGGTATTTATCGTGTGCGCGCTCGCACTGAGACAGAATGATGAAATGAAATGTTAATGTGCTCCGCTCTCTTTCTTTACTCTCTCTCTCTTTTATTTATTTATTTTTTTTTTTTTTTGCCTTTTTCGTGATCTTGTCGTGTTGGCCTTCATCGGCGAGGCGCGCGTGCCCGTGTGGTGAGTCCACTTCGCCGTGGCACGATTGATTTGATTTGAATTTTTTTTCTTCTTCTTCTTCTTTCATTTGTGAATATTCATGTAATATCTCCCGGCTGAGAACTAAACCAAAAAAACAAAACAAAAACACCCACCCACCTCCCTCCCCACCCCCACTAGTCTGTGCACTTGCAGGTTATGTAAGACGGAGGGAAAAAGAATAAGAGAGAGAGAGACAGACAAGTCGTGAAATCACAAAAGAAAACGGTTTGGATTGGATCACGAATGAGTCATTTGCGGCCGGCCGCAAAGTACGCGCGCGCAACGTCGCATTCCCCACCTCTTTTTTTTTTCTTTCTTTTTTAAAATTTATTCAGAATGATTGTAATTATTTTTCTCTATTTTATATATATTTTTTTTTTGTTCTGTGCGGTTTTGATATTCCGGAATGAAATCAAGGCCAAGTCGTGTCCCTACTCCCTTCCAACTCCTCTCATTATCATCCTGTTCTCTTCTCTTCTTTCCTTCTCCCCCCCCCCCCTTTATTCTATTTTAAATAGTTGTGATTGTTATTACGCCATACGACGATGATGGCTACCTCGAATGAATAAATAATTCGTCTTTTCCTTCTTCTCATTCCTTTGGAACCCTCCAACTTCTTCTGCTTCTTCTTCTCCTCTCCCAAATTGCTGTGGCTCTCGTCATTTGACAAGAAGACGAAAAAGAAAAGAAAAGAACCAAACCCGCTTATTATACAAAGACTCACAAAGACCAAGCCGATGGGGTGGTGACTACACAATGTGATGATTACACACACACACACAGACACACAGAGAGAGAGAGAGAGACAGAGCGCATAGAAGAGAGAAAGGAAGAAGAAGATAGCGAACCGGATTGGTCGGATGACTAATGGATGCATTGACATGTCACCTGTATGTATTTCTCTCCATATGGTCAGATGAAATCGCTCTCTACCCCCCCCCCCCCTCTCCCTTTTCCTACGCCATGGATTGTGTGTGTGTTTGCATTTCGTCCGGAGAGAGAGAAAGAAAAATTTGTGTTTTGTTTGAATAAAAAGCGCATCACGACCCCAGTTGCACGAACGGGACTCGGCTCGGCTCTCTCCCTCCCCCGTTTTTCGTGGCGTATAAAAACCGACAATCTGTCGACCAAATGAGACGACACACATTTAAAAACGGAAAAAAATAGACGCAGGAACACGCGGGGGTCATTGTCTGTTCAATCAAAATGACAGAACCAGCTGCGGCCTATATGGAGTAGTCTATATCATCCTCTTTTCGTTACATTTTGGAGTTTTATGTATTAGCATATGTTCTCATTAGAAAACAGACGATTTTGAAATGGGGAGAGAGAGATAAAAAAGAAAAAAAGTTGCGTTTAGTTTGGAACCGGACGTGGGACGTCATAGCAAACCCGAAATATGTTGTCAGCTTTCTAATAATAAATTGCGTGTTTGTTTTCTGTGTTTGTTTAGAAGGTGGTCGAGCTCATCTACTACTAGCCGAACCGGGAAGAGCTACTCCGACAACTGCGACAACAACAACGAAAGCTCTCCAACAACAACAACAACAACAGCAGCAGCAAGGTGAACAAATGGCCAACAACAACGACAGCAAAGCGTCAATGGAGCAGCAGCCGGGCAACCAGGGATTGAGTTGTCCCTTGTGCCAGAACCGTTTCGCCGACCGAGCCCAAGTGGAGCAACACGCCGCCACGGTGCACAACGTCAACGCCGAGGGTTTGGAACGGCTCATGCTGCTTGTCGAACAGGCCAACTGGCTCAACGCAGCCATGCAACAACAACAGCAGCAACAACAGCAACAACAACAGCAGCAGCAACAACAACAACAGCAACAGCAGCAGCCACAAGGTAACAAAGTAGTGCGACCTGAGGAAGATTCCCGGCACGAATCGCCGACCTCTGGCGAGGACGAAAGCGAAACTTTGACTCCTGCGGTGGCCCAGGTTCACCAGCAGCGCGGACAACAACAGGCAACAACACTGGTGCCCCCCGCTGCCACGGTCTCTGAGCGGCACGCCTACAAGTACCGGTGCCCTCAGTGCTCGCTGGCCTTCAAAACGCTGGACAAGTTGCAGCTGCACTCGCAATATCACGTCATCCGCGACGCGACAAAGTGCCCGCTCTGCGGCCGCTCTTTCCGCTCCATTTTGTCGCTGCAAAAGCATTTGGAGAGCTCGCACGCCGAGCTGACGGACGAGGAGGCCAACGTGTTGAGGCAGAGCCTCTTGTCGCATCCGCTGCTCCTCAGCGGACTGGCCGGTCAGGCCAGCGAGGCCGCCATTAGCGAGTACTTGCGCCGAGAACAGGCGGCAGCCGCCGAACTCTCTGGAGGCGAAGACGAAATGGACCAGGAAGACTCTGGATTGCTGCAGAATTCCACCCTGCTGGCCACCACCATGGACGAAGGACAGGAGGAGAGCGAAGAGATGGATCAGGACCAGATGGGCCACGATTCCGGTCTCCTTCACAGCAGCCAAAGGGGTGGAGGAATGTCTGGGGGCGGAAATGTGAGCGGAGGCGGCAACAACGGCGAGCCGGTCCACCAGGGGACTCCGCTGGAAGAATACCTCAACAGCGCCTCGGTGGCGGAAGAAACGTACGCCGACCCGGTGCGCCGCCACAAGTGCCACCGGTGCAAGATGGCGTTCACGTCGCAGAGTTACCTGACTAGTCACAACAAGACGATGCAGCACCGCAAGGGCGAAAAGCTGCACTACCCCATGGAGAAATACCTGGACCCCAACCGGCCGTTCAAGTGCGACGTCTGCAAGGAGTCGTTCACGCAGAAGAACATCCTCCTGGTTCACTACAATTCCGTCAGCCATTTGCACAAGCTCAAAAGGGCCGCTTCGCTCACCGGAGGAGCTGCCGAACCGGCCGCAGCCTCACCAGTCACGCCCACCCTGCCGCCGTTGGTCGCCAGACCCGAACGACCCGTCACGGCCAGTTCCAACTGCTCGACGGGAGCTGTCAACGTCAACAACGAGTCACCGGCTGGGAACAAGCCGTGGAAGTGCAACATTTGCAAAGTGGCCTACAGTCAAGGCTCCACCCTGGACATTCACTTGCGCTCCGTTCTCCACCAGACGAGAGCCTCCAAACTGCAAGAGCTGGCCGCTGCCGGTCAGATTGATTTGACCCGGCCGTTGATCGAGCAGCCGGCTCCTGGCACGGCCGTGAGTCACACCCTGAGTTCGCCCGAATCGCCCGCCCTGCCCGGCCGTAAAACAAGTCCCGTCGAGAATGGACTAGATCAACAGCAGCAGCAGCAACAACAATTGGCCATGGCCCTGGGGCAACTCTACGGGCTGTCGCCAGAGCAGATATTCCAGCAGCAGCAGCAACAACATCTGGTCCAGCAGTATTACTCGGCCGTTGGATTCAATAATGTCGACAACAACTGGCCCAACAACGCCAAGACGGCCGAACCTGCCGCCGAGTCGCCTATTGCCCTACCCGACGACAACACCAACAACAACAACAAGCTGAGCCTGCCGGCTCGCCGCTCTTCGCGCATGCTCAAGCACCTGCTGGGCAGCTACGGCTTTGAGCTGGTGATGCAATTCAACGAATGTCACCAGAAGCAACGCGGTGCCGGCCAACCCAAACAGCAACAGCAGCAGCTGAGAGGAGAGGAGCAACAACAACAACAACAGCAACAAGCGAGCGGCGGCGGCGGCGTCAATCTCAACAATTCGACTGCCAGCAGCAACGATCCGGCGGAAGAGGAGAACAAGGAGAATGCCATGGAGACGCAAGACGCTCAATCAGGAACGGATAAAGCCCCTGAAATACAGCGCTGCGTCTGCCCGCTCTGTCACAAGAGTTTCTCCAGCATTTGGGTTCTCAAGGCTCACAGCGAGGAGGTCCATCGCCAGATGGTTCCGCCCCATTGCGTCGAACAATGCGCCGACGAAATCAAGAGGACGGCCAATTTGAATAATACTTCCGCCTCCACTCCGGCTGGAGTGGGGCCACATTTGTCACCCGTTGAACGGCTCCCGCCGCCGGGCAATATCGACAGACCCGAACGCGAACCAACCGCCGATCTTCCGGCTGAACTTTCATCGAAACCGACAACTGCGACTAACCGACCGGAGAACACTCCGACTCCGCGGACGGCTACTTCGACTCCGATTTCAACCAGTGCTGCCGAATCGGCTGCCCAGGCTCAGGCCCAGCAGCAGGCTGCCCAACTGCAGCAGTCCCAATCGTTGGCCCAGCAGATGAGCGACATGCAGGGGGTTCTCAACGCCATGGGCTTGGCTTCCCAACTGCAACAGCAATTCAACCCGATGATGATGGGTCTGGCCGGATTAGGCCTTCACGGTGCTGCCGGGCTCGGTTTCAACATGCCGGCCGCCGCTTTGGCCGCTATGAACATGCAACCACCTTTGATGAATCCTTTCATGATGGCCGCCGGCCACTTTGATCCCATTCAAGCTGCCATGGCCGCCCAGGCTGCACAAAACAATCCTTATTTGCAATCCGCCATGGATCAGCAAGCCGGACAATACGCCAAACAGCAGCAACAAATGCTCCAACAGCAGCAGCAACAACAACAGCAGCAGCAGCAGCAACAGCAATCCGCCGCCGGTAGTTCTGCAGCGAACAATTCGCAGGTAGGAGGTTCGGCCAATGGCCAGCAGCAACAACAACAGCAGCAGCAGCCGGGTCAGCAACAAAAGAGGGCTCGAACGAGGATCAGTGACGACCAGTTGAAGATTTTACGAGCTCATTTCGATATCAACAATTCACCGTCGGAGGAAACCATCGCCGAAATGGCCCGCCAGTCTGGCTTGCCTCCCAAAGTCATTAAACATTGGTTCCGCAATACGCTGTTCAAGGAGCGCCAGCGCAACAAAGATTCGCCCTACAACTTCAGCAACCCGCCCAGCACGACGCTCAACCTGGAAGAGTACGAGAAGACGGGCGAGACCAAAGTCACTCAACTCAAAGCGGAAGAGCAAATGGAAATTCAAAGGGCTCTGATCAGCACGCGGCCCACGCCGGCCACCAACAGCAAAGCGGCAAAGACGGCCGCTGCGGCTGCAGCAGCCGCCTCCGCCGCAGCCGCCTCCGCCGCAGCAGCAGCAGCAGCAGCAGCAGCGTCGATGGCCTCGGTCGCTCCACCAGCTACACCCGAGGCCGTTCAAGTCAAGAAAGAAGTGGTGGCGGAAATGCCCGAACCAACAGCCGAAGAAACTGCCAGTCGTTCGACTCCACAAATGCTGCCAACGACACCGGGCAATCCGTTCCACATCCGAAGCGGATCGCCCATGACGAACCTTTCATTGGCCTCTCTCATCAATTCGCAACTGAACGTCGACACCAAGAACTGTCACCTTGGGCCGGGCGGAGGCATGTTCCCTCCTCGCCCGACCACCAGCGGATCGGCTCTTCCTAGTCCCGCTGCCGCCGGACTGGCCGGTTTGAGCCCAGGCCGCATGAGCAGTGACCAAAGCCCGTTCAACTTTTTCGCTACTTCGACGCCATTGCCGATGGCTCCTCTGACTCCTCCAGGAGGTGGCGGCGGAGGCAACTCGAGCAGTGGAGGTGGCGGTCCTGGATCATCAACTGGCAAACGGGCCAACCGGACGCGCTTCACCGACTACCAGATCAAGGTACTGCAAGAGTTCTTTGAGAACAACGCTTACCCTAAAGACGACGATCTCGAGTATCTCTCGAAACTGCTCTCACTCTCACCGAGAGTCATTGTCGTCTGGTTCCAGAACGCCCGTCAAAAGGCTCGCAAAGTCTACGAGAATCAACCGCCAGTGGCCGGAGGTGCCGGTGATCCGGCCTCCACTTCGGGATCGGCCACGCCAGGCTCTGGAACGTCGGGCGGAGGAGGAGCCGGAACCGACCCGGACGGCTCGGGCCGTTTCCAGCGCACGCCAGGACTCAACTACCAGTGCAAAAAGTGTCTGCTGGTGTTCCAGCGCTATTACGAGCTCATCCGCCATCAGAAAACTCACTGCTTCAAGGAGGAAGACGCCAAACGATCGGCCGTGGCTCAGGCGGCCGCTGCCCAGGCTGCCGCTTGCTTCTCTTCGTCAGACAATGACAACAGCAATTCGAGTTCATTGGCCGACGCTTCCGTCATGAGCGGAACGGCCTCGTCATGTGGTGCTGCCCCTCAATTGACCATTTTACCGAAATCATCGTCGTCGTCAACCATCATCAAGACGGAATCCAACGTGGCTGCACCCCCACCGCCGCCACCCAAGCAGCCGGAAATGTTCCAAACTCAGCCGGCCCAGCAGCAGCAGCAGCAGCAAAACCAACAGTCGCAAAACGATTCCGCTTTCCACTGCGAGCAATGCGGCTTGACATTTTCGCGATTCGATTTGTGGCGCGAACATCAAATCGTCCACATCATGAATCCGGATCTCTTCTCGGGTGGCGCCGCCGCTGCCAAAATGGCGGCCGGAATGGAGACTCAGTATGCGGCTCTACTTCAGCAGCATCAGGCTGCCGTCGTGGCGGCTGCGGCCGCTCAACTCTCGGCCAGTCTGCCGGCAGTCAGCGCCGGAAGCAGCGGCCAAATGACCCCGCCATCCTCTGGCTCCCTGATTCCGTCTGGAAGCAAGCGGAAGCACGAAGTGGTCGAGGACGACGAAGACCGTGGTGGTGGCGGAGGTGGATGCGGTGGCAGCGGAAGCGGAGGTGGTGGCACTGACGGAGACGGACAACCGCGTGACAAGCGTCTGCGAACGACGATCCTGCCGGAGCAGCTGGATTTCCTGTACCAGCAGTACCAGCTGGAATCGAATCCGTCTCGCAAGATGCTGGAGACGATCTCACGCGAAGTCGGACTCAAGAAGCGCGTCGTCCAGGTGTGGTTCCAGAACACTCGAGCTCGCGAGCGCAAAGGTCAGTTCCGGGCCCATGCCCAGGTCATCAACAAGCGTTGTCCATTTTGTCCGGCCTTGTTCAAAGTCAAATCGGCTCTCGAGTCACATTTGGCCGGTCGTCACCCGGATCAGTTGGCCAAAGGCGAAGTCAACATCGACGCCCTGCCCGACATGACCGACGAAGACTCGGACACTGGAATGAACCTGAACACAAGCTCATCTCCCCATTTAGGTTCCAGTCACTCTGTCCAGTCCGGATCCACTTCGGCAGCCGGCGAGGCCAATTCGGCAGCCGCCATCCAGGAAGCCCTGACTAAGCGGCTCTCGGCCGTCTCCAACTACCAGCAGTCGATGGCCTCACTCTCGATGCTCTCGTCCCTCTACTCCCAGGGCTTTGTAGCTCCTCTTCCCGGCTTCGAGGGCAAGGCCGAGGACGCTCTCAAACGCTACGCCAACGACTATCTGGCCAATGCCGGAAACAACAATGCCACGCCGACTCCGGCGGCCGCACCAACCAACGAGCAACGCCAATCGACTGGCAATCCGACCGGAGAGCTGCCACTGGACTTGAGCCGACCTTTGCCACTCCAGCAGGGTCTGGGACAAGTGCGACCGGAAAGCGCCATGCAGTCGGACGTCGGGACGGACGACAACCGCTCGGAGCACTACATGGATTACTTTGACGAGAGCAATCCGTCTTCCCCTTTGCCCTACAACAAAATGGGCGGAGGTGGAAACCAAAGCAATTCGGGAAACGCTAGTATGACGGGCTCGGCTTCCGGCGGACAGAACAAGCGATTCCGCACTCAGATGAGCGCCGTCCAGGTGCGCGTCATGAAGTCACTCTTCTCCGACTACAAAACACCGACGATGGCCGAATGCGAGGCCCTCGGCCGTGAAATTGGCCTGCCCAAACGCGTCGTCCAGGTCTGGTTCCAGAACGCCCGAGCCAAGGAGAAGAAGAACAAATTGAACGCCCAGAAAGCGGCCGGCGATTTGTCCGGAATCGAGAGCAACGTCGGCGCGAAACAGCCGGACGGTTGCGATCTTTGTGACTTCAAATATTCGCACAAGTACGCTGTCCAGGACCACATTTTCACGCATCAGCATATCGAGCGCGTCAAAATCCACGTGGCCGAGCAGTCGGGCAAGCACGGTGACGACATGCCGACCTCGGTCGCCCGTCCTTCCAAGGGTGGAGGACATCAGCAAGAAAGTCAGGAGCCGTCGACGCCGACACCTGTCGGTGGATCCAGCGCCGAGACGACGACGTCGCCACCCAACAGCAGCAACGCGACGGAATCGGCCCAGCTAGAAGCTCTGCTCCTCCACCAACTCTACGGAATGGGCTACGGAGCTGCCGGAGTTCCAGCTGCAGCCTTGGCTGCCGCCGCTGCCGCCGCAGCCGCATCATCCTCGTACAACAACTCCCAGCAACAGTCGAGCACCAACGTCATGGCCGGCGGTGAGTCTTGACACGATCCATTCTCAAACCTTCTCAACGTCTTGTCATACTCGTCTTGAAAGTGGAAAGAAAACGCGCATTCCGGCCTGTTAAAAGACGTTAGACACTCGATTTGGTCATCTTTCATTGGTTCGTGCGGAACGATCCGTTTGATGAGAGGCCAACAGCAACCCAAACAAAACAAAAAGGAAAAAAAAAAAAAAGATTGTCTTGTTGTTTCCATTCGTTTTGGATATTTGTATGTGTGTCTATCTATCTATCTATCTATCTATCTGTTATTTTGGAATAGGATGGGATTTGGGGTGTGTGTAGGCGAAGGCAGCACACACAAACACCTGCACAGACGGGAATCCGATGAGGTAGAGGGATTAATTAGTTTTCCTTAGCGGGAGATTCCTGCATTTTGAATAAATTAATTGCATCGGCGCGCGTAGCAGCAGCCAAAACGGCCACGTCCTTTCTCTCTCTCTCTCTCTCTCTCTCTCTTCGGCTCTTCATCTTTTTTTTGGGTTTTTTGTTTTGTTTTCCTCTTTTTTTTGTTTGGGTGGAAGAAAATGTTTTCCGAGTGGAATGAAGAAAGAAAGAATGAATGAAATAAAAGGAAAGAAGAGAACACAGTACGACAGCGGGGGTGGTCGTGGCTTGTCTTACTACATCACCTGGGCCGCTGCGTTTCAGATGGGGGTCGGCCTTTTTTCTCTCTCTCTCTCTCGTCCTCTCCAGTTTTTTACTTTTTCTTTGATTTCGTTTTTCATTTTCTCGTTTTTATTCCCTTATTGTTTTGTATTTATACATATCATTCTAGTGATTCAGATGCCCCCTTTTTTATATATTATTTCATTTTTTTGTCGACTTTGACTCGGTCTCGTCCGCCGACACGTCATTGTTTTCCCACCGTTTGAAAAAAAAAAGCCCCGTCCAATTTTTTCAAAGGAAATAAAAACGAAATCAAAATGCAACCAACAAACCGACGTTTTTGCCTTGTTTCTTTTTGTTTTGATTTATCAACGAAAATGAATAAAATAAAAAAAGCCGTGCACTAATTGCGTAACAGAAAGAATAAGCCAAAAGAGTAGCCTACGACGGGAGGAAAAAAAAGTCTCGGGTTTATTGTTTCATTCTCTTGTTGCCTTGACGAAAAAAGAGGACTGTTGTCGATTGTTTCGATTCGGTGACTTGTACACTCGGATTTGAAAAGTTTTTTATTTTATTTCTCCCCCTTTTTTATTGAACACAACAGCCATTTTGGAGCGCGGTGCGTTTCGCGCTCGGTGACTCGTTTAAAAAAGGGCAAAGAGAGAGAGAGAGAGAGAGAGAAAAAGGGTGGCCTCCGGAGGTGTCTCTTATTTTCTAAAAGAGGAAGAAGAAGAAGAAGCTCTGGCTCGCGCTCTCGGTATCAAGGTGCGGCGCTAATGGCAGCACTCTCTTTTTGTCGAATAATAAGACAGACAGATAGAAAAGACGAAGAAGAGAGAAAACAATCAAACGTGTAGATCTATTGGGGGCGCACGCGCATCTGGTGTAATATATGTCCGTGTCAAAGCTGAGAGACCTGCAAGTCGTTGAATTCAGCTCGCAACTATATATTTTTTTGATGGAAGCTTTTTGCTTATTTCATTGCTCCGCCGACGTTTTAAGTTCCTCTTTCTACGAATCAAAAGAATGCAGGTCATTGTTTGTTTGAATGAGCGAGCGAGCGCGCCACCTTGACGCTGCCTTTTTGTTTCAGTCCGAGCCCGAGAGAGAGAGAAGGAATGATGAATCGATTGGAATTCTCTTCGTATGTATCATCCGAGCCCGAGAGAGCTGGAAATTCAAGGAATTTTTTTTTCTTTCTTCTTTTCCCGTATTTTATTTATTTGGTTTCTTGTGTAAAAAGGTCACGCTCTTTGGCAATGGGCAGCAGCAGCAGCAGCAGCAGCAGCAGCAGCTCACAGCATCTTCCCATTTTTGTGTTGTTCTCCTCTCGTCGTCGAGCGAGAGTCAGCTATCCGGCTGGCAAGCTCTCTTTTCGACATCGATCATAACCGTTCCCTTCATTTGTCTCCCGCTGCGCTGCCAAGTTCATCCCGACTTGAGTTCATTACGCCAGCGTCCTGCTGCCGCTTACCTTAAAAACCCAGCCAGATAGAAACACTATATAGGACTCGCTTTTCTTTATTTTTCTCCTCTCCCATAAATGAGTATGTGTGTGTGTCTACCTGGCCATCTGTTTATGTGTGCGTTGTACGCACGCGCTGGACTCGGCTCCGTATGTAGGTGAGCGCACAGCACATACTAAGAGTTGCAGGGCACGTGCTCGGGTCAATCGCGAGAGGTCAATCGCGTCGAGTACTTTTACTACTGCAACTACACCAAGGCGGTCTTGTAGCATGTGTGAGCACACAACTGACTTTTTTCTTTTTCTTTTTTTGAGAGATGTTTAAAATGCCGTCGTTGAAAAAGAAACAACACGGGAAAAAATAAAATAGGAAACATGGTGGATGCGCTCCAGGGCCAGCATCCACTAGAACCCTCATCATCATCTTTACCTTCTCGAGACCATCTGGGCAGCAGCATCTCTTGCTGGTTTTCTTCTCTCTCTCTCTCTCTCTCTCTAGTCTCAATCCCGCCCTATATTTAACGACCTATCTTAATTCCGATGCGTTAAGGTGTTGATTCATTTCTTTTTTCGGGTATAATGTTCTCTACCCACTGCCTCTCTATCTATCTATCTCGGGGAAAGGCCGAGAAAGAAATTTTGAATAAATAAATCGACATTCTTCTCTTGATGAATTTTTCAACTCCCCCGACTAGAAACATTTCCCCCCCTAAAAAAAAATTTCCCGTTGAAGAAAAGAAATTATTATAATAATAAACCACTATACGGTTAGAGAGAGAGAGAGGAATGGTGTAGCTGTCGGGAGAGAGAGAGGCTGTGATTCGCTCAAGTCATTTGGGTCCCGTCAACGTTTTCTTTTATTTCCTTTCTCGATCGCGTCCGTGTCCTAACGTGAGCAGACAGTACGATATTAAAAACATCAACAAGTTTTTTTCTTCTTCTTCTTCTTCTTTCTATATCTCGAGTGCTATCTCTCTCTTTCTTCATTCCATTCGCTTTTAAGCTGTCGAGCCTTAACGAGCGTCTGACGCATCCAATGGCGTTTGGCTGACTAGGAATCATCATCATCGCCCGTTGTCGCTGCGTCCTCAGTCTCGTCTGTCTTCCGTGTTTGGTATTTCGCCAATTGTCTTTAGAATAAAGAAAGAATCTTTTATTTTGTCTTCTTCTTCTTCAGAGGTCAGACCTCGGCGGAAATTTCGGGTTTTCCGTTCGAGTTAATCATCTAAGAAAAAATCGGGGAGAGATTCGGTCGATTGCGTCAGTTTATGTCGAGTTGGCGTCGGCGGATAGGAAAGGCGGAGCTTTTTCCCCCAGAAGAAGAAAAGAAGAAGAAGAAAAAACGCGCAGTGACCAGGGGTCTTAATTAATTTAGAAAGATGACGTCAGCATGACGAGGTCCGTTTCCTTGTTCAAACAGAGCGCCAAAAGACTATGCCCACTTTAATAATTCCCTAAGACGGGACTGCCATATAGCTGCTGCTGCTGCTGCTGTCGAGGATATTTTTTCTTCTTCATCTTTCTTCTTCAACTCCTTCGTCTCGAAAATGTCCAGAAAGAAAAGGGGGGGAAAAAAAACTCTGCCATGTCACCGCCACTCATTTCATCTGGCTCCTCTTTTTTTGATTTTGATTTTTCTACTTGGATAGATCCCCATGCGTGGATTGTACGCCTTCTCTTCTTTCACCTTCATTATATATTTCTTTTTTCTTTCTCTTGATTCTTCTACTTCTTCTTCTCCTACTCGATGGTAGAAGCAAACAGCAGCGCACCAAACACAAGGTTTCTTCTTCTTCTTCCTGACTCAGCTCCCTCCGCTCACTCTGCGTAATTAACGCCCGAGCCTCTGGGTAATTACGACCCGTGTGTTGCCGTGAACGCCTTAGCTCCTGCTTCTTTGAAGAAGAAAAAAAGAAATGTCTACGACGTATGAATATTACTCAAGAGAGAGAGAGAGAGAGAGCTCTACCTTTTACACACACACACAAAAAATTCCTTTTCTTCTTCTTTTTGTAGTCGTCATTGCTCGTTTCGTTTCGTTTTTTTCTTTTAGATAGTTAAATAATGACCGAAGGACCCCGGACGATCGTGACCAAGTTGGGGTCTCTCGGATCTGATAGTTTCCTTTTAGACTATTACGGAACTATTACTAGACGTCTTGTAGCACATAAATATTGAAGGATATCACTCTCTACATCATCATCACCACCATTACGATTTCAAAGTCGTAAATGTGTTTTTTTTTCTTCTTCTTCTTCTCTCCCCTTGGTGAAGTGATGACCATAGCAAAAGCTATTTTTTTATATAAAATTTTCGAGGTTGTATCGGGGAAAAAAAAGTTTTGACGGGGATTTTTTTCGAGGTGACGGTTGTAGTTTGTTCTCATCGATTTTTTATTGACGTTGAAACTTTTTTTTTCTTTCTTCTGGATAACTCGGCGCGTTTATATGTTTAAAAAAAAGACGAGGGACGCTATACTTCCTGCCCACCTGCGAGCACCGGACGGGAAATCATGAATCGATTACACGAAACGCTCAGTTCCAACCCGACAGACACGTGAAGAAAAAGCGACAGATCAATACCCTAATAATAATAAAATCATCATCATCGTATATTGCAGCAAACATTGAATTATTTCCATAGCGGAGTATATCTTTGGAAAATGCGTTTTTTTTTTTTTTTTTCGCTTTTTCGTTCGTGTCTGTCGGATTGGAAACGCTCCCAGCATAAGAATCGGCATGGCGAATTCCACAGTCGAATGTGTTCAGGTTTTTTCTTATTATTATTTTTTGTCGTTTTTATAATTATGGAAAAAGAGGAGGATGGCGGCGTCTTGAGAGAGCGCATACCTTTGGTGTCTTCGAGTGACAATTATCAGTGCCAGAGGGCAGGCACTTTGAAGACGAGCGGCTTCGTCAACATCCCACCGCTATGTTTTTATACACACACATACCTCCTATAGGTATCTACAGGGTACTGTAGTTTGTGTATTTTATCCATCGCAGCTTTTATTTGTTGCCTTCCATCTTCTTGCATCCTCCACTCGATCGTCCTCTTCTCTTTTTCGAGATTCTTTTGACTGGGCTCTGGTGGAATAAGACTCGCAACTTCTCCTGGGCAGCAGCAGCAGCAGCAGCAAGTAGTGTGCGCGCTCTATTCACTCTCTCACACCTGGGCTCAACTTTTTATTTCCCTCCCCCACTTCTTTCTCTCCTCTCCCCCCACATCTTTTTTTTATGATATTTCTTCACTTTTTCTTCTTCTACCTTCCAGCCCCGGTCCATTAACATGCCAAACAGGTTGTGTGTGTGTGCTGTGCTGGGCTGTGCCATTGTACTTGGCATCCCACAGCAGAGGACTCTGGCAGAGGCCATATCTCCTCTTCTTGTGTTCATGTCCTTGTCTTATTTCTCCCCCTTGGAAAATCAGCTGGAACAAGCGGAGACACTGAATAATAGAGACCAAAAAATAAAAACCAGCGTTCACGTCTTGGCCTATACGGTTGTACACACAAGGAAAAGGGAATTGAAGGGACGACTCTTAATCCTCTTTATGCATCTTTTGCTCCTTCTAGTAAAAAAAAAAAGGAGGGACTTTACTTATTTATGGAACACACAACCCCAACTCTCTTTGGGGTGAACACTTTTTTTTTCTTTTAGAAATAGGAAGAGGGGGGGGACAGGTATTGTCAAAAAGACATCTTCTGGTGCAGCCAGTAGGAGCAGCAGTAGTAGATAAAAGAGAGAAAAGTAAAGTAAAAATTCAAATAGTCTATGTATTATAAATCTCTTTTTTATTTGTAAGAAGAAGAAGAAGAAGAGGTCCAATGCGTGCATTTTCATTGTCACGACTAATGGCCGCCATCTTTGGGGGCTGGCAGTTCTGGCTGGAAAAAAAAGGGACTTATCAATCAATCTCTAACTCCTTTTTTTTTCTTCTTCTTTTTCTTCTTCATTTTACTTTATTCTCTTTTGGGAAGGGGATTTCACCATCAAGAAAAAAAACATTTCTTTTCATTAAATATATATATATTTTTCCCCTCTAAATTCCCCTCCACCTTTTTGATTCGGTGAGGGACGAGGGCGAGCAGTAGCTTTTGCATCACCTTGTTGTAACGGATGGGGGAGGTGAGAAGAAAGGGACAAAATGGGCGACATGTTACTTTTTTTTTATTTTTAAGTAGTGCGGCCTTTGGAAAATCACGTTTTACAACGTAGCCAAGAAATCTATCGGCGGCAACTGATATTGTGAGCAGGGCGCTATCTTTGGCCCTTCCTGGGATTGCCTTGTAGTCTTCTCTCTCTCTTTACTCTCTTGCCCAGTTACTTTGATCCTTCGCTAACCTCCCGACATTCCCACCCCTTATTACTTACCAGTGCTACTACTCCACACATGTATGTGGAGAAAGAGAGAGAGAAAAGGATTTTTCAATCAACTTAAAAGGCCCAAAAGAAGAAAGAAAAAGATGGAGGGTAGAATGTGTGCGGAGAATTCCGAGCCCAAATTCGTGTGCGCTCACACACACACACACACACACAGTAAGAAGGAACACGAAGGTAGAAAAAAGAGGAAGACAATCGAAGGAATGCTAGAGTGAGACCCCCAAATGCTCGCCTATATACCTCCTTTCACAACACGGACATACCTCTGATATCGATTTCAATGATCGATCTGCTCTTTCTCTCTCTCTCTCTCCACATGACATCACCCCCCTAAAGAAGAACTATGGTTCCCTTTTTTTATATCTATTTTTTTCCCACATGTTTGGATGATATTTTTATTTGAGTTTTCTCATCAGAAACCACAGAGGAAGAAGAGGAAAAAAAAACGGAATTCCTCAGAGTTTTTCTTATTGTTGTTCAATGAGAAACGATCGTCTTCATCAAAGATGGACTTTGGGAGATTTGTGCGAGATAGAGATGATAAAACAGAGGAGATTTCTCGATTCCGTGAAACCAAATAATTCAACAGGTTTTGTCTTTCAATTTTTCCCGCATTTTCGTTTTCTTTTTTTACTTTTTCCGAGGGTGGAGTTTGGAAACGTCGTTGCCGACATGATATCTTATACAATATGTAATGGCGTCTCTATCTCAATCGAAATCTGTCGTCTGTTCTTCTCCCATCAAAAGCAAAAAGGACGCTCACAATAAAGGCCAATACTTGAGGGGGGGAAATGTCTCATTTTGCCGTCCGTGGGACACTCTTTTATAATTGATTGGGTCACTGGTATGTAATAAATAGCAGCGGGAAACAAAAGAAGGCCGCTGTGTCCGCTCACAATGTGTCCGTCAGAATTGAAAATGACCGAAATTGTCGGGGACGACCAACGTCAAATCACTTCCTTGACTACGATCGATCCGCCTAGCTTCATTTTTTTTCTTTTCTTTCCATTAAATTAAATTTCACAAGTTTGAACGCGGCCAACTGGCGATAGCCATTTGATTATTCCGTCTGCTGCGGTTATTTATTTTTGTGTTTGTGCAGTTGTCTGTTTTCCCTTTTTTATTGATATGTTTTTACTCGTCACACATGTTTCACAGTATTTTTTGGACTCTATTACTGTTTGCGTACGTGCTAACTTGAGTGAAAGGAAAAGACAAAAAAAAAAAAACCACCGCTGCCAGGCAATGTTGTTACGTTGTTGTTTCTGGGGCTTCGTTCACCGTTAGGACACGGGCAAACAGCACACGGCCAGCGCGCAAGTGTTCAATCCTTTCAAAAGCTAAACGAGTCCGTGCAGCAGTCTCTTTGTAGCCGAGAAATGTGATCAAAGGACGAGTCTCTTGGTCGAAACTGGTCACGTCACAATCAGGTCATTCGTTAAATTATCCACTAGAGAGAAATACATTTCGACCCGTCGTTGATAAGCGCCGCATTTTCGAATAGAAAATTAATAACCTGGACATGTTGGGTGTAATGGAAATGACACAAAAGGAGAAGAAAATATTAGAGTCGGTAGTTTCTTCTTCTTCTTCTTTTTTTTCTTTCTCAAAGTTCTTTTGATCCGAACGTGATGGATTTCGAACTGGGCGGATCAAAGAGGCGCGAAAAATGGGAGGAGGGTTGAAAACATGGTTGTTGTATGGCAGCCATCTTCCAGCAGCTTCTTTTCTTCTCCCAAAACAACAAGGAGAGCTAGACGACTAACTGTGAGAGTTGCACCGTGGCACTTTGGGGTTGAAGTTGTGACAGAGTTGGAAGAGGCGGAGTTTTCTCAGGTGGCTCTCTTCTTCTTTTTTTATTATTTCCTTCTTCTTTTTCTTCTTCTTCTTCAGGTGTCCAAGCTAAACATGACCCCCATGAGAAAGGTAGAAGAGAATCTTAGTATAAATAATAATACACCCAACATTTGGCTGCTGCCCTATAGCCTACACACGTATAGTATAAACCGTTTTATTGAATTTGTTTCTAAAAGCTTCCGCGCCGCCGCCACACAATCACAATCCTCTCTCTCTCTTATTTCTTGTCTTTCTTTCTCTCTCTATATATAGAATTATAGATAGGCGAGCTAGTCGAGTATATTTCCCCATGTCCCTCGAGTATAAAAGTGTCGGAAACTTTGCGCGTTTTTCAATCTCTCTCGGATGGAGCATCAAACGAACTAGGAAAGTAAAAAAAAAAAAAGGTCAACATCATTGTCCGCCCAGGTGTGACCCCTTAAGGGGACAATCGGCGCTTCGACTTTCATTAATGAAAGGCGGCCATGCCCAGGCAGCTGAGGGCTAAGAAAAAGCCAAAAATGGGGGGGCTATAGCTTATTCGACGGACCGTACAAACATGACTTACCACCATATACTTCGGGATGCCAGCTACTATATGTGTGTGTGTGTATGAGTACACTTCACACCATTTAACCCCGGTGCTGTGAACGCGGACAATAGAGGCAAAAAAAAAAGTCATTTATGAAAAGAAGGTCATTTTGAAAATGAAAAAGAGCCTTTTGGGACCAGAGGGGGTACTTATTTTTTTGAATTTTTATAAAAGAGAACCGGTACTGGGCCTAACTGACTGCTCTGTGACGGTTGATATGGATATATAAAACGGGGGAGGAGAGAAATGCTTGAAAACTTGTCAATTTCCCTTTTTTGGCGACCCTTTTTTTTTCTTTCTTTTGCGCTTGTCCAGTTGACGTTTGCCGGGTCCGAGCGCGCCCGCCGACTGAAAAGTAAAAAACTTTTGATTAGAAATCAGAAAATGACGGCCAGGAAGAAAATTCTCTTTATTTGGTGTCCCGTGACTGGAGCGCGCAGTTCACTGAAGTATAATCAATTCGATTGCGTGCTTTCTGTGAAGAGTCCCAAGAATAAAGGCGGAAAAAGAAGTTGGAATTCCTTCAACTTTTTTTGTCAGTAGGAAATTGAACGTTACTTCTTTTGATTGAACTTGCTGATTTATCTTTTCTCTTTTTTTTCTTGCTTTTATCTCAATAGTTGAGTGAGTGCTTTTAAGTCGAAAGAAGCCTTTCCTTTCTTCCTCCCTCGCTTCTTCTTTTTTAATTTTATTTCTTTTCTCTCTCTTCTTCCTGATTTTTTCCCTCCTGTCTCGACCAACACGGCCCATTATAATATATATCCGGCTGGACTCTTTTATTCTTCTTCGTCTTTCATGCACAGCCAACAAAGTACCACACAGCATTGGCCCTTTTTTTTCTTCTTTCTTTTCTCTCGTGAGCTGCTGGACACACATGGGTCCGTCACACAAGAAGAAGGGAAAAAAAAGATAGTACACATATACATATATATATACCGTGGGGTCCCCCCTTCTTATTCTTTTGTGTGGAAATGGCATGCAAATTCCTCAAGTTTCCTGCCTTTCTTCTTTTTTTCTCTCTGCTCTTTTCCCTTCACAGTTTCAGAAAGAGAAAAAAAAAACCTGCCATTCAAGTTGGACGGCACGGCATGGGATCGACATTCCCATTGAAGGAAACAAAAATTCAAAAATTTTCGACGATTTTTTTTTGTGTCAGATTTTTTCCCCCGTGTGAAAAAAAAATCACACACAAAACTTTTTGTGTAACTTTTTTTTTCTACCCTTTTTTTCTGGGGGGGTAGTAGGTGGGACGCGGTTATTTCTGCAATAGAAATTGTGTGTAACAACCAGCGCGACTTTGAACAGAGAGGACCGTTGAAGCATTGAAATCTCCTACCATAATTTCATTTTGATTTTTTACGACGCTATTGGCAGTAACTTTTTCCTTTCCCCCCCCCCTCTAAAGAAAAAGGCAACTTTTTTGCATCAGTTATATATGTTTGTGACCGTCGACTTCCTTTTTAAGCATTTTTTTTTCTTTTCTTATAAAGTCAAAGAAATGCGGAAATTTAGCCGCCAGTCATCGCAAGATTTATTGCCATTATTCTCCTTTATTTGGTGTGGCAGAGACGGGGAATTCTTTTAATTTGGACAATTTCTTTTTTCCTTATTCAATTGCCCGTACTCTATTGATCTTGATCACAGACGCGCACTTTGAAACGACTGAAAACACGGCACACGGCACACGGCTGTTGACGATACCAGAACGCTGATAACAAGAAAACAAAACATTTTTATTCTCTTTCAAAAAACAAAATTAAAATTTGGTTGTTTTGTATATTTTCGATTTGATTATTTTGAAAGATGAGAAATTTGGGGTTTTTCTTTTTTTTTTTTTTTTTTTTTCTTGAGAGAGATCCCGTTAAAAGTATTTATTATACATATATTTATTTATCTTTTTCTCTCGTCTAAAGAAAGAAAGAAAGAATGAAAGAAAGAAAGAAGAGAAATGAGAGAGAGAAAGATGGACGGGCAGGCAGGGCAAAGGTTAAGCAGCGCTGTCAAGCGGCCGGTCGCGCTGCATGGTGCATGCCATAAGTGAGGGAGGATGTATATAAAAAGTATAGAAGCAGAGCCAAGGAAAAGGTGGACCCCACTCTTTTCCCGCAGCTTTCAATCCTCGGAGATGGGGCTGACTATCAACCAGCCACATCGCAAAAGCTTTTTTTTTTTCTCTTTTTCGTTGGACGTTGTTTGTTACCTGCATACGCCAACTTACAAGGCCAAAATGTTAAAGAAAGAAGAGAAGACGAAAGAGAAAAAAAAGAAACCCCTCGCTGTGGATGACTCCTTTTACGTCCGGACTCTTCTCTCACAGCAGTCAACCCCCGACAGTGTGACTCTCTCTCTATGTGCGAGCAATACCTATAAGAACACACGGAGCATATTATAAAACCAACCTCTTCGTTCCCTCATCATCCCGCATACCACCAGCTCAACCCAACACACACACACACACCACACAGCTGTCCATTTAAATATACACGGCAATAATCCACGTGATCTTTCAAATAATTAAACACTTTTTTTTTTCTTCTTTCAAATTCTTCCTTTTTTTTATTTTTTTTATTTGTGGGCTTCATATACCATCCGACCATGATGATGATGATTAGAATATTCCGGTGTAGCGCGTGCCGATCCAGCCGGAGAGCACGATTAGCATATTCATTCAACGTCATGTGTATCTCCGTTTGCATTCGATCTCTTATTGTTGTTCAGAGTCTCTTTTCTTTTCTTTGATTGTTAAACAACGACGAAGCGAGCAGAAAAGAAAAAGGAAAAAAGGAACAAATCAAAAGGAGAATCGCTCCGAGTCCTTACAAATCCGGCCGCATGCAGCGCCACTCTATTGCGCAGAAAAAGAATAAGAAAAAGAAGAAAAAAACAACTTGATTGCAAATTCCATCCTGAAAAAAAAAATGCGGTTTGGTGGTGTATTGCCTTGGATGGACTCCTCTCTTCGGAGGAGTCACTTGAATATTCATGTCACCGCGGTCAATCAAACCGCATTCCGATCCGTGTGGAGTCTAAAAAAAAAAATATTAGATATGTAGATGTATGTGAGTCTCACGACCGGAGCTAGGATGTGATTCACCGGCTCTATACGATCTCCTTATTTTTTTCCCTTTTGATTTTTTGGTTATGCGACTGCGACTTAAACATATTCCGAATCCCCCCATTGCTCTTGGGGCCAGCACGTCTTTTCTGATTGATTTCGATGGGCTTGGGTTTTTGTAATGAGCTTGACAGTGCCGAGGTCTAGAGAAAATTTTCATTCATTGAGCAAACTCCTCGCGGACGGAACTAATGGCGTGTGATGAATTGAAACAAATTTTCTCTCTTTTTTTTTCTCTCAGCTGCTTGGATTTTCATTCCACTCCGCCCCCACCACCACCGCCACGATTTTGATTCCATTATATCAAAAAGAGAAGACGTTTGAAAATGTTTAGCTCTTTTATGTTGTCCAGTATTTAGAGAAGAAAAAAAGTAGTAAACTGTCATTAATCGTTTTGAAAATCCCCTCCCTACAATCGCGCATGTTCTTTACCTGCGCGCCCGTAGCGCTGCCGACACAACAGCAGCAGCACCTGGGCACCAAACTTCTTTTTCCTTATTTTTACGATTACTGCTATATATCCCCCTCATCCAAACACACACACACACAGAGTGGAGAAGAAAAGAATCTTTTGAGTTTGCACTCGCGCTTTTGTGTCAAAAAAGGTTAAAAACTTTAGACATTTCCTTGAAGAAGAAGAGATTTCTTACCTCTAGATATATATTATATATGTTGTTCACATCCCCCCTCGGTTTCCTTTCCTGCCCCCTTCTTTCTTATATATTATACCGCCCGCTAAACTTGTACAAGCAAAAGGTGACACATCTGCTGCCGATGCTGCTTTTTGATTTTTCCAGTCGAGGTTTTTCTTTTTTTCTTTTCTGGCTTGTTTTTTTGTTTTGTCTGGGACTTGGAAAAAATCAGTTAGGCAAGGTAGAGCACGTCTGTGGAGTCTGTCAGATTACCAGAAATAAGAGAAAATAACAAACTAGGTACAAAATGCTTCCTATCAACTTGGCAATAACGGACAAAGTGGTCGGTTGATGGACAGCTGTCGATCCAGATTTCGATCTCTTTTCTAGTTTTTTTTTTCTCGTCTCTCCATTTTCGTTATCTCGTGACTGCGGTCCGAAACGTCTTTTTATCTTGTACCCCATCACCGAGAGGGAAAGAAGGAAAACATTTAGTTCAAGTTAAAAATATCAGCTTGTGTAATTAAAAATGGATAAAAATGATGCGGGTGTGGTCGCCCTTAAATCGCAATTTCATCTTCTCCCCTTCTGTTGTATAAAAAAATAATAATAAAACGAGGACAAAATCTTTTTTTTTTAACGAAATTATATTCACAACGGTTTCCAAGTTGAAGGATAGGGGGGGGGGGAGAACAGAGAAAAGTGACATTTCGGGTATTATTATTATTTTCTATGCACAAAGAACCCCCTCGTTACTAATTCCTACTTTCTTTCTTTCCCTTTTACATAATAAATAAATCCCTCCTTCCTGGAGATTTCTTTTTTTTTCCTCTCCCTACACAGTACATGTATCAATGCTTTTATTTCAACCCAAAAAAAAAAAAAAATGTTGGAAAAAAAGGGGGCGCTCTTCTTACGTGAGCGGTGCTTAATGGTCTCCCTTCCGCTCCTCATCATTTTTCTCTCTCTCCCCTGATTTTTCTGTGATCCGTATCACACACAAACACACACGAGCAACTGCTTTTTATTTCTCATTCTACAGTAGCAGCTTTTTTCGGGGGTTTTGTTTTGTTTCTTTCCGATGGTGGGGTGATTCAATGCCCTTTTTTTTCTACTCCCTTATCTTCTCTTTTTTCTTCTTCTTCTTCTGTCGGCTGTGCATCGGATCGTTTTGTTCTGGCCGTGGGATCATTGCAGCTCTTGTGTTTAGATTTTCCAGCGTTTTTCCGTCCTTTTTTCCCCCAATTTTTCCCATCAGAAAATGGGAACACACGCTACACACCCAATTCAATGTAGGATAATCGATCGAAGCTTTTTTTGGCGGAGAAGATTCGATGGAAAATAATAACAACATATTTTTTCTTTCTTTCTTCCACCCCAACTCCGATGAATTTGTTGTGTGGTTGGTTTGAAATTTGATTGCGGTCTACCTTGGCCGGCAGCAGCCATGTTGATCCGACTGAATTTCAATCTCAAAATACATTGGGTTGTTTTGTAAGTAGCTGCTCATTTCAAAAAAAAGGAAAAAAAAGGAACTGCGCTGCTCCCATCCTGGGCGCTATTTAAGGTAGAAACGCGCAACTGGAGAGCCCTGTCGAGTCTCGGGTTCTTCTCGACCGGAACCAGAACGAAGAAAACTGCCGTCGGATCAAATTGCACTTTTCAGGCGGAAAGATTATTACACATAAACAATCTATATATAATATATGTACACGCTTAATTAAGAAATTGTTCATTCATCCGCACAAGAGGGGCCAGGGCAGGCTCATCTTCTTTCCAATAGACGAGCAGAACAAAAGGTAGTGAAAGAAGATGGGGGGTGGGGGAGAACTGTCATCGAGCTAATTACGTCGAGACCCTCTTGCCGGACTGGACTCTCTCTCTCTCTCTTTTGTCTCGGGGTTTCTTCTTCTTGCGGTCGGTTTTTGAGTCAGAAATGATTAGCAGCGCCATCGGGCGTGACCCCGATGTGCACTGGAACGTGCATATTACATCAAAAGCGCGGCGTATCCTATATAGTATATAAGAACAGAACCCATTCACAGTGCACTCTCAATAGGTTTCTTTTATTTTCTTCTTTCTTTTTCTTCTTCTTCTTTTCATTCCCCAATGTGCAATAGACGAGGGCCCCCCCCCCCCAACACACATCGTCGTTCGTCGTATATATATGTACTTCTTCATCTTTTGTTATTCGCCGGTCACCGGCCTTCATTAGGCCTCAATCTATGTGATAATAACATCGACGGGCCTCTGCTGAGTGGATGGGGGACTCTCTTCTTTTATGTGGGTAGGCCCACTCTTTTATCACACGCATTTAAAAAAACAAGAGAAGAGGGGGATTTCTACATCCTCAATTTATCTCTCCTCTCTCTCTCTCTCTCTCTCTCTCGTGTGTGTGTATGTGTGTGGGTTTCACTCCCACATTACACGAGCATTTACTAACAACTACTGGGGGAGAGAGAGAGAGAGAACGTACTAGTGTGAACGTGGTATAAAAGTCTCTGTCTGCCGATTGAATCATTCAATCAACTTGGAAATGAACGGAAGAATTTCCGGTTGATTCATTCTTTTTTTCTTTTTCTTCTTCTTTTATTAATTGTCGAGTTCTGGGTAGTACATGTATATATTGAGCGTCCAGAAATGCCCGTCGAATAGCCGCACTGGCGCTGGGCGCATCCGCTTGATTGCGTGACACGCAATTTCACCCCGCTGGCGACGACTCTAGTGACGTCATTTTTGATTAAAAGAGGCGGAGGAATGTCAACTGTGTGTGTAATGACGATTGTCATTAACTCTGTAATGCATATCCTGTAGTAGTAGTAGTCGGTACTCTATGGGTCTTTCTCTCTCTGTCTCTCTATCTTGTTTATTCCGTTGATTGTCTGCTCTTCTTGGTCCCTCGACAATGCCACCGCCAGTTATTCCATCCATATCTTAACACAATAGATTAATCAAGGAAACGGGACGGGATGTGGTTAATTAGTTGATCGTGGGTATATCCATCATTAACTAGACCTTTTCTTTTCTTTTCCTTTTTTTTTATTTTTATTTTTTTCTAAACAAAAGAAAAGAAAAGTATTTTGGTTGTCTCTCGTCTCGATTATTGACTAGTTGCCGGACCGGCTGCGTGGCCCGTGCAGATCGAATCGACCGTGTTGATGACACATCCTTGTCACGAACCGATGCGAACGCTCTCGCCCACCGCCCAGTCTGAGGCTATTTTTTGTTGTCTTTTTCTTTTTTCTAATGAAGACGGACCGTCGTCGTCTTCGTCGTCGTCGTCGTCCAATTTGCTCACGATCCACTGGCCATCCCGTTTGCCTTCTACTTTAGTTAGAGACGCTCCTCCTACATGTCCTGAGGGCTACGAGGGGATGTGTCCCTGGCTTGTAATTAATTGCAATCAGACGAGTTGTCTTTTATGTTGCCATGTCTCTCTCTCTCTCTCTCTTTCTCAATAGCCAGAAATTGAATGAGACCGGGACTTTGATAGAGTTGGACCATTCTTCATCATTAAGTTATAAAAGCCGATGACCTCCTTTAAAAGGGGAGAGAGAGATTATTTCTTTTTCTTTTAGCGCATGTTCTCTTTTTTGTTATATTTTTAAAACTCCACGAGCTTCTTCGTTCATTTGTTCACTCCCCCGCCTAGTAGAGAGAAAGAGAGAGAGAGAGAAAAAAACTGGCCGCCGGATTTTCCCCATTAAGTAAAGTGGTGCTTAACGTACTACGTAACGTACGTCGCGTCTTTTGTTATATTGGGAGTAATGGGATACGATGGCCAGTTCTTCTTAGATGAAGGCAACTGATTAGTGCCGAGCGACGTTAAGCTCTAAGTGAATAAGCCGAATTTAATTGAATATTTTAATGAACGAAAATTTTGTTTTGGTTTTTCTTTCAATTTGTGTTTAGGTCCTGGAGGAATGTGGGGACAAGGTGGTGAGAATTACCTGCTGGCCATGCTTCAACGGAGTCCAGCAGCTCTGCAACAAATCGCCAAGACTTTCTCCGAGTCGGGAGTGTCGGAGGCCCGTTTCACGCTGGACGGCAGCACCCGATCTTCGCTGTCTGAGCATTTGAGTTCGATGGAAATGAAGTTCATCCGCACTCATTCGACAGACGTCGGCGTCTTGTGCAAAGCTTGCCAGACCCTCTACGGCTCGGAAGCCGCTGTGGTGCAACACCAACGGGCCGGCTGCCCGCAGACGGCCGAATCATCGGCGGCTTCCAGCGGCGGAGCCACTCGACTGGTCCTGCTGCAACACGAGTGCATGGCCTGCGAGGAGAAGTGCCCGACGTTGGCCGAGTTGCGCAATCATCTCAACGGCGAGGCCCATCGTCGCCAGACGGCCAAATTGACGGGCACCGTCCTCAACGGCAACGTCGGCTCCCAGTCAACCACGTCAGCCAGCAGGTCGGGAGCTGACCAGGATCAGTTGGCACTTTTGCCACCGATCCAGTCCAGTTCTCCTTCGAGCGGACTCAGCTCTCAGATCGAGGATGTGGTCAAGCAGCTGACGGCCCTGGCCCAAGCCACCACCGGACAAGGATCGACCGTCGCGCCATCCTTTGGAGGCAAAAATAACAGCGGCGATTGCGATACCAACGCCAACATCGCCCAGCGCAAAGCCGCAACTTACGGACAGTAAAAGGAAAAATGGATAAAAACCCCACCGAAAAAATAAGAAAAAGTGAATTAATTTTTCTTCGACACAAACTCAACCGATTCAAGACGAACGCCCATCGAACGTGACCAATAAACCTAGCAAGAAAAAAAGAAAAAAACAATTCGACAACAGATGACCCTGGAACGATTTTTCAGTGTCGACAAACATTTTTTAAATTTTTGGTCACGAGTCCCGAAAAGATTCACCGAACGAAAAAGGAAAGAAGAAGAAAAACAAACGCTCTCGTTTTGTGTGTGTGTGTGTGATTGTGTGCTGTGTCTGTTTGACGTGCGTGTGTGTGTGTACTGTATATGTACCGTGTGTTTGGCACTCTACTACTCCTATATACTACTACCACTACTATTCTCTAAAAAACCCTTCCCTCCATTACAATATTCCGGTTTGTGTTTGGACTCGTTTGCGCGGCGAAGAAGATCGCGGAACTTTGGTCGCGATTTGTCTGTCGCTCGTGGCGATCCATCACTCCGGGTATATTCTCACATGGTTCCTATTTCACGTAGTGATAACCAGTACATACATATATAATAATAATTAATAATAATAATAATTGAAATAATAATAAAAATTTAAATCATATTTAAAAAGAAACAAAAAAAAAGTTAAGAAAAAGACAATTTTTCCCCAAATTGGTTTTTTTTTTGGTCGTCGTTGATGTCATCGTCTGTTCAAATTTACAATCCCTCCCGTCCCGATATCGCCCCTCCCCCCCCCACCCACCTCACCCGTGTTTTTTTACATCATATTTGCTATGTGTCTGCGTGCAAGTCTCTATTTCATTTATTTTTAAAAGAACCCACACTTTTTACTCCCGCAATTTGTTACATGACTTAACTATTCCACCCCCCCCCCCCCTTTTTCAAATTTCTCTCCCTGCCTCTCGATGATTTTATTTCGAGAAATGTCATTGGGCTGGATATTTTTTGGGCGAGAGATAAAAAACAATTGAGAGCCGAGAGAGAGATGATCCGGGGGGTGCCAACGGCTCATTTGAATCTATACGATTTCATTAATTAAAAATCACGTTTTTTTTTGTTTTTATTAAATTACCAAGTCCTCCCCCCCACCAATTTTTTCGCTCCCGTCGCCCTGTCGTCATATCAACGGGGAAGGAAAAAGAAAATTGAGGCGAATGTGTTGTGCGAGACAAGATTTCTTTTTTTTTGTGAAGAATTACCTCTCTCCCAATGAACCCCCCCCCCCCCCATTTTATCTCTGAATATATTATACAACGCCTATTGCTTTGTCCACAAGCACCACGAACGAACGTTCCTACGTCGAAAGCCTTGTTATCGAAGAAGAAGAAAAAGAAGAAGAAGAAGCAAAACATACAAAAAATCAATTCAATATGGAAGTTTTTTTTTTCAACAAAGAAAAATCGGGAGGGACTCCCGAAATTTTTCATTTCCGCGTCTTTTTTTTCCTGTACGTTTTTATTTTAATTTTTTATTGGAAATTATTTGTGAGCGTCAAAAAAAGTACTTTTTCGGTCGAAATTATCTTCGTTCTCTCTCTCTCTCTCCTCTTTCTCACTGTCGTCTTGTTGGAGCTGTCGTGACGCCATCTCTCGTTATATACACACGAAAAGAAACAAAAAAAAAACCTTGTGGTGTTGTTTGTTTTGTTTTGTTTTTTTATTATTATTCTTTTGCTTTTATGGCCCCCCAATTCATTCGCTGCCCGGCTTCGTTTTTTTTTTCTTTTTTCCGAAGAAATTGTTTTCAAAAGTGGCGCCATCAGCAATAATATCAAAGCAACAGCGTTGCCACCATCAATTTTTGATTGGCGTGTCGTGTTCTCTCACTAAACGGGACCGTGTGTTTTGTTGGCACGTGAATTTGATTCAGACAGAGAAAAAACAACATCGAGGCTTGTATCAATCATTCCTTTTTTCGCTCCCATTCAAGAGAAATGCGTCGTCTGTGAGGAAATATTCCATTTAACGAGGTGGATCAAATGATGCGACGGGAGACCCAGTTTGACAGTCTAAATTATATACACACTGTTGTAGTTTTACATTGGCGTTTCGATGGTTTCAAAACGTTTTTCTTTCTTATTATTATTATTTGCCCCCCTGCTGTGTGCGCGTGTTGATTCAAGTAAAGAGAAACAACACGATCGTTTTCTATTATTACATATACAATGATGATGATCATTATCCAAGGCTACCTCACCTGGATACTCAAGTTCCTATCAAATAAAGCCTTTCTGACGACGACGACAACATCCATAAGCGAAAAACAACAACAGTCGCAAAAAAACAAAACCCAAGATTTTTTTTTTTTTAAATTGTTGTATACAAATACACAAAATAAGAGCGGCGAAAATTCTATAGGCGCCAACGCGTTTGTGTTAGTCTCAAATATTTCCCCCTTTTTGGGGAGTGTTTGTTTCGTGAAGAAGAAGAAAAAATCGTGAACAACTTCGTCATTAATTCCCAGACAACAATTTTTTTTTTCTCTTTCTCTCCAACTCTACAAAAAAAAAGAAAAAAAAAACAATCTGTGTGTGCGTATGTGTGTGTATGCGTGTGTGTGGTTATGTATACACGGCCCAGAGCCTTGGGATTCCATGGCTGACATTCAGTGTATGTAATATCTATTTCTCTCTCTCTCTCTCTCTCTTTTATTTTCTATCTCTCTCTCTCTCATGATGAAAAAACATGGTCATTATTTCGTCAACCGGCTCCCTCCCCCTTTTTTTTATTATTATGATGTCATAGTTTTTAATTCCAGCTGCAAAAAAAAAAAGTTAATTGAAAAAAAATAAGGCTATCGAAAAATGGTCTTAATAACTTATTTCACCCCAAAAGTCCGGGAGGGGATTTTTTTTTTCACGCCACCTTCCTCACACAAAGAAAGAAAAAAACAAGTTGTATTATATCATTCATATAGTTTGTATGTGTGTGTGTGTGTGTGTTTTAATTTTGAATTTATCATTTGAAATTACGACACTTTTTTTTTCGCGAGCTCTTCATTTTTCGATGTTTGATTTGATTTGTTGGTTTCTTGATTCGCATCACACAAAAGACGATCGCCGATGATGACGGCTCATTCCGAATTTCGAAATTCTCTTTCTCTATTTTACGATGATGTGATGATGATGTACCCCCCTCATTTGTTTTGATGAGTGTTTATCGATTTCGTTTCCGCGCTTCTTTTGATTTGATATTTTTGTTTTTGAACGGGAATTATTCCACCAAACAGCGTTTGTCATTCCCGCCTCGATTCTTATCAAACTTAAACTAATTAATTATTATTATTTTGTTTTTTTTTTCCAACCAGAAAAAATTGTGTTGTTGTGTTCGAATTCATTTTGTCTTTCGTGAGATGATGGGGCAGTATATATTACAATGTGATGGATGCTGACTGTTCTTTCTGTAGAATTTATCGTGGCTTCTGGCAATACAAAAAACTTGTCAACCCGTCAGTCTCTTTCTCGGTTCATTTTTAACTTCTCTCACAGGTGGGAAAGAGAAGGAAATTAATGAGTCGAGAATATTTATATGTGCGCGCAGTAAAAAAGAAAAAGAGCCGCTAGAGTGAAAAACATAAAATGAAAAAAGGGGCATTCATTTTGTTTTGTTCAAATTTTCAGTTTTTTTTCCTGGAATCGAGTTCCGGTTTTGTTGAGTTGACGTGAATTTGCGTAATGAAACTAATCAAAGAGAACCGTATACACGGACTGTGCCCAATAAAAACCAAATGACGCGGAGAGAATGTAGAGCGCTGGATTTTTCTTTTCTTTCTTTTATTTTTAGGGTGGGGCCCCCCATTACGTCCACTGTGTTTTCCATCCTCTTCCTCTGCGCTCGCCTATTCAAATGAGATGGGAGGAAGGTGCAGGGCAGCTGCAGCCAATGAGAGTCTAGCGCTCCGCCCACTCTTGCCACACTCCCGAACAAGATGGAAGGACGTCCACAGATCTTTCCTCTTTCTCACTTAACATTCGTAAACTCAAATAATTATGTAAAATTGACGAATGAGCTCAAACCGAAAATAATTCATCAGGCGGAGAGAATAAGCGAAAGCATAAACTGTAAAACGTCAATTTTTAAATGCAGAGTCCACCAGCACCGCACTGTCAACTACGCCGACGCCAGTCCGTTCAAAAATAAATGTTGTTCGTATTGATCGGTGGTGCTCTGTCTCTTCTGCATATCTAAACTACACATATATGTATGCAAAGGAGGGGAAAAGGAAAACAGTGGCGGGAAGGATCCAATATGGCGGCCGAGATCCAATCCCTCCGTCCTGAAGAAAAGAAATAAATGTCATTTGGTATTTTCCCTTTTTTTTTCTTTCTCTCTCTCTCTCTCTTCTTTCTCCGAGCCTGGAGACGAAAGTTTTAATCAAATAACTTTGCTGGAGAACGGAAATGGCGGGTTCTCTCCCCCCTTTTTTTTTATAAATTGTACTCGGTGACAAGTTTAGAGAAGATATTGGGAAAGGAGAGCCTATAGAAATCGTCTGTCGAGGGATGATGGGATCTAATATGCTGGTAAGGCATCACATAGAAGGTGCAATTACCGATCCAGCGCGTCGGTATATAGTATTAGGTCTACACAGCGCGTCGACAGTGAGAGAGAGCCAAAGCTTTTTCTTCTTCTTCTTCTTCTCCTATTCAATTATTATTATTATTATTATAAAAAGTCGGGATCTATAGGAGGGTAGAAGCGGATCTCTCATCACGACGAGGCTCACGACACAATCTTGTCGTCTCATCATCATCCTGCATCTGTCATTCCACCTTCTGCTGCTCGTCTTTTTCTTTTGATTCTTCTTCATCTTGTACCGTTGGTACATTATATTCCCCGTCAGAAAAAAAGCAAATAAAATATTTACACAAACTCGAGTTTCTACATGCACAGAATTTTATTTTTATTTATTCTTTTTTTGTTATATATATACCTTGTTATTATATTTAGCAGAGCGTCGGCGGTATACGTAGTAGTATCACACTTTGTTGTGTGTAATCACAGCGAATAATAGCGCTAATGTTCCCACGAGCCCGGCGAGATCGTGAATTTGTCGTCCTTTTTGTTATACAAGAGGGAAATCAATAATGATCATAAAAAGGAGAGAGAGAGTTTCCTTTTACATATGCAACGCCTATAATAGCGTATAGATACTATGAAGACTTGATAATAATCTAGAGCGCTCCGGGCTGATGCCGCTCATCAAGAAATCCTCCTCGTACCAACTCGAAAAGATTATGCATACATGTGATGTGTGCACAATTATCTTTCATTTTTTCCGTCTTATGTGTCTGTCTGTGTGTCTATGTTCGACGCTTTTTTTCTCTTTTTTTCGGTTGGTAATTACGGTACATAGGCAGGTTTCATGCAGGTGCCTCTTAACTGTAATTTGGCCTCCACCTTTTACACACGACCAGTGTGTCTGGAATATATTTCCCGATCTTTATCCCGAAAAGACCAAGTTGAAATTTCATCATTTTCTTTTAGGTTTTAAAGGGGTGGCGTAAATCAGAAACAAAGGGACAAGCGTCGATGGCAACACTGGACTAAGATTTTATTGACTGCCAAGTGTCAGTCGTTGTGTCAGTGTCCCAGATGTAACAACATGTGCAATGGACAACATTCCAGTCTTCCAGGCAAGGTAAAAGTCGAGTTGAATTTTTCTCGTGGGCGTTTGTCACTATGGGGAAGAGTTTTTATTTTGTTTTATTTTTTGAAGGAAAAAAAATCAAAGGAAATTGAAATCAAGAAAATCAATTGAATTCACAAAAGAGGTCGTTTGGTAGACTCTGCGGGGGAGAGAGAGAAAAGTAGATTTTTTTAAATGTTGATTTTCCCATAAATTTATCTCTTTGAAAATACTTTGGTCGCGCTAGGATGTCGAGTTGACAACACAATTCACGCAGCGTACAAACATGTACACCTCCTCGTTCTCCCCCTCTCTTTCTCTATCCTCTCCGTGCAGCAGTTAAAAAGCAATCGTTCAACTTGAATAATCAATCTGCGGTAACAAACCAGACCTTTCACCTCCGACGACGTCGACGACGCCTTGACAACCAATCAATACTTTTTCTCTTGTATTATACTCTCTCTCTCTCTCACTCTATATATACATTTCTTTTCTTTCTCCCTTTTCCTTTTGTGTGTGTGTGTGTGTGTTCACTCTTCTTCTTCTTGCTTCACCCTCTTATTTCTCTCTGTCGCATGCACATATAACAGTCGGATTGGAATAACGTTTCCGCATCAGCCGAGCGTTATTTCTCCGCCGTCCCTTTATGCCTATTGGGGAGGAGGACAGGCTAGGGCTGCCATTTTGAATCGTGACGATGAAATTGTCTCAGCTGATTAGAATATCAATCGCACTCAAGTGAGACTGTGTAGGTTCTCTCATCCGGCAGGATCAAAAGCCATTTCCCTCCCATTTTTATTTATTCTCTCTCCATCATCATCTCTTTGTCTTTATATTTAGATAACAAAAATGTATAGAAGCGATGGATGGATGGATGGTTGGATGGGTGGATGGGTAGATATTGCTCTGCACAAGGGAAGCCTTTTGATCCTCGAGTCAAAGATATTCCCACCCCAAAGGAGTGGAAATCATCATATTCGGGATCGTTTGGATTGGAAACTAGGAATAGTGTGGAAATAAGAACAGAAACAATAGTAGTAGTAGTCGAAATGCGCCTGCGTTTTCCCTCTCCCTTTTAATATATTTTTTCTTTCTTCCTTTTTTTACTCAAATTCGCCTGTCATCTGCATACAGAATTTATCGCACCGTTGAGACATTGTACGCTTGAGACAGTAGGGGAGAAAAAATAAAGGGACTCTACTCTTTTTCTTTTTTTGTTTTAAATATTTATTTATTTATACGATAGACACATTTACTGTATGTATGTATATATACCTCGTCATACCCGGGCGACGTACTTATTATAAAAAATAAAAGAATGAATTATTTCCATGCAGCCGCACTCGGATTGGTCGTAAATTTTGAGTCAAAAGCAGTCAAAATATTAAAATAAAAAGGGGGAAATAAGAAAGAAAAAAACAAACAAACAAACTTTAGGGAGGAGGGGGGGGGGATAATAGTTCCAGCATTGAGATGACAATAGATAATCTTAGTTCTTCATGTGAATCGCTCGAGTCTTTTGTTCCATTTTTTACGACGCCCGTCTCTCGGAGAGAAAAAAGTTTTTCTTTTTTTTTTCTTTTTCATTTGATTTGATTTACGCAGACGACCCGAATGGAGATTTCGAATGCTGATTAATACGAAATAAATAAATGTCACCGACAAATTATACACACACAGAGACACACAACCCGTGAGACGTCATTTTCAACGCTCCTTTTCTTCCTTGAGGCTAAAAAGAGAAAACGCTCGTAATAATCATCTCGGTGATAAACAGTCGTGTCACTGAGCTGTTTATGCTCGTGGACAAATTGCGTGTCTGTGTTTTAGATATATAGACGCTCCTCCAGCAACAGCAGTACACTACTTTACCTAAGAAAGGAATTCCGCCCGGAATAAAAAATACAAATATTTCAATGGCCGCCGTTTTCATTGCAGGATCGTCTCTATACAGAGATGATGTGCGCAAGTGTCTGGCGTCCATTTCCATTGTGGGGATTTTCGTAAATGAGTTCTTTTTTTTTTTCGGGATTATATCCATCTCGGAAGAGAGAGATAGTTGGGTAGTGTGTCGTTAACTGCATTTGTGTTGTTCTTAGTTGAGCACTAGGGAAAATAGGCGTTGATCTCTCTTATATAGGTTCTGATTTATGGTAATTAACCATTTCAAGGGTTTACCCACGCTCTCTCTCTCTCCAATAACACACGACGTAATCAAATGCGACCAGAATGACTTTGCTTGTTCTACACGCGTGTATACACATTATATATATAAAAAGGAATGAGAGAGAGAGAGAACTGGAGAGACAATGATGGGAAAATTGCAACAACTCCCTTCCGAATGTTTAGATACTTTTTCTTCATCATTTCCGAATTAATTACAAAAGAAAAAGAAGAAAAAAAAAAAAAAAAAAAAGTTAAAAACACAATCATCTTCTTCTCTCGCCGTGATGCGGTCCCGCGGTGAATGGCTAAATCATGATGGTGGGAGACTATAGAAATTGACTTTTTTTTTCGTTCATTCCCGAAATGCAGTCGACTGTCACACACTGCACACCGGCGGGATGAGGCGATGAGTCTCCACATTTCCTCGAGTCCACTATGTGTGTACAAACGGCATGGCACGCCAACACAGATGGTGATTTGCTGCTGTGACGACGCAGTCAGTCACACTTGGATAATTACACAGAGCGTGATATTCAATCCCCCCCAAAAAAGCTCTATATTTTCTTAGATAATAGTTACCAAAGAAGAAGAAGAAAAAAAGACATTTTCTTCTTGTTGTTGTGAATAAATTTCCGGGATGGAACACACGGTAGAGCAGCTATGAAATAGGGATGACAACACTCTCCTCTCTTCAGACTATAGACTCTCTCTGTGTGTGTGTTGGCATTTCTGATTGAATAGGGCAAAAAAGAAAGAGTCACAGTTCTTGGCTCATCAAAAGAAGAAGAATCTTCTTATTTCGTTTCGTTTTTTTTTTTTAAAGGGGATTGTTGTTGTTGTTGTTGTTGTTGGGCGCATTAAAAAAAACACACGGAAAAAAAAATTGAAGAAAAGAAAAAAGGGAAGATACAGAAATTGATGGTGCATATCAAAAAGCGTGAGTCGCCCGTTGCGCACTACACCGAAACCCGGGGGCCGCTCTCTTGCGTTCCTGCGTGTGATCATGTGGAAATTTTTGGTATTTTTATTTATTTTCAAATATATAATCTAGAAAGCCTCCCCCCTCTTTTCTAAAAAAAAAATTTGTTTTCTCTCTCCTTGGATACTAACAAACACTTTTTTTTTATTTTACTTCTTCTTGTTATGCGGAGGAGGAGGGGGTGGTGGATGGATGGGGTGATGGGGGTTTCACGACCAAGTCGCTCAATTTCCTGTCACGTTGAATAACACCGAGATTGGATGCATTCAGTTCTTTCTTTTCTCATCTCCTCAACTCCATCTATAGACGGAGAGAGAGTCTCTCTGTGTTCTCCTTATAACATTAGATGTCTACGGTATACATAATAATAGTAAATATTTATTCCCATTTATTTCTCGAGTGGATGTAATATTCTCTTCTCTCTCTCTCTGTCCGACGCAATGAAATCAAGGACGGTGCAACGAGAACAAGTGCGGCGCGGGCCTTGGGAAACGTTGAGTTTTTCGTCAACAAAATATGAAATTCTTCTTCTTCTTCTTCTTTTACTAGAGATTACATCATTTATTTTATATTTTTGTTGCTTTGAGGGTTGTTTTGCTGGCTGCTGCTACAGGGCACACACGGCTGGTTAGGTTATCGGCGCTGTTAATCTGGGCATTGGAACCTCCATCTTTTTGCGCCACATTGGTGTAGTAGTAGTAGTACGCACACACAGTGCCAGCCAGCTCACTCTTTCGCTCCATTCCCAACTCCCTTTGGGGGCTTTTTTTTCTCTCTTATAGATATATATATATTCCTCGGCGCAGTAGAGTACGTATACCTTATATACCTCGTCCCCCAGCTGATTCCAATCGGTCATTAATAAACGCTGACGTTTAACAAGGTTCACCAGATCTTTTTATGGGGCTCTTTTCCTCTTCTTTCTTCTTTCTTCTTCTTCTTCTGACGACGACGACGAGAGTTGCCTTTTCTTTACTTTTCTCTTCTTTTTTATTATTATTATCATTTCTCTCCTGACCCATTCTTCATTCCAACAGCAACCCGTTCACAATGTCTTTCTGTGTGTGTGCTGTGTGTGTGTGTGTGTGTCTGTCTTTTTCCAACAGCATTCCACCCATTGGGGGGAGAGAGAGAGACGGACGGATGGAGAGTCGCGTTCATTAGCTCCTTCATCGTCCGTCCGTCTTCTTGCACGGCTGCACCTTTATTCTTTTTCTTCTTTCTTTCTTTCTTCCAGTATAGTACAGGATCGGGAGGGGGGAGAAAATAACGAATAATACCAATGTGGGGGGTTCTCCAAGCTAGACACAGTTCAGGAAACCTTTGACCCATAATACGTTCATGGGTAGCTGGCAGGTATAGATGTGACTGTGTGCTCAGGGACGTGCCATCTACCAATTCCAACAGCTTCTTATTTTTGTAGTTGTTTCATTTTTTTTTTCTTTTTTTCTTATACCCCAAAAGTTTTTATTCTCATGTTCCACCCTGTGGCCCAGGGTGTGACAAACGACACTGGGATGCAACGGCCAGCTTCACAAAACAAACCGATTTCTATTTTTCTAGAAGAAAAAGAAAAAAAGAAACTTACCCTCCCATCATTCACCAAAATCCTGATGGGGGTTGCTACACTCTCACATACAGTAGAGGGAAAATAATAATAATAATAATAATAAAAAGGCTAAGAAATCTTTCCCCTCTCTTCTTGTCATAACGATTCACAATAGATTTTGTGGTCACAGGTATATATATGAAGGAAATGTTAGACCTTATAGGGGCTTATATTTTTGTGTGCGTAATACATGTATACTATGCATACGTCGGATGTGCATGGAAGAAAAATAAAAGAAGAAAAAAAAAAAAATCTTTTTTCCCTCCGTTCTTCGTTGGCCACATGTATTATGTATGCACCGGAATTCAAAAATGGCGGTAGACAGTCTACTTTGTTTTTTGTTCTCATCGTACGGTGTTGTATCCTCCTCACTGTACTATACTCGAGGTTATTTATGGTCCAGTATTTTGTTTTGTGGTACAACAGGACGTTAAACATATTGAAGATCCGCTTGGGATCACAAGACTATTCGGAGAATGTCTCTTTAGTTTCGCGTGTCTGCTGGCGAGTCGTGTCTGATTTTGTTGCCGGCAGTTGTTTCGCATCATTCCCGCGTGCATTAAATGTCATTTTCTTGTATGAATGAAAATGGCAGGAGAAAAAATCACGAGGTTCAATTGATGCATCGCAATTTCGTTGCATGTATTTTCGTTTCTTTTCTCTGCAGAGAATAAATAACGATCGAGCCCGCCCGCCAAGTTGCTGTTTAGCCCTCACCTTTTTCATCGATCACGTTGACGTCGTCTGCTGCAGCCCACATTTTTATGAAAAAGAACGACAATAAGAGCTCGAGATTTTTTGAATGCTTTCGTTAAAAGCATATGCTGTTGTTATTTATGCTGTCTAGGCTCAGCCCACTCTCGTTGCATTGAAAGTCACACTATAATCAAGCGGAAAAAGTAGTCGCACGGCATCTTAATATTTCCACATCAAGCATCAATTAGATCGTCCGTTTTGATGAGAAAGTTTCCCATGCCCTGCTTGTTGTGGCACGCATGTGAACTCGTTAATTATCGACTGAAGCCCACCACGCAGTTTCTTTGCTGCTTGCTTCTGTGCCTCAGTGCAACAGCCACAATGCCTGGCTCAGCGGGCAGGATGGATAGTGTTTCGCTCCATTCCAGAACAGTTGATTCCTGTGATACTGCCGGCTGCCAAGAGTGTCTTCCGGCAACAACACCCACAACCAGGCCCTACTTCAGGTCAGCTCTGACACGTTCTGTCTATTCCAAGATCCTGGTGGACGAAGAGTTCAAGAAATTCGACAGGACCAAGGTAAATCCCACACACACTTATATCCCAGCCCATCGTCATTCAGGTAACTCCCACATCTGCAAGGTGACGAGTCATTCACAGCCCTCACATTGATGAGAAACACTTGGTTGCTGTGTCTAGTGATGGGGCGGTATCAGTAATGAATCATAAATTAGTCCTAGAGCCTAGGCAAACACAATGGCCGTGAATGGCGGTCTCTCGGGGATGTTAACCACATCGGGAAAATGAGGGCGACTCCTCTTAGTCTTAGTCGTCGTCCTTCGTAGTGCTTCTTTCACCGCCCCTGCCGCCCCACCTCACGACGTCGACGTTCCACCACCACCACCTTCTTCCCACTGGGTAGTTTTGCGGTCGGCTTTAATCATGTTTCCAACCTAGCAATTACAAACTCATTATTATCGAAGCTATTTTCCTTTTTTCTTCGTCTTTCCTTCCCGAATTTCTTCTCTCGAGTCCAATTAAAAATCGTACAATTTCTCTCTCACCCTAAGCTCAATCCCTCCTCCCCCTTTTGTTCGTTGTAGAGACACTTCCGTCGTGCGGGTACAGAAGGAAAGGGTGGATTCAAGGGAATTATAGGTTTCAAATTGGAAGTTAAGAAGAAGAAGCTGGGACCTTGTTTCTTTTTCCGTCCTTGGCCATCTCTTTCGTCTTTTTTTCTCTCCCTGTTCGTTCCCATCGCATTCAATTTATTCTGCCGTGAATGGTAAATTAGCTTCACTTTGGCGTGAAAGAAAAGACTTGTTCTTCTCTCTCTCTCTTCACTGGCACACACACACACAAGACTTATTGTTTGTTCCCTTCTTTCTTGTTACTTATTCCCTCCTTTCTTTCTCCTTGCGACGACGTTCTTTCTATTTTTTTTTTTTCATTTCATTTACTTCTTCTTCTTCTTCTTTCCTGTTTGAGTGCACAGTCGCCTGGCACTCCCGAACTTGCCGGCTTTAATGGCAGTAATTAGGTAGCGTTTGTTCTCTTAATCAGAGCAACGTTGTTGTTGTCCGCAGGCTTCCCCCCCATCTCCGGCCTCCCGACAATAGCGAAACACCGAAGCAACAGTTTATTTTTTCTTCTTTTATTTATCATTAGAAACCTCTCACGATGTTATTTCATTTTTTTTAGACGCATTGTTTTCTTCCTCTTCTTCTTTTCAATCACTCACCTTAATAATATTTTCCCTCCCCAGTTTCACGGGGTGGAGGACTTGGCAGACTACCGTGAAACAATCTCCAATCGAGAGTGGGTGGAACAAAAAAAAAGTAGTATTTTGGACTCTTTGACGTTTTTGACATTTCCTCGGTGAATGGGCGACACATGGCTTGTTCACAGGGCTCGCTCTTTTGGTGTGATTCAATTCCAACATCTTTTTTTTGAACTCGGTGCAAATGTCAGTGGACAAGAAAAAGGAGGGCGTCTAGCTGTCAAATAGATTGACACCTCGGTGCCAGCCTAATAGAAAATTCCGTACGTGTTACATAATGCCGGGGCGGACTGACAATCGAACACAAAAACGTTGCAGTGTCAGCAGTGTGTGTGTGTGTGTGTGTTTAGGTTTCTTCTTCTTCTTTTTTTCATTATTTCATCATGTTATATTATTTCGGCAGGTTATTGGCCTTAATGTTAGTTGGCCGGATGACCGCCGATGGTGCGGGTGGCGCTAGCCATCAAGCCGCTGATTTGTTATCGGCTATTACGAGGAAAAAACACACACACACACACACGCACAGACACGTAATAAGAACTGATAATATAGAGTTTGATTGTTCCGACTATGAAGCCGTCGGCCGTGATCGCCCTCACTCGATTTCCTTTGCCCCGGAATGAATGGAAAAAGGCGAAGAGAGAAAAGAAGAATTAGATAAATGACGTACTGTTGTTTTGTTTCTTGTTTTTATTTTTATTTTTGTGTTTTCGCAGTGGTATAAGGTGAACGTGGAAGCGTTGGAGCCGGAGGCCGCCGAGTTGTTCCTCCAGCTGGACTGGGCCGACGCCGAGACGCAGGTGTTTCTGGAGCGTTGCCAGGAGCGCTCGGACGCCGTCTTCACTCAACTTTTCCACCTGGTGGCCCGCACGCTTCTCGCTCCTTTCGTCAGCCAAACATCCATTAACGGGTACGTTAAAAGAACTTGTATACCTACCTATTTCTCTCTTTTTTTTTTCTTATTTTCTTATTTTGTTTCTCTTCGGCCAAAGAGAGTGTCATGAAAACCCCAAAGGAAATTTTGTTTTTTTATTTTTCTCTACAAATGGAAGAACGGACTCTCTCCCCCGTAGCTTTTTCTTCTTCTTCTTCTTCTTGTGTACCGTCGGTGGATGTTGTTGTTGTTGTTGTTGTTTGGGGAGGGATGCGACGCCCCACTGGGCTCGTAATTGGTCGACCGTTCGGCCGAATCCACGCACACACACAGACAAGACAAGACAGTCAGACAGACGAGACATATTCTTCTTCGATACGATCCAGCGCTCTTCTTCTTCTTCTTTTTTCCATCCCGGTCCGATAACAACGAACGAACGAACAAACGCGAACAAAAGAGGAGAAGAAAAATTATTTAATCACGGACTTGTGTATATTTCCTCGAGGCTCTTCCTTCCTCCCACATATTTTGTTTTTCTTTCACCGGAACAAAAAAATCTAATCCGGAACTCACGAATAAGGGGGAAGTGGAGCATCTGGAGGGCCCAATTAAAAGAATGAAAAAAAAACCCTTTTTTTTTCTAACCAACAAACAACCCAATTTAAAATTTGTTTGAAAGAAGAAGCGTGCTATGCTCCCCCCTGTTACATATACATCTCTAAATAATCATCATCTTGAATGTATATAGGGAGAGAGAGAGAAAAAATTGTGCATTACAAGGACCTGTTTGATACAGTCGAGTAGGCCCCCTCCTCACTCTGGTTGGATGATAACGAGAGATTGAAAAGGTGATTTGCATCAAGTTGGTAAAGGAGGGGGGAAGGAAGGAAACAAGAGATTTTTTCTTTTCGGTTGTTGTCTGAGGAGGACGTTGAAATTATTATATTTTTTTTCTGTTGGTTGCGACGCATCAAAATGAGCTCGTGCGCGCTCGTTCCTCACTCGGCAGAAGGGATACGTTGGCGTGATGTTTCGCCACCACCTGGCACTTTGCGCGCGGCGCGCACGCATTATAAACCTAATCGTTTGATTTATTCAACAGGGCCCCAGCAAACGGTTATTTTCACTTTCCCCTTTTTTTCTTTCTCTCTCTTTCTCTATCCCCCCTTTTTCTAGTTATTATACATTGATCCGACGCCATTTTTCACATTTATTTATTCGAACCCATTTCCATTTTACTTGCGTCAAAATTCCCCATTTTCTCTTCTTTTTCTTTTTTAAATATTGCCATCAGGCTCTTTTCTGATTATTAATCAAAACGGTTCCAATTCCCCCCTTTTTTGAAAAGTAATAAATAAGTACCCACCTCCTACAACACTTTTTTTTTCACCCATTCAGACACGAAAAAAAATTTTTTATTTCATTTTTTTTTCGGTCGATCGACATTTTTACATGAAAAGCTTTTGCAGCGCTCACCCAGCTGCCATTTTCTTTTATTATTATGATTCCTCTTTTTTTTTCTGGTTGTTGTGTGTGTGTGTGTGTTGTTGTGTGCGCGAGTGTACCGTGTCCCCTCGATCGGCGCACTCTTGATGGTCTCGTAGTAGTAGACACGGAACTTTGTTAACACACACCATTGACCTGCTTCTTCGTTCTTCTTGTGCCCCCCACCAACAACTCGGGTCCTAATTTATGTCATTCCCTTTTTTTATTTATTTTTTTCTCTCTCTCTCCCCTCCTGGTTCGTTGCACTACTGCCGCTGTCTGTTCATTATATTTGATATTCCAATCGATATTTCGTTGTTAAGTCCCTGGTAGGACGTCATTGGGCTGGGTCGTGGCGGTAGGGGATGTTATACAACATGGAATGAGAGTAGAAGAAAAAAAAACACGCTTTTCATTTCCCTCGACGAGAGATAAATAGAAAGAAAAAATCGATGTGATTTCGCCTTTGATTTCTCATCAGAGCCGATCACTGTACTCCCCCTCCCCCCCCTTGCGTAGTCGTTGACAACGCACACGGGCACGAGCCCCCGAAATATTCCAACTGTTACAAGAGTTTTTCTCGTGTGATCTTTTTTTGGTCCCCCTTTAGTCAAAGGCACGTCATCTTCTTCTTCTTCTTCTTCTCGTGTCAAAGACAAAAATGGTTTTTCGAATTTAATTGCCATCAAGTCGAATAATAGCGTGAAAGCTATATAGATTTGATGGGGAGGGGCGCATGTAAATGCTTAGTAAGTGGAAATAAATAAGAAGGCAAAAGAAGCTAGTAGACACATGCGGGGATCGATCGTTAGTTGGGTGTAATACATCCGTGCCGTGCACTGTCAAGTTGAGAGTCATCTGGTGCCAATTACCAAGTCTGATGGAGTAGACGCAACGACGATTGTGCCGGTGTTAAAAAGCTTTTTTTTTTCTCTTTTTATCTTCCTCCCCAATTCCTCCCTCTCCGTTGTATTCCAGGAGGGTGGTGACTCCTCCCATCTAGATGCGAGCGATTAAGGATCGAATGGTGCGTAGCTATCGCTTCCTTTTTCTCTCTCTCGTTCTTGTTTCTCTCATATTCTCCCTTTTTTTTGTATATTTTTATTTCATTCCGTTTCCTCATCTCTGCACGTTGTTCCCTCCTGTCATCGGCGCCGTATAGAAAAGAGGAGAAAGAGCTGCCGATCCCATCAAAAAGTGCGTCTTCAGCTCTCTCTCTCTCTCGCTCTCCTCTTTTTCCCATCAGACACACATACAGAGAGAAAGAGAGTAGTATTGATCGCTTTTTTTTCCCTCGTTTTTTCTCTCTCTCTCTCCTCCTGATGTCGTTGTGTGTGTGTCTCATTCTTCCCTTTTCTTTTCTTATTCGTCTCTGTCGAGGCGACATTTTCCATTTTCCATCTGGGAGGAAGAATGGGGGTGGTGCTGATTCTTCCTCCCACTTCTCGTTATCTCCAGTCTCTAATGTAGAAGAATAGGAGAGACTCTTCAAATCTCCCGCCGGATGGCACATACACGCGAGTAGTAGTAGACAGTAGCGGCGGCATCAGGCCTTCATATTATATGCCAACCAGTCCACCTTGACTCGCACTTCGTCTTCTTTAGTTTGACGTCGTGTTTGATTGGCACTTTGGCTCTCTCTCGAACCTCGACCTAAAATTGGGGTTTCAATGTAGACCACACCATTTGATTGATTGGATTTGATTTTCCTCATATTTTGGCGGACGGGATCGATTGTTGAGCGGACGTCGTGATTAGTTTCGACCCTTATTTTGTTCGGGTTCCCTTTTCCAGCAATTTGCTGAACTTTTTCTATCCCCCCCTCCCAATAAATTTAATTTGTTTATTTTTATTTATTTTTAAAGCCCTCGCTTTTTTTTAAATTGATCAAAATGGCGCCTCAGGATCGATTTTTTTCCCCCTCTCTCCCGTTTAAACTAGGCCGGACCTTGTACACGATCTACGAAAGATGAAAGAAAGAGGAATAAAAAAAAAAAGAGAAAGAGTGTGTGTGTGTATCTATCCGGCCGGAAGCGGAAGAGGGAGGGAGAGAAAAGTAGAAGAGAGAGAGAGAGAGAGAAGCGAAACGGTTGATTTGTTCAATCTACATACGCGATTGGAAGAGAGGGGGGAGGGATCGGGGAAATAGATATTACACAGACAGACCGACAGACAGACAGACAGACAGAGAGATCAATGATCCGGCGAGCGGCCATCTTGGACTTGTGAGTATTTTTTCTTTCTTCTTCTTCTTCTTCTGGAAGCTTTGGGTGTTTGATGTTTCGCCTCTTGTTCTGCTCTCTCAACTCCGGGATGGATCCCCCCCCCCCCCTTAAAAGGGTGGAGTGTGCGGCGGTATTACCATGTAGAAGAGAAAAGAGGTGGCGATGGGCTGGGAGGGTGGTGGTGGTGGGGAGGATGGTCCAATGACGCCGGGCAAGAGACAGACGCATCTAAAATATATCCGCACGCGCGCGTCTGACCACTATCCCCCCCTTCTCTCCTTGTGCTGCCGGATTAGAACGTCAAAGGGTTAAAGCGACGATTGGTTCATCATCATCGGCACAAAAGGATGGGGGCTCTTGCGGGCGGAGCTTATATCCATCCAGAGTTCTTTGGCCCCTCTTGCTATAGCAAAACGCTGATGAACTCAAAAAAGATAGAAGAGAGCTCGGCGACTCTTCCGCCACAACCCTTCCACCCCCCCCCCTCTCCCCCTTCCTCTCCATGTACTTATACAATAGCGTCCTGGGCAACATGCTAATGAGAGTCCTCACTGTACTGGTAGATGAGATTTGCGGGAGGACACGCACAATAAAAAGCGGGTGGCAGAGAGAGGAGACAGGGTAGTAAAGGGGGGGAGAGAGGTAGGCGGAGTTTTGATTTATAGCTCCCCCCTTTCTCTATCTCGTATGCATATTGAGTTCTACGCGCAACCCCCACTCCCCCCTTCTTCTTCCGTTGTACACACAGGCGTTACACATGGACGTCGCTTATATCGATTTTGTTTTTTTCTCTTTTCCCTGGGCCTCCTCCCATTTCCAACCTCCCCACTCCCCGTTCCTCAGCATCCAACCACAACACACACGCACCCATGCGCCTTTCTCCTCTCCCGTTTTTGCATTCGCCAATCAAATTTACATATATTATTTCTTCTACTACCCCCCACCCTTTGGCGTCATTTTTTCTTCCTTCCTTTGTGGTCGCCGAGGGTTGGCTCGGGAACTTTTTTTCCAACTAACTCTGACAAAAAAATCAACAAATGACCGTAACATCAATAACTTTTGATGAGGCTTTTTAATAAAAGTCTGGGCGAATCGATTGTTTGGGCGATGGCTGTGTGTATAGGCAAAGACATGGAAGATGTCGCCATAGGTCGGAGAGGAGAGATGTGCCGGATCACTTTTGTGATTGCGCGCGCAATGCCGCCGTGTGCAATCAACACACACGGCGGCCAGGAAACTTGGAAACATTTTCATTGGCAGGATCTTTTCCTTCTTCTTCTTCTTTTTTTGAATAAATTCCGGAATTCTTTGCGTCTTGTCATTTTTTATTTTTTCCCAATCTGAGAAGTTCACGGGGGAAATGGATCAAGGGGAAACAAAACCAAACCAAACGAAGAAAACAAAAACATATCAAAGGATATCAAGCGAAAAAAAAACATCTACTTTCTATCTCTCTTTTCTTTTGTATTGCGGAACGTTTCGAGGCAATTCTTTTGATTTTATTCCGCATCTCTCTCTTTTTTCTCTACTCTTCTTCGTTCTTCGTTCTTCTTCTGGAGCATTACCCCGGCCCCCCCCCCCCCGCTCTACCGAATATTGGAATTGAAAACTGAAAGAGTTGATGAAATTGCCAGAAGAGAAAGAAGAGATACGCCATCATATTTTTTTCATAGACTCTTTTAAAAATCAAAATCAAATAGAAACGACGAGGAATATTATTTTGGCCAATTTTGTGGGTCGGCGAATTATCCGGAAACGGACGTCACCTCCCAAGCCGTTATGTGTTGTAGCTGCCGTGATGGTTGAGGTTTGGCTTTCTATTTTCGGTGGGTTTTCTCTCGAATTTGATTTGATTTGATTTGTTTCGTTTTGTTTTGTTTTGTTTTGTTTTGTGTTTTATTTCTTGGAATCGCAACGAAAATTATTCGACAAACAGACGAGCCTCTTTTTATTTTATTTGTCTCGTCTCCTAGCTCGGTTGTGCACTTGCGGCGCAATCTATCGGCGGCTGGATCTCTCGGTGAGACGGACGAGGTGTCGATCGTTTAAGGGCGTGTCCCAAGACCCAAATAGGAGCAAGATTGTAGGAGGTGGGCAGCACCTGAGAGATCAATGACTCCTTTACAGTGTAGGGAGAGACTCTCGTTTTATTCCCCCCACCTCAGACACGCAAAGTTCTTTGATAACACGAAGATGTCGAGATGCAACATCGGGAGCGCAAGCCATCGTTAGGATGAAATAGAAGGAAGATTAACAAATACAAGGAGCGGCATCCTCATCACAAGGATCCCACTTCTTACTATTCATTTTTTTTTCTCCCAAAAGAACTCTTTTTCGTACCTCCTTCCATGTTATAGGCCCCCCTATCCACACACCAGCACCTTGGGTTTTTATTATTTTTTTTTCTTCTTCCGTGATAATAAAAGGAGGCGTTTGTCTCCTCCTCCCTGACGGAGTTTTTCCACCATTGCCCCCTCCCTTTTCCTCCGACATGTGTGTAACAGTTGGAAGGAGGTAACGCAGGTATTACGGACACGAGTTGATGGGCGACGTGTGGTCGTTCATCATCCGGCAAACGGACAACTCATTTTCTTTTTTCTTTTGCTTTTGCTTTTCCGTTTGAGAGAAAAGAAAAAAAAGGATTTGACATTCTCCGGATTCCTGTTCCAGGACTCGTTTACTGCACCCAAATAGGCATGTTGCTGCTTCTGACACTTAATGGTTGGGGGACCAATTAGGCAACCGACCAGTTGAGTAACATTTACACTGGCGTTGACCAAACCACCGAGAGCTCATTTGTTTCAACAGCCAGGCCAGACCACATCGTTCTTCTTCTTCTTCTTCTTCTTCGGTAGTGGTGGTTGATGATAAACTGTGCCGTAGATGAATTGACTATCATAAAGTTTCGATTTTTTTGGGGTGGAAGATATGAATATTCATATTGTGATAGTTTCGGCACGTAATTTATTTGATTCTTGTGATTTTTATTTTTTGAGGAGAAGAGAACTTTACTACGGCACCCTCCCACGGCGTTAATCAAAACCAGGAATTTCTTTCTTGTTGTAACCAAGTAAAACAAGTCGTGATTTCACCTTGAGCTCTCCCCTTGCCCTCTCGCCTTAATCGGAGTCGATGGGAATTAAAACCATAAAAACCAAACGAAAAGAATAGACACCACAGAGAGAGAGAGCTGGGCATCAGCAGCAGCAGCAAGCAGCACGTCACACGTATAGAAAAAAAAAAAAAGGAGACTCGATGAATATTCATGACCCCCATCGTGAGAGATGACGCCGCTGGTGAGGATGTGTTTATAGACGGGCGGGCGGGTAGCACACGCATCGTGTCGATCGTTCGCCAAGAGAGGCGCGTGCCTCCGCCAACCACCACCGTTTTTTTTTTTTCTTTTTTCAGAAGATTTTTTTTCTTTTTTCTATTTTTTTTTTTTCCATTGAACCGCACCGTATTTTTCATCATCGGCCATTACGGTCATCATCATTATTATTATATACCGAGGCGGGAGCCGGAGCAAAAGCGACGCCAACGGTTGGCGGCCCAGTGTACGGCATCGGTTATTTCCTCTTGGCGTCGTTCATCATCATCACCACCATCATCATTATTAAAAACGAAAAAAGAAAAATGTTTTAAAAACTTTTTCTTTCGGTTGTTGTTAACTTGGTGTTGTCGCTTGAAAACAATTCATCGTCTATTCGTATCTAATGGGGGCTCTTTGCGTTGGTATTTTTTTTTCTTCGTCTGAGACGCGCTGCTGTAATTATGCCTGGAAAATATGTTAATGCTAACGAAGAAAAAGAGCCTGGCGCTTCAAAGGGACCCCCCTATGCTAATTAAACTTTCTTCTTCTTCTTCTGGTTGTTGTTGTTGCTGTTGTTGTTTGTATCGTGGCCGGAGTACGTAGTAAGACGGTGGAGAGAAAAAAAAAGAGCCTCGAACACACCGTCCGACACACACACACACACGCCCTTTTAGCGCAGAGAGCGCGCCAGGGTCGAAGGTTTTTCCTTCTTCTTCTTTTTCTCTCCAGCAACTCCTCCCATTTTATATATTTCTCTTAAAGTTCTGGGCTGCTGATGATTATTAGGCTAATTATATTGATGATGATGATGATCGGAGCCCGTCGGGCAGAAATCCAGTGGAAAGATGATCGGGCCAGACCTTTTGGAAGCCCCAAAAAGAGTCGATGGGTCTAACTGCGCCACCTTAACCACCACACCACACCATAGCACCAGCACCACCACCATAGTATACATTGATGGTGTGTTTACGTCTGCCGGGACGACGACGGTTGGCTACTAGAAACCACCGTGAGGCTTTTTTATTTCCTAGCCGAATCTCTCCCCGCCATGCACCGCCCATGTTAAGAGAGAGAGAGAAGCCAGAGTAGAGGGAGGGGTAATTAGTAGCCTCTCTCTCTCTCTTTCTCTCTCTAGTGCCTCGTCAGTATTAGCTTTTGATTATGCAGATCGGCCCAGGCATCGGCGCAAGCGCAAGCTCTCGAACTTATACCACCAGTTCCATCCTCCACACGTGCTTATTAGCCGGCGCTCATTATCTTCTTTTATTCTTCGTCTTCTTCTTCTTTCAGATTTTTTCTTCTTCTTGTTTTGTTTAAAAGAAGAAAAAGATATCCAAACCCGCCAGTGAGGGAATGTGGCGTGTTTCTTTTTCCTCGAAAAAAAAGAATTCAATTCTTTTTAACTTTTTTTTTAGGTTTTTTTACTGAGGAAATTTAAGATGATGATGGCCAACAATTAGAACTATAGACGTCAGTTCTTGTTTTGTGGATGCCGGTTGTGTTTTTCTTCTTCCAGACGGGAGAGAGAGAGAGAGAGGAGTTTAGTCGGGAGTGGTGGATGTCTATTCATGAGCAGATTTCGATGCATTGACATTGTGAAACTCTTTGGTCTGATGTGAGAGAGAGAGCACGGCAAAACGGTTCGTTATCTTTTCCCCGCACACATACACACACACATACATACATTATGCAGATTCTATTGCGTCGGGAATAATAACGAAACTCTTTTTGAAATTTGAATTTTGGCTTTTTTTTTTCTTTTGGGAGGGAAATTTTTTAAAATTTTGGTTTTTCTTCTCTTTCTTGATATTGAATCGAATTGAAAAAAAAAGACGCCACCGGAAATTCTGAACCGAAAAGGGAAAAAGAGAAAAAAAAAAGCCCAACTCGCTGACAGTCTAACGATATGAAATGTGTCTTGTGTGTATAATTAACTTTTTTTTTTTGGGTTGGGAGTTGGGACCAGTGTTGATTGCTCTTTAACACACATACACAAAAGGGAAGAAAGAGAGAGAGAGAGACTAAATATGTTGAGCTGGAACGGATTGTTTAGCCGGGTTTACGGGGTTTCTTCTTCTTCTTTTCTGAACACCCAACCACCGCCATCGAGGTCGTGCGGATGGTGGGGGGGCACCTTAGGAGTGTCGGCGGGGCTGCATGGGAGCAATTAAAAACTAGGCACAACACACTGAAAGAATGGAACGAAAGGGTTTCCTCTTTTTTTCTTTTTTTTCTTTACAATAAAGGAAAACGACGTGTTGAAGTGGGAAAAGGTTCATCAGACTCTTTCGGAGCTATTAAACCGTCACCGATTCTCCTTAATTAGAGTTCACTTCCCGGCTCCCTTTTTCAGAAGAACAAAAAAGAAAAATGTGTTGTTTCTGTTTTCTTGTCGACTTTTGATTATCCGAGAGCGGCAAGTTGTGTGTGTGTGCTGTGCCCTTGGGTCGGTATGAAATTCGGCACGGCGGAGATGCGCAATTGAAACCCCCATTCAACATCCATTTCCACCTTGTCGCTTTTATTTTTGGCTTTCGTCGAACCTGTTCGAGCCGTTGAAAGGGGTGGAGTTTCCATCGACTCCAGTGCTCAGACTACTGCTGCCGACTCTATTATTTCACTTGTATCGTTTACACATACTGTGTATATATATATACTGTTGTCTGTTTCCATCGCAGCGATGGAAAAGATGGAGGGGGGGGGGGACTCATCTATATTATTACGATGAACAAACTGCGCGTTGTATATAGACTCCATTTGGGTTGTGAATCCCGTTAGAGAGAAGGGGGGAGAGAGAAAAGAGGAGGGAATTTTATAGATTTATTTATTTATCTTGTGTTGTTGTTGTGTATGTGTGTGTGCATGTGTTCCATTTTGAGATGGGCACACAACACAGTCGAGTGCGTTTTTTACATTACATTTTCTATGAGAATATTAGAATATGAGATGAGAGAAGGAGAAGAAGAAGAAAAAAAAGAGAAAACGAATCTGGAGGAGGGTAAATAATAATCGTTTGAACTGAAAGAAGAAAAGCGAGGAAAAAATCGATAAAAATGAATAAAGAGAATATATACTTTAGAGTTTATATATATTACTGTTGTATGTAGCAGCAGTCGAGGCAGAAGAAGAAGAGAGAAAAAAATGCAGCCGGTTGTGTGATTACATGCAGAACGAACGATGACGTCATGAGACCCGACCAATCTGTCGGGCCTGGGGAGAGTCGAGATTTGAGCCGCCAGCCATGTTTCCAAAGGTCCCAAAAAAATAAAAATAAATAAAAATAAAAGTAACAAAGGGGGGGGGGGGAGGGGAAATGGTCTAAAGAAGCGAAAGAAGAAGAAGAAGAAAGAGGAAATCATAATAATAATAACCATACTGTTTCGCTGTGCGCGTTTTTAGAATTCACGTCAGAATCACGTTCCGTAAGAATCGTGAGCCGTTCCTTTCCGTTTTTTTTCTTCTTTTATTTCGATTCTCTCCCCCCCCCCCTCCCCCACCACCACCAACCACTCCACCTTAAGAAAAGAAAGAATAACCCGAATGCCCAGCAGAAATGATTATATTACACACAATATCTATATTGATGTGTATGTATAACGGTCGTGTGTGTGTCGGGACTACAAACAACACAAGAGAAATGACATGTAACAACGTGAATAGCCCAAGTTGAGGAGTGCTTGTTTTTTTTTTCTCCTTCTTTTATTATTAAATGTATATATGTTGTACAATGAGTGTGGCGAAATGTTGGGAGTAATTTTTTTATAAAAATCCGGGGGGATTTTTCCGTTCCGTTTCGTTCCGGTTTGGTGTTTTTTCTTTATTATTTTAACGGCTCGTAATTAAGCGTGATTAATTCCCTCCAGCGTCTTTCAGATTTGTCTCACCTCGAGCAGGTTGAGGTGACGTTGGTCTGCAGATCCTTTTTCGAAATCAATAACAGGTTGATTGAACAACTAGCGCTAAATTAGACGAAAGTCAAGTCGGCAGATCTTTAATTATTATTATTCATATTGGAAAAAAGAAAATAAATGGGTTCCGAGGTTCGATGCGGCCGAGCTGATTTGGCCGGCAGTGTCGGGCCAAGAGTCTGTTTGTGTTACTATTTGGTTCCGGCCGGATGAATTTTTGTTTTTTCTCTTTCCCGTCCGTCCGTTGACCGCGTGAAAAATAAAAGCTCGGACGTGTCTCTTTTTTCCTTGAAAAAAATAAGAAAAAAGAATTTCGTTTGCGTCTTGTTCGGCCGTATCTCTTAAACATATCTAAATAGGCATGTCTCATCAACGTCGGACCAATTCTCCCACGACGCCCTCCCACTCGGCCAGCGTCGCCACCCGCACCCACCTCGCAAGGTGGCGTCGGTGGTGGTGGACTGGTGGTGGTGCGACTTGGCATTTCATTTCTGAACAAAAGGGCCTTTGATTACCTTTTTTTTTTTCGAATAGAAGGGGGGGGGGAAAGAAAAATAAAATGCCACGTCTCATTACTATCCATCATCATCATCAAACCATCAAGGACGTTTTTCTTCACCGACCGGTTCGGCCACATTCAAGCGTGAGCAAGCGCCGTTCATTCCCGTCTTCTTCTTCTTTTCTTTCTTTTTTCGGTTCTGTCGGCCTTTTTCCCCCTCCTTACTACCTGTGTGTGTGTGTGCCGTCAGCGCCGCCGCCGTTACAGCGATTAACGGCTAATTGTCTTTGAGAGTTTTTGATATTATCAAGAGGGAAAGGAGATAAAAGGAATGACGACCGAATCCGAGAGCGTCTCTGGTGTTGCGTAATGGGAGGAACTGCTATAGTCTGGCAGAGAGAGAGAGAGAGAGAGACGGTGGTTGTTCTTTTTTGATGGGAGCCAGAACGAGGTAGTTGGCTGTCGTCCCGAGTCGTGATGAGGTCGAGAGAGCGCACGATGGACTGTTTCCTTCTTATTTCCTTTTTCTTTTGTTTTCTTCTTCTTCTTCTTCTTTTCCGGAAGTGGCCAGTTGTCGACCGAAAATTGTCTCGCGGCCCATTTTCGCTTCTATTATCAACACCTGTACACCTGTACACACACGCCTTTTGGCGTCGCTTGATTTTTTTTTTTCGGTTTAGTGCGGGAGAAATTATTATTTAAAAAAAAACAAAATTAATTGCGGGACGAATTAACCTCTGGGCGTCTAACATTTCTTTAGCTCCTCCACAGTCGTTTGTATGTGTGTTTATTTGTTGGGGGTGGGTGGAGAAGGGGGATTTTTTTTTAAATTTATTTATTTTGTGTCTGGCAACAAACGAGAAACCGCTGCCGACAACAACAACAACAACACTTTTCCTCTTTCCACCTCGTCCGTTTCCATTGAAGCGTAGCGCACGTTGCGGTCAATTCCGGCTCTTCCCAATCATTTTCTTCTTCTTTCTTTCCCTCTCTTCACCACCGGCCTAAGAAAATTGTGAAAAAGAAATGGGAGGAAAGTAACACGACGAAATGATACGTTCGGATCGATTCACCATTTAATAAAAAATTGACAAAAAAAAAAAAAAGAAAAAAAAAAGTATGGAGTTAATGTACGTCATCGTTTGCGTAATGTGTTTGTGCCTGGTGGTGGTGTAGAAATCGTTTCCCGGCGATGCCCGTCGAGCCCGGGCCGAATCGCTCTGATGGGATCACACATCTCCTCCTCCTCTTCTTCTTCTACTTCTTTTCTTTTTGGGTGGATTTTCTCATCTTTGTCGATGATCCCTCATCCATCTAGCGGCGGGCGGCGGGTCCCGTGAATCCTCCATTTGGCACACGCTTTGGTGAACAGGAGCCGCGAGCCCCTCCCGAGTTTGTTGCGTTCGTTCCTCCTCCCCTTCGTGTGACACACACAGTCACACAGACACACGTCGAATCTTTTTTTGTTTGATTCAATGATTTCTCCATGGTTTTCGACTACGACCGCGCATGTAGAAGATGATCGCTTCCATTTAAACCCCACCACTTCCACCACCCGCATTTCTGTTATCTCGATATTTTTAGATTCTTATTCTTATCGCATTTGTAGTAGGTTGTCCTGCGGGTTGATGGATACCAAATTGTAGGCCTAATAGACGAGGGGGCCTCTTGTAGGCTGCAGCCCCAGCCCAGTTTGGTTGGAGTTGCGCAACTGCGTGACGTTGATTATTGCCCACCTTGAACGAATCACGAAATCAACAGACGGGCAAAGTTTCTTCTAGAAAAAAAGGATAAAAAAATGGAGAATTGTGTGGTGATAATTGCCCCCCACCATGTGAATGGGTGCAAATACTCCCCCCCCCCCACCACCTCCTGTCCTGACGCTCCCGTATATATTCTTAGGCCCCTTCTTTTCAAAAAAGAAATGTTTTTTATTTTTTATTTGTAAAAGAATAAATAAATAGCGCTTGGGTTTTTCTTCTTCTTCTTTTGGGTTGAAAAAAAAGAAGAAAAAGAAAAACTCAAATAAATTTTCGTCGTTACCCGTTTTCTTTCTCTTGTTTGTTGCACGCACGCAATTAGCCTGCGGGAGAGTGTGTGTCGGACAATAACGAGAGGCCTCCCCTCATTACGTAAGAAGTTCCTACTTCGCCTCCTCCTTCTCCTTCGCCCCGGTGTGTGTGTGTTTGAGCCGATCAAACGGAAGTGCTTTGTTACGATGATTATTATCATATTTACTTTACTTACTTCGGCCTGGAAGTGGCCGGGGTGGGGTTCGAGACGTTATGGTAGTATATCCCGAGAAAAGTGTCTAAGCTGCTACTGGACCCGGCCGCTTTGCCCGGCTCTTTTGTTGTTATTCTTTTGAATAGCCCCCGTCGAAGAGAGAGAAAAGAAAAGAAAAAAAAAAAAGTAGAAGAAAATTACGGGAGAAATGAATAAAAACGACCGCGTGATTCAACCCATCAAAGCCCATTGGGCTAGCCATTGGCTGATGGCCGTTGTGAGCCCTTCGAAAAAGAAAGAAAGAAAGAAAGAAAGAAAGAAAGCCCATCGTGGCTCTCTTTCTCTCTCTAATCATAAATATTGATAAGAGTTTGACCGAAGCGTCGTGTCGTGTGGTCAATGCCTGTAATTATAGACCATTTTCTTCTTCTTCTTCTTCTGCTGCTTCTTTCCCTCTCTCCATGTGTGGGGTTTCTACAAGGGGTGTGCGTGGGGGGGGGGGGAGGTGGGGGTGTCGGGACATTAACGGCAACACGAACGACGTCGGAGGTTAGAAAAAAAAATGTTTTTTATTTTATTTTTTGAGTTGCGACGACAAGTTACACAACGGTCGCGCCTTCAAACCGGAACGAAAAACCCAAGGGCCATCTCTTTTCATTTTGTACACGTGAAAGAAGAAGAAGAGAAGAAGAAATGAGTTTTCCATTTTTCGGAAAGGAGGGGGTGCACTTTTGTCACGTTTGGTTTATTTTTATTTTTGGGGTGCCTGGAATATATTCTTCAATCACGATCCCTTTGAAAGTTTGTGAAAAGTCCCGTCGCCTTTTAACAAACAAAAAAGAAAAAAATCCGGGACTGAAAAAGTTTTTTTTTCTTTGATTCACTTGATGATGTCAATTCTCTCACGCTGCTCAACGCCTTCTTCATTGGTCATCCGACTTTGTTGTCGGGACCGGAAGAACCGTGCTTCCCCCACCTCCTCTCTCTCTCTCTACCGCAAATTCAAAATCGACAATTTGTTATTCCTCTCATTGTCCACGAATTTTCAAAAAAAGTTGGTCAAATCATTTTTGATTCCATTTGGGGGGGGGGATTTACTGATGAACTTTTGCGGCCATTTTCCATCCACCCCCTTCCCCCCTCCAATTGAAAGGCTATTATTGGTTGCCAGCCTCCCCCCCCATTTTTTTTTCTTATAGCGTCTGCGACATTTGAATCATGGCTCTATTGATTTTTTTTCCCTCTCTCTCTCTCTCTCTTCTTTCCATCTTCCACTTCTTTTTTTTTCTTCTTCTTTTATTTGAATTATGATGATTTCCCTCTCTCCCTACTGTACACTCGTTCTATTTCTAGTGGAGCGCTGTGAGAGTAGGAGTAGTAGCCCTCCCGTTCTTATTTCTTTTTTTCTCTCTCTCTCATCCGGCCGCCAGATGAAATGAAAAATAAAAATAAAAAAAAGGAGAAGAAGAAGCAAATCTGTGTGTGTGCGTGTGCGTGTGGAGGGGAGCGATAGATATATATATATATATTGAAACATGGAAATGCAGCTGCTGCTGCTGCTGTTGCTAGTGCTGTTAGTCGCCTGCACTAGTAGTGGTGGCTGGTGTGCTGCTCTTTATTGATTTTAGATTTGCTCTCTCCCGTCCAGTTTCCATTTCAAATGGGAATCTAACCCTCTGCTTCCCTCATTCGTTTTCTTCTTCGCCTTCGCCTTTCTTCTCACTTGTGAAAAATCCTCCCGCCGACACTTCTTCTTCTTCAGCGTCGTGTGTGTGTGTGTGCGCCCATGTAGCAATTTATTCACTTGGAATCCTTCTTTGTAGACCGCCCACTCTCTCCCACCCGCCCGTTTGACTCTTTCACCCACTCTGTCGGCCGGTTTGAACAATTTCTGGGAGAGAGAGAGAGAAGATTATTCATTTCTTATCATTCACGCGGAATGTAAACTATTATCACTGGTATGGATTGCGTCACGAAAATGGGAAGAAAAGAAAAAGGAAAAATAAACGGTCGGGCCGTCGATCTCTGGCGCGCGCATTTCAAACTGGGGGAATTGAAGGCGAAACTCATCTGCCGGGCCCGCCTCGGCGCAATCATTCAATCTTTTTCTTTCCTATATTCGTCTTACCACAGAGTTGTATCTCTCTCTCTCTCTCTCTCTCTCTGCCGGGCTGCCCGCCCTTCACTTGCTCCATCCACTGCGGCAAATGATACACAGAGAGAGAGAGGAATAAGACGGACAGACAAGCGCAGGAGACAATAACACGACTGGGGAAGGAAATAAATGGGCAGAAAAAAGTAAAAGAAAAAAGAAAGGAGTAGTTGTTGTAGACGAAGAAGAAAATGGCATGTGATTACATTGTCTCCCCGCGACATGATGGAACAATTTGAGGCGCCCGCGCTCGTGGGACGGGCCGGCGCAGCCAGGGAGGAGGAGGAGGAGGAGACTCATTCCACCCACCCCCTTCCGAACGCAAACAGCTAAATAAATAACTAAATGCTGCTATACTGCACTTAACAACAATGCGATGCGCAAAGCAGACGGGACTGCTGCGCCTATTCATTCCGTCTCAATTTGAGGGAAAAGGCAGTAATGTCACGTTGGACACGATTCCGCCGGATTTATTCCCCCCCCCCCCCCATCTCTCTTTTATCCGCTTTTCTTATTTTTTAGTAGCCATTCGTCAAATGTCTTTTGCCTTTGTTTGCCCATCCGTTTGTTTAGGGTTGCCGAGAAAAATCCCCGTAATAGACGTGGTGTTGTTCACGCACTGCACATGCCAGTCATATTTATTATGGACAACAACCTTGTCCGTCTTGGCGTGTCCATTTTCTGACGGATAGATAATAACTGTCCAGTGCCTAGTTATTTATTTGTTTTATTTTTTCGAACAAATTTTGTTATTTATTTCTTATTTTTTTTTTACATTTTATCCCGCAGGATTCTGAGAAGAGGATCGATGTTTGTCATCTCGGACCGGCAATTCCGGCGACTGTTCCACCTTGCGGATGATTACCGGGCCGAGCGGATGCTGGATCTGGGCGCCGGCGATGGAGCGACGACGGCACTTCTGTCCGGCATGTTCGACAATGTCCACGTCACGGAAATGTCGTGGCCAATGAAGCGGATCCTGGCGGCCAGAGGCTTTGCGTAAGAAATTTTTTATTTTTTTTTATTATTTTTATTTACACGGCGGCGGCGGTTGCGGCGCGGGAGGGGGGAAAAAGAAAAAAAGGGAAAAAACTGTCGGAAGGATCGTCACACCGCCGTCGTTGGGTCCATCATTATCATCACGGGCGCTATCATCACGTCACCCACCACCAAACTGAATCTTCATTAGCATATAAATCGGAAAATGTGAAGGATGGTGAAGATTTAGGCGGAGGGGAAAAGAAACAGAAAAAGGAAAAAGAAGAAACGATGCGCGGCGGCGGTGGTTGTAGGGGATCGAGTGGGACGAAAAAGTCAACGAGAAAAAATAAAAAAATCAGAAATAAGAATCACATTCCCGGAGCATTCCTCTCTGTCTCTCTCTGCGTATCGTCGTTCATCATTAGAATAACACCCCAAAAGGGGCGAAAGTGGATTAACAAGCCTCTTTGAATAAGATGAGAGAACAACATCAACACACGCGGAGAGAGACACACACACCTGCACGGACTGAGCAAGTGATGGGAATAGATTGAGGGATCATCACGAGGCATTGCTCACGCTCGAAAATCCTTTTTTTTATTTTTTTTATTCTTCTTTCCTTCGCATCTTGATTGAAATGCCCCGAGTTGGTCGTCATTTCCCATCATCATCATCAGCTGTTTTTCTTGGTCGTTATTTGAATAAATATCCAAACATTTTGGGGAGAGCTAGAGAGATTGGAATGGCAACAATTCAGAACTACATTTCCTCTTTTGGTATGTTTTTAGTCTTACCTTTTATTTTATTTTAGATTTTTTTTTTTGGGGGGGGGGGGGGGGGGATGGAAAAAACTAGAAATTAAAATCGGACGACAATTAAACCGTCCGAAACCTTAACCAAAATTAAGATCCCCCCGTCGTGTTTGTTTGGAAAATTATTCAACGTCGGAGGTTTTATTTTTTGTTTCATTTTTCGCTAAAAAGCCCCGGCGGAATTTGGCGGATTCCGGCGATCATTTGGCGCAGAGTAGGGGGGAAAAGGGAAAAAGTAACGACCTTGCGTGAGTGATGATGAGTCGTGAGACACACAGGGAGAGACACACGGTTAGAACTTACAAGCGTGTTTTGAATAATGTATCGGCGTGCCGTATGCCATTCTGGACAAGACTAACATCCCCGAGGCTTCGGCGGAATACCTCTCGCAGCTCTCGTCTCTCTTCTCTCTTCTCTCTAGCAATTCCATTCAAAGAAAAACAAAAGAGAAAAAACAAAATCAAAAGCGGAACTGTGTGTGTGTGTAGACGAGACAGGTAGAAAATCATCAATTCATGATGATGCGCGCTAGTAGCTCTCTATCTTCATCTTTTACGTGTCTCTCTGTGTGTGTGTGTTGTATTTATATATATTACATTTCCATATCACGGTGTGTCTGGTGTGTCTTGTGTGTGTGTGTACCGTTTGGTTTGTGTTTTGAGGGGTCGGAATTTGATTTTTTTTCCCCTTCTTTCTCCTCTTTTTGTGTTGTGCGCGCCGGCGTTTGGTGGACGAGTCGGGTCCGAAATGCGCCCGGGATTGCGGAATCCGGAATTTCCTGATATATTCAGCAGCGGCAATAGTAGTTTTGGTCTATGTATTTATATGGGGAGCATTCCCGGCGCTCCCTCTTCCATTAATCGTTTTCTACGATTTCCTTCTTCTTCTTCTTCTTCTTCTTCGCTTTCGCCTCATTCAACTGCTCTGTCTTCGTTCCCGCTTCAAGACCCTATTCTTATTTATTTATTTATATTTATTTATTTCTTATTTTTTTTTCTTTCTCTATCTGAGGTTTTTTCCTGTTTTTTTCTTTTTTATTTAAGGAGAAAAATTCGAAGCATTTCCCTCTTCTTTTCTGCTTTCGCTTTTCCCTCTCTCTCTCTTATTCCCTCGATTATTATAGATAGCAGATGATCGAATTCCTGATAAATATTTTCATATTCATATGTCGTGAAGAACGACATGGGAAAATGGGGAAGAAGAAACGGACATGAAAAATAGAAAAAAATAAAAGTCCCAAAGCCTAACAAAAGAATGAAATCAGTTGGATCGAAATCGATCGATCGCGGCGACTCTGCCATCGGCTCTATCTGGCGACTATACTCGAGAATTGCATATTTTAACCGAGAGACCAGTGCAATAATAATCCGACCCAGCGATCTATTAGTTCGGATTGTCATCATTTCAATCCCCTTCGCCAATGGACTTTCCTTCTTTGCACTCATTCCTCTTTCGTTTTGTTTTATTTATTTTTGTTTTTCTTCATTTTTCTTCCCTTCGATGATGAAACATAAAATTGGAACCGAGAAAAAAAAAGTAAGAAAAGTCGATAAGACGTGAAAATTCGTCAAGCGGCAAATTTGAAATCGAAAAAAGGAAAAAAACAAAAACAAAAATAAAAATCCACTAGATTTTTTTTTCTTTTGGTCAAATATTTAGAAAGGCATACATTCGATTGCGGCTTTTGTGATGCGACGAACGCGGACCGGAACCACCAAAGTAGTACCAGTGTAGTAGTTACAACAAACATATAATACTGGTACTTCTTTTCTTTTTGACACGGCCGGCCGAAAGTCTCTCTCATTTAGAAGAGAGAGAGAGAGAGAGAAAAGTACCAATCGGCAATCAACGTCGTTTGTTTTCTCTCCAGCTCATTCATTTTCTTTTTTACCGAATGGGGCGGAGGAGGACACGGAACTTTTAGTTTTTTTTTCTCCCTTTAGTTTATGACACTCTGTGAGCTCTATAGTGGCGGTGGTTGGTGTTGCACGTCGACGATGCAACAACTCCTTAAAGGTGCCAACCTACTTACAAGAACGTAAACGTTACAATCCAATATTTTGTCGTTCTGGGGGCGGAGTTGCTGTAAATTTCTTCCCTTGAAAAAAAAAGGGGGAAAAAAAAACTACATGCACACGTCGGCTAAAAGTTAATCGAATCCATTATCAATCGTTATATGTTGGTGAGCTCTTTTCCTTCACCTATTATGAGCTTGGTTATATAGTTATAGAGTACTACTACTACTAGTCCGGCTGCACTATAGAAACGACTCGGTATTGATCCGAGTCGAACGGAAGTTTGGGTTCTTCTATTTAACTCCGCCAGCCAACTCCCCGCTCACCAACTCCCTCCGCTTGGGACTGGGCCCCTTCTTATTTTTACTTTTTTTCATTTCTTCTTTTTATCTTTTTTTAGTGTTTGTGTGTTTGTAAACATGTGTACAGTTTAACGAACTTCTTTTCCGCTCGTCTTCACTGCGTAACGAGGTAATTGCCAAGTCGCAACGCAACCATTCGGCTTGCTGCTTATTTATCCATAACTAGCTTTTTTTCTACTTCTTCTTGGTTCTGTTTTTTTTTTTTTTTTTTTTTTTTTAAATAAAGAAGAGGCCATTAAAAAAATATGCGAAGGGGGAGGGCAGGGCAGCAAGGATCGAAATTGTGTTTTCCGTCCGATGGTTATTTTCTTTTCTTTTCTAGTTCGACCAAGAAATTCGGCAGCTCCTCTCTCGTTCTCTCTCTCTTTCTTTTGTGCATACTATATAAAACACGGTCAATTAGCCCGCTAACTACCCACTCGACTCCGCATCCGGAATATCTTGGATATGTGTAATATTAAATGTGTACATGTAATAAATGAAAATGTTCAGTTTTGGAAAAACACACACACACACACAGACACTGGTGGTGGGACATATACTTGTATTATTAAGATTTTTTTGATGACCGCCGGAATCTCTTGCAATAATCATAAATAACTTGGAGCAGGGTTGAGGATGTCGAAGGATGGAACCAGCGGAGAGACGGTTACGACGTCATCTGCGCGCTCAACTTGCTGGATCGCTGCTCGCGTCCGCTGACTCTCCTCGAACAGATGAGAGGCGCCCTCAAACCCAACGGCTTGGTCCTGGTGGCCCTGGCCTGGCCGTTCCGTCCCTACGTCGAGTTCTCTAGCAACGGCGACCACCAGCCGGAACAGGTGCTGGACGTCCGGGGGCAGAGCTTCGAAGATCAAGCCACCAGCATGATGGACAACGTTTTGAAACCGGTTGGCTTCCGGGTGGTTTCCTGGTCGCGTTTACCTTACCTGTGCGAGGGCGACCTGGAACGAACCTTTTACCATCTCAATGACATGATCTTCGCACTCAAATTGAGCGATTGATTTGATTCGATTTGATGTTGGGAGTTGTTTTTGTTTGGTGTCGGGCATGATTTATTCCCTCAACTGTAATCCGTCGTTCCATTCCTATTCGTTTCTTCGTTTTCTGATCGTTTGACTGTGAAGGTAAAATCTTAACCCAACTGCTCGATAGGTGGAAGCACAACAAAAGGTAATAGCGAAGCAATGATTATCAATCAAATCTTTCACATGAGGAGAAGAAATAAAAATTACCTTCTTCTTCTTCTTCCTCTTCTTTCTTTTTATGACATTCGGAAATGTTTCGGGTATTTCCATGTTCCCTGTGAGATAGATCTTGCCAAAAAAAGAAAAAAAAAACTAACCAAATTCTCCTGTGACTCTCTCTTCTTCCACGCTGTAGACTTGTATTTGGAAAATACTAGATGGTTCTATAAATATCAAACGATTGAAAATCTGGAATTGCTTGTTTATTATTTAGACGAAATGGCGGACAGTTGTGATAGTTCGCACGCTGTCCCAAACGTTTCTGTTTGATTTTTTCTTACTTCCTTAGGTGATTGTCGTCTTCGCGTCCGTCTCGCAACTCCCCAGCAAACCGGTAAAAAAAAAATGTATTTTGGAATCGAGACATCATGCGCGGCGGCGGTTAGAGCGTCGACATCTATCGCCGGTTGGTAATTTTATATCTCTGCCTTTATTAATGAACTCAACTTTATTTATTCCTCATTTTTTGGTGTGTTTTTTTTTTCTCTTTCAAAACCAGTCCATTCAGATCCATGTTTGTTGCGTTTTTCTTCGATCCACCGGTGTGTCCACCTTGCGAGACGTCGGTAATGACGACTGTGACGCTCGAGCGATTTGGGAGCATCGTCATTTCATAATATAAACTGGCAGCAGACGGGCGACGCTCTTCACCGCTCGCTGCTCGTTGATGCCACTGTAACCGTGACAGTTTCACTTTGTTATTATTATTATTATTATTATTATCATTATCATCGACACGAAGCGAAAATAAGGAGTTGTCTGCTCTGCTCTGCTCTGCTCTTCTTCTTCTTTTCGACTTCACCTCACCAGTTTAGGTCTGCCGCAAAAGGAGAACGCCCGAAGTGCAGGAACGAGAAGCTCTAATGACTGGCTGTAAAGAGAAACACGGGCGCAATCTCACATTAACGTGAGCGATGATTCCGTTGCTCTTCTTCTTTCGCCCTTCTTCGCAAGTGCAGCGCCGATCTGACAGTGAAGCTCCGAGCCAAAAACTCATAATTTCACGTGGATAGGAAAACGATTTTTGGCCAACCGGTTAATTGCGGTGTAGCTTTCCATCGCCACGTACTGCTGCTGCCGCTACTACTACTACTACCCCGGCGATGTCCGATTTTGACGGACGACGTTGCATTGACAACTATTGAAGTCAGTCGGGGCCAGCAAGCCGGAGCTCTCTTCTCAGCCAAAGGTAATCATAAAAATAAAGATATGTCTGTGGCATATATTAATCTTTTTCCGATGGGGGCGATGGCGGAAATTGCGGTATTAGCTTATACTTGGATGGCCAACTAGGATGCCGAGACTGGAAAAAAGAGAGAGAAAACCAGTTGGAGAGAAGAAGCGAAGGCCGCTACTACTAATTTCCTTTCCATAAAACAACACCAACCGACCAAAAATGCTGCGGTATGTGTCGGTTAGAAACAAATAATTGCCGGGCGGGGGGGATTCCTTTTGCTCGGACTCGTTTTCTTTCTTCTTCTTATTTTATTTTATTTTTTTAGTTGCTCTCAAACTAAGTGTGCGTGCAATGCGCCTGGGCACCTAACAAGTCAACTACTATCTCATGCGTTGATGCGTGAAGCCCGAACCATCAAGCACTGTCGATACAATTTGAAAGTTCCATTCACCCTTTTTTTTTCTCATTTAACAAAGAAAAATGCCGACGGCGTCTTATCCTCTTTTGGGAACGAAGAAAAGATAAGAAATAAAGGACAAGTAGTTGAAGAAGAAGGAGAAGAAAAAAAGAAAGAAATTAAGCCTAAACTGGCGCACAACTTTTGGGTGGAATCATCGTGAAAAAAAAAAAGAAGAAGCAGATGATTATGAAATCAAGTTTTTTTTTTTTTTTTTTTTTTTTTTTTAGGGGGACCAACAACTTGACCGCAAAGTCGTGAAGACAAGGTTTTTTTTTTATGTTTTTCTTCTTTTATTCTTGTGGCAACACAGAAAATCGAGGACAAGAAAACGGTGCGAAACTCATTTTTTTTTTCTTTCTTTCTCTCTCTCTCTCTTTTCGTCTTAATAGGAGACTTTCGTTCAAGATTATCAAACGAGTTCTTTGATGAACTGGAACGTACGACAAAAAGGCTTTACAGGTTTGTTATATTGCCATATGCTCGGTCAAGTTCTAATCTCACGAATTTTGATTAGACTGCTGCGTGCAATTATTTTCCCACTAATTACATTTTTCTATAATTGTTGGATTCATTTCAGTCAGTTGTTATAGGACCCGCACATTTTTCAGGTGTAACGACGCCGAAATCCCGACGTCCGGGTCGTTCGAATTTATTTCACTTTTTTGCCCTGGTGCGGCTGCAAACGCCATCTAAAGGAAATTTGGAGCGTTACATTTATTCGTGAGACTACGAACGCCATCTTGTTTCGGTACTAAGAACCGCCTTTTTCTTTTAAATTGCAATTTTTTTTTATTTACAGAGAGTATTTTTTATTTCGCAACGACAAGTGACTGATTCATTTGAAAGGTATTTTGACTTTCGTAAAATAACATCAACTCATTTACTGTCCAGGATCGGCAATTGATCTCAAAGGAAAAATTTGTTTGCATGGGAAGGAACTGATTACTTTGCAACATTTTGCATCATTGGAAATTGCCGAATTTCACTACATTCACAACAACATTCATATTCAAATTTATGGAGAAATGAAGAAATACGGCGAACAAATTGGCTCGTATGTGTGACACGTCAGATCGTACGTCAGATTAGTAATCCCTACCGACCCAGCAAGCCGCAATGGAATCCCAAACGGCGCCCCTCTCCATTTATGGTCACGGCGCCGACAATTCGTTGGTTGGTTTATTATTCTTATTTGATCGACTGCACATTTAGTCAAATTTTAACATTTCTGAAGGGTTGATCCCGAATTTTAGCGGAGCATTGTCAAGTAAAAATTTATTTTCGCAACTAAAAGTAATTTTTCGCAACTTGCGAATTTTCCGCACGGTCGACCCTTAAATGGCCGACCTAGTTCTTTTCACGAATTGACCTAATTGGCTTCGAGTCATAATATTTTCTTTTTGTCACTATTTGCTCGCAAACTCATTAGATTTTAACATTAGAAGTAAAAATAAATGCGCACAATTTAGTAAAATCTGAAAGTTTCGAGGTACTAATTCAAATTGTGATGCGACTAAACTTCTTTGAAAGTTTTGAAGATCAATTTGACTGAATCAATCGCTATTTTGATCATCGACAAATTCCTAGACGAATTTTGAGTAACTTCGAAACAGATTTTGTCTTCGGTAGATCAGGAGTTTGGAGAATTGAAAGCTCAATATATGGAGTGGGAATGGGTTCCGAACGAAGAGTACGTTAAAGGCCATGTTTGGTCTTCGTCTGTGAGTATAGAGTAAAAGACGCGGGATCTCGGCAGAAGCGAAAGATATTTTCGTCTTGAATCACCCCCCCCCCTCCTCCCACTCCCACTCAGTCTCATTTTCACCACCTTCTCCGTGTTCCAGTCAGACGTCTGGAATAAGCCAATGGGTAGCCCTCCCGAGCCCTTTATAAGACGGCCAGTTCCGAGTTGTCAGTACACCAGATCGTCCCCAGTCGGATAGCTCCACAGAGCAAACGTACCTGGTAAGAGATTTCTTGCCCCTTCTGTATCTGTATTGCATTTCGTTGCTAATTTGCAACTTGTGAAAACTTGTGATTTAAGCTTGGATTTAAGTTGAAAACGACATCGGTCAAATCGACTAGGATTTTAGCGCTCGATTTCTATAAGTGACTATAATTTGTTTTGCTCTTTTTTGTTTTGTTCTTTTGCAGTTTTTTCCCATTACCTCGTCAAACGAAATTTCAAATTCATCAACATGTGTGACGATGATGTTGCCGCTTTGGTCGTTGACAACGGATCCGGTATGTGCAAGGCCGGATTCGCCGGAGATGACGCTCCCCGCGCCGTCTTCCCCTCCATCGTAGGCCGCCCTCGCCATCAGGTATAATCATTTTTCTAATAAAAAAAGAAAGTAACTACCGGAACTTCCTGAATTGCCAATCGCCAACTTTCTAGTAAAATCACAGAAAAATGTAAGACTTGAATTTTTTGAATTAATTAAAGTCCGAACTTTGATAATGGTCGCAATTTTTCTTGGAAAAAGTCGAAATTTTTGGAAATGGGTAAATTTGAAATATTCGAAAATCAAGACATTCTGGCACTTCCTTAAAAGACGATAAGGGTTGGAGGTGGGAGGGGGTCGGCGGGATGAGACGCGCTGGTGGGTGCCGGCTAAAATTAGCTGTGACAGAAGTAGGTCTTGGTGCTAAAATAGCTCAAGATCTCTTCGGCTTTGGCCACCTGATCCAACTGGCTCCCCAATCTCAATGCCGCCCGTCTAGCGCTTCCCTCCCTGTTGGCATCCGCGCCTCTACTCGTCCTTGCCATATCACTTGCGTTCCTTTTAGACGTGACGCAAGAGAATTGAATCGCCGGACAACGGAATGGCTGCCGGACCGGACAAGACCAAGACTTACCCACTTTCTTTTTTCTTTTTTGAATACCATAATAGGGTGTCATGGTGGGTATGGGCCAGAAAGACTCGTACGTCGGTGACGAGGCTCAGTCCAAACGTGGTATTTTGACTTTGAAATACCCTATTGAGCACGGAATCATCACCAACTGGGATGACATGGAGAAGATCTGGCACCACACCTTCTACAACGAGTTGCGCGTTGCCCCAGAGGAACACCCCATCCTCTTGACTGAAGCTCCTCTCAACCCCAAGGCTAACCGCGAGAAGATGACCCAGGTGAGACATTTTCGAAAGTAAACTATTTTGCCCACGACATCAAACTAAACATTTTGATTCATTTTTTTTTTTTTTAAATTTCACCCGATTGGCAGATCATGTTTGAGACCTTCAACTGCCCGGCCATGTACGTCGCCATCCAGGCCGTTCTCTCCCTCTACGCTTCCGGTCGTACCACCGGTATCGTTTTGGACTCTGGTGATGGTGTCTCCCACACCGTCCCCATCTACGAAGGTTTGTCATTCGCGAATAAATACCGTATACGATAAGTCGATAACTCAAGTTTGAATGTTTCTTGATCAATAGGTTACGCTTTGCCCCACGCCATCCTCCGTCTGGATTTGGCTGGACGCGACTTGACTGACTACTTGATGAAGATCTTGACTGAACGCGGTTACAGCTTCACCACCACTGGTAATTTCACTCCTACTCTTTCGTTTTCGACTGCTTCAAAATGAACACTTTTCATTTCTTTGAATGTGACCAACAGCTGAGCGTGAAATCGTCCGTGACATCAAGGAGAAATTGTGCTATGTCGCCCTGGACTTTGAACAGGAAATGGCCACCGCCGCTGCCTCCACCTCCCTGGAGAAATCCTATGAGTTGCCCGATGGACAGGTATGATTGATTCAATCTCCAGAGGATTGCGAAGGCAATTACAACTTTGTTGTTTCTATCTATTTTGCAGGTCATCACCATCGGTAACGAACGTTTCCGCTGCCCCGAGGCCCTCTTCCAGCCCTCATTCTTGGGTATGGAATCTTGCGGCATCCACGAGACCGTCTACAACTCTATCATGAAGTGCGATGTCGACATCCGCAAGGATCTGTACGCCAACACTGTCCTCTCCGGTGGCACCACCATGTACCCCGGTATTGCTGATCGTATGCAAAAGGAAATCACCGCCTTGGCCCCATCCACCATCAAGATCAAGATCATCGCTCCCCCTGAGCGCAAATACTCCGTCTGGATCGGTGGTTCCATCTTGGCCTCTCTGTCCACCTTCCAACAGATGTGGATCTCCAAGCAGGAGTACGACGAATCCGGCCCTGGCATTGTCCACCGCAAGTGCTTCTAAATCATCTTTTTAGCGCTGTACGAGAGAGGACCGACACCTCCATCTCGACCTTATGTAGGCCTAATGCCACGAATTACTGGGCTCTGCTTTTTTACTTCTTGTTGTTCTTGATTTGTTGCTATATTATTATTATTTTGAAATTCGTTATTGTTGACCAAATTTTTACTGTCAACCTAACTTTTTGTTGTTTCAGTTCGAGGATTGTATCTTGGAAGCTATGAAGTTGTGTCAAACCAACATGCAGTTGATTTTTGAATGCAATTTCAGATGATCCCTATTTTTGTGGTTTTTTTACTTTCTTGTGAGAATAGGGTCTTAAAGTTTGAAGGTAGTTTCAATAAGATTTTACAAAAAGACGCGGTAAAGGCTAGTAGCGGTTTTCTGTTACTAGAAATGAGTATAGTTTTTTTTTAAATTCTACTTAACTTTGGGCGATTATTGACAGAAAGTTTACTAAAGCCATTATTAACTTAAAGCCATTATTAACTTTCAACTTGCGGTCTACCGTCTACTGCAACATAGCGCTCTACAGGTACAGAGTGTTGCAGGTCAGAGTCTGACTGTCTAAATCTGGTCCAAATGTATTTTATTTTTACGGAGATGAAAGGTTTTTTCTTTTGTTTTCTTTTTTTTTTCCGGCCGACTCTAGTCGTTTATGGTTGCTAAGGGCTGTCACTAGGTGGCTAAATATTTCAGTGTGTTTAGGGATTGAAGAACTATTCAGCTCTCGTGTGTTGGTAATGTAGGGGGATGGGTCATCATCATATACAGTCAAATTCCTCAAAGGCTGACGAAACAGTCTGTCTTTTGTTGTCGAGAAAAACGAAACGTTTAACAGTAACATGAAAAAAATGTCAGCTCTAGCTCGTTGACACCATGGTTGACACTCAATTGAAAGAACCAACAAACAATCAAACAAAGGCTTTGATACTCACATAATATTCTCCCCTTCAAATTTGTATCTCGTCTTCACCCAAAAATGAAAAATCCACCACCGCAACATCACAGCACATCACAACAGACGAAATCCTCAAGGTGATAATGCTTCTAGCCTTCTACAATCAATGAGGAGAAGGCAGCATGCCATTCGCTTTTGTGTCTCATCTGTTTGTGATTCCAGATTGTTGACGAAATATCGTCTTCTGCTACCTTTATGTATCACCCTTACAGCTTTATTCCTGTCATTCTGTACTGAGCCTTACCTGTGATAAATCTTACTTTTTTTCTGTAGGTTGTGTTGGCCATTGATGATTGGAGAGCAGCATAGGAATGTGACAGCTTTGTCTGGGTCTGGGCTAAATGCCCTACTAGGTAGAATCCTCTTGGGAAACTTTGTACTTCCAAAAATCAGCTGAGCCGAAGCTGAGTAACATTCTGCTTTTACAATGGTAAATTTAACAATTAAACTGATTGAAATATATGTGGATCATAACATTTGTAATGTTTGATTGCAGGCACCTCTTAATAAAAGGAACTTAAGCCATCCAATCTAGGGCTTCCATTAAATCGTGCAGGCTGCTTTGCTGTGAACATCATGGACACATACACTATTTGAAGGTGACAATCTTATCCAGTTAGAGATTTTACAATTAAAATGTGATTAAGCTTTGCATTCATTGGCTAGTTTTAACATTTTGGGATTTTGTCAAGTCAACAGCTATTTCCTTCAGGGTTGTGTTCTGTTATGGATTATTTAAAGGGGAGTTTGTTGTATGCAAGAAAGGCAGATTCTGAAAGAAGTTTTGTTTATTTGTTCCACTGTAGAGTATCCTTTAGTTATAAGATAATGTTGCCATGTAATATTTGGGTTGGATATTTGAAATTATATGTAGCATATTTTTTAAAATTTCATATTGCATTTCCAGTGATGCTGAAGATTAATTTTACTTTGGTCAGAGGTTCATGTTTACGTAGCAGTGGTGTTGCAGTCCAATGTGGCATGTTGTTGCAGCCTATGGTGGTGAAAGATATCTGCATAAAGTTTCTATTCCTTCTGCATCCAAGGTGCTGGTTTCGTGCTACAGAAGTGACATCCAATATTGTGTTTAATTGCTATTTGTGTCTTTGCAGTTTACCTTTAGATATTGAGAAGGAACAAATAAAAATAGTAACACAGGGAGGTTTATGTCAAACAAAGAATAAACATGTGAAGGATGGGGGAATGAGGAGGAAGTTGTGGCGGGGTATTTGGTTATGATTTACTAAAAGAAGTGAGGTATATTTTTAATGAATGTACAGTACTTGGTGATAAATCTGTTGATACAATATACCTTTCTGTCAACCTATACCTTCCCCACTTCCACATCCATTTCTCAAACCCCATAAGCACCAACATCAAATCCCACATCTACACATATCCATTCCTAAAACCCCACAATCTCCAACACAAATAATTAAAATGACAATCTATATAAATTGTGTTTACTATATTTCACATGTAACAAATGACAAAAAAAAATGCATTAAACAGAGCGTCCGGTTCAAGACAATTTATTTTATACGAGGGTTTTTAGAAAGCGAATCCACCACCCAATTTGACAAAAAGTGATAAGTTTTTTTCACGGAAATTGCGTCAGACGGTTAAAAAATTTCTAGTTCAAAAATCTTATGTAGAAATTAGCATCTAGTCTACTGGTGCAAATTCCGATTCTTTAAGGTTGATTAATTTAGGTGATGTGTTAAAAGCTATTGAGGGTAGCTAAAAAATTGAACTAATCCACTTTTTCTGAATATTTTGGTTTTAGATCACTTCGTTGTTTGTAGATTTTCTTGTGATCTCTCTTCAAAATATTCTGAAAAAGCGAATTAGTTCAATTGTTTAGCGACCCACAATAGCTTTTAACACATCACCTAAATTAATCAACCTTAACGAATCGGAATTTGCACCAGTAGACTAGATGCTAATTTCTACATGAGATTTTGTAACTAGAAATTTTTCAACCGTCTGATGCAATTTCCGTGAAAACAAACTATTACTTTTTGTCAAATTGGGTGGCGGATTGCTTGCTAAAACTCGCACATGCAGTGTCGGCGTAGATCCAGGGAGATTACCTGGAAATGGAAGAGGAGAGAAGAGTGCGAGGCAAGTTTTTTCTGGGGAGCGATTAGTCATACTAGGCTTCCGGGTTAGACTCATGACCCTCAGATCATGCGCCTTCCAAGTCCCCGTTCGACCAGAGCCCTCCCCTCCTCCTGGTTTCACAGCGGGTGAGTGACCACCGGCGGGCGTTGGTTAGTGGTTAGATAGGGAAACGGGGCCACAGAAAAGAAGGGAGCCCAGAAATGCACTTGCAATGTAATCTAACAACTACACAATTTATCAGTCTTGAATTACAGCATTCTCTCGTCAGCTTTCATCAATGGATGAAGTCGGGTCCAGTGGAAGATCAGTAGCAAAGAGTTACCCTGTAAGCAGAATGAAAATTTATTTGGATGACAATAAATTTCAATAAGATTTTAGCGACAGAAAGTAATACCTCAATTAAGAGGGCCCGTTAAAGGAAGTAAAAAGGAAGATTCACAGGTAGCAGCCAACGGGTTTTCAAACAAGGGACCTTGTCGACTGTGTAGTCATCGTCCTTCTTCTTCAAACGACATGACTTTTCATAAAGTCTGGTATGCAAATTTAGAAACATGTAGTTTAGACCCTGCAAATATATAAAAAAAAGAAAGTCATCAATTTTTTATAATTTGTTGTTAATGTGCTTGACATCTCACCCTCTTCATAATTTGTTATCAATGTGCTTGATGTCTGTGATCTAAAAGATTAATTAAACAGGTATTAGTACACACTCCACATAGTCTCTTGAATATATAGATCAACTTGAGTGCAAATTAGTACTTTTAACACTCACAAGACTTGAACAGCACACTTTAATTAGCTTCAGCCTAGACTGACACATTGAGAACACTTCAGGATGACATCACCGCTACAGACTGCTTGCAGCAGCTGCAGCTCAACTTGAACTCCCTTTTCACCGGGTGGCTGCATGAAACCATCTGCATGACAGCAATGAAGCTCAGACTTTGTTGTGATCTCAAATTATTTGATAGACAAGCAAATGGATCTCCCACCTGAACATAAAATAATAAAATATATTGCATTATTGCAGGGAAATTAATCAACAAATTTAAATTTACAGTGTACAAGAATGCAATTAGAACCAATAGCTAAATGTTGTTATAAATGTTATTAATTAAAAACGGTTCAACTTACCTCAAAATCCTAATCTAAATTTGTTTTGATTTTTGGAAGTACGAAGTTTCCCAAGAGGATTCTACCTAGTAGGGCATTCAGCCCAGACCCAGACAAAGCTGTCACATTCCTATGCTGCTCTCCAATTCATCAATGACCATCGCAACCTACGGAAAAAAAGTAAGATTTATCACAGGTAAGGCTCAGTGCAGAATGACAGGAATAAAGCTATAAGGGTGATACGTAGAGGTAGCAGAAGACGATATTTCGTCAACAATCTGGAATCACAAACAGATGAGACACAAAAGCGAATGTCATGCTGTCCTGTTCTCCTCATTATAGAAGGCTAGAACATTATCACCTTGAGGATTTCGTCTGTTGTGATGTGCTGTGATGCTGCGGTGGTGGATTTTTCATTTTTGGGTGAAGACGAGATACAAATTTGAAGGGGAGAATATTATGTGAGTATCAAAACCTTTGTTTGTTAGTTCTTTCAATTGAGTGTCAAACATGGTATCAACGAGCTAGAGCGGACATTTTTTCATGTTACTGTTAAACGTTTCTTTTTTCTGGCGCTAGACGGCATAGCCTTTGATAATTTTTTACCTGTCAGAATCAGTTTAGTTACGCTTATCTTGCACATCTCTGAAAAATTTTATCGATTCTACTTCAAGAAAATTTTGGGTGGTAGCTGTCAGTTTCTGTTTCGACAACAAAGCTCACTTGTTAGATTTTTAATAATGTGTTTTTTTTTTCTACTTCTGGTTTTCTCTTTTCAGTCAGTAGTTCAATAAATATTCATCTGACGTACAAAAGAACCACATATTCGTGATCCTCGTCAAATTTTTGGTAAAGTTCATGTCTTATTTTTTACTTACGCGTACTTCCGGTTTTGAGAATTTTCCTGAACATTCATGAAAAATCTCGATTTTGGCCAAAATTTAGATTTCGTTTTAATCACACCTAATCGACCCCAAATTTCACGTAGATCACGAATATTTAGTTTATTTTGACGACAGCTCAATTGTTAAGGAGCTATCGCTTACTTCCGGTATACTTCCGGAAAATTTGCAAGAAACTAGCAAGTGAGCTGTGTTCTCTGTAGAATTCTAAACACTCCATGCTAATTTAAGCAAAGGTAAATGGTCTTTTTGATTACTTTTATGACTATTTTGACTATCTAAGGCCAGTCCTTTAGATAGTGAGTTTTGGACGTGTCAAATAGATGGCGTGAAAGAATGTTGTTTGTTGTGTCAGATATGGGCTTATGGCGGCTCGTTATTTTCGGCATGTCGCCATAGTTAACTAGACAATTAACATAGTTAAACGTTTATATACAATAGTAACGAGCGTATTTACCCACAGTAAATAAATATTCTTGTAGAGAAACGGAATATTTACCCATGGTTGCGAACTATAGGAATACGATGAAGAAGGTTCTTGGTACAGGTAGTGCACTGAAGTTGATGCCTTGTCGGTGATGCTCAGTTTACTGGTGTCTCTGGACTTCTCTATCTCTATACGATTTATTTCTCACCCTCGCTTCTTAGCCTTGCGGTATTGTACCTGCTTGATGATGATTAAACACGTTCCATTCTCACCCAACATCTACACTACTCCATGACACGTTTTACGGACATGTTGTATGAAAAACAAATTATCTTGAAAATTCTTTCATTCACTAAATCGTTTTCTTCATGACAACGATCATGTGCCATCAGAACAGCCGTCAGAAATAGTTACTTAAAACCAACGAATAAAATAGATCACTTACGTGTTACGAAATATTTCTAACATTCGATTGAACTCGGCAAGATATGACGCACTGTCGTATCAAACTCTCAATGAAAATATAACTCCCCCTTATCCCCCCCAACCCCCACATAACATTACGGCTTGATAGCATGACCATGCTATCAAGCTTGATGAAGCATTACCTTAGCGTGTGTACAGGTGGCAAGAGACGAGACGACGCATCGACAAAATGCAGCCGATAAAACATGCCCGACAGCCACCAGGCAGCATCGACTATTTTGCACAACAGCCCAACACTGCAACAACAACGTCACCAACACAGGCAAATAACACATTGAAGTATGATGTTGAACTGAATGTCTGCACAAGCTCCATTTCAAGACATCCTGACTGGAAATTGACTGCAAAACCATTTCTCACACCATGAACACTGCATCAACACCATTAGCAGCTCAAACATCAAACTAACCAAGGAATCCTATAAATCAAAGGAAAACAATGAACCAATTACATTTTCAAATACAAAAAGGGAAAACTTCTTTTTTATAAATAAAAAAATACAATCCTTTACAAACTGAGATCTTTTCACAAAAGCTCTTATTGTGAAACATCAAGTTGTTGTAAAATGTCATAAATCCAGAATTCAATGTCTAACCCGATTGATAACAAAAAATACAAGTGTAGCACACATACTTTTGACGTAGACTAAAATTTAGGCAAATGCTAACCCACTCGAATTTTCTAACAAGTTAACTCCGCGTCTGCAAAAGCTCTTGAATCACTCGACTGGAAATTGAAACAATTTGCAAAACAAGACAGAATGAAGCTCAGACTTTACTACTCGACAGTTGTTAGAATAATCAAACTCAATTACTATTTGAAACAAAGTCACAAAATTTCAATTCAGAAACAAAGTCTTGAATTAAAAAGTTGAGCAACATAGTTACGTTTTACTGTTCTGCATGGAACGAAACGTGCAACATACAGCAAGAGACGACATTGTGGAAATGTACAGCAGGCCACATGCAATTGCCAATCATGAATTAAAGGCAATGTTACACGTAATGAACCACACAAAAAATTACATTTTAGAAAATTAAAGAACAAAAAATGGAATTACCATGTCTATGATCAGAAATTTCCCGTAAGAAAATACCCAGCAATGACTACAGCAACCAACGAGGTCAGAGGCCACAGGTGGGTCAGTAAAACATGACAATTAATCTCTGACATCAGTCTGCCATTACTTGATTAAACTCGTATGTATGACTATTTAATTATTTTTTCAAGATGTGTTTCCACAGGAAACACTTTCAAAAATTTTGTCCTACATCCTTTAAGACAGTGTCTTGTAATACGACTTGTAGTATGATAGGTTCTGCTAGACAGCAATTCCAGTCAAATAACACCCGCATATTACTGCACGCTTGTCTTTAAAGATTATAGGACGAAAACCGATCTTAAACACTCGTAAATCAGAAGGAATCGCAACGACTCTTTAAATACTGTATTACCTGAAAAACGTAGCTAACAGCGTCAACAACACAAAAGTGCGATTTACATTAAACCAATAGGTTCATTGAAATATTAAGAAACAGTTTCTAACACACAATCGTTATTTTACTTGAGTTCATTTTTTGTTGTTTCATGAATATGTACTTGATATACTTTTATTGTAGTTATAATAACAAACAAGTGTTTTGTGTCTCTGAGTGGTAATGGTATTAACCTTGCGGATTTTGTCTCACACGGCTCGCAAAAAAGGCGTAACATTTGTGGGGTTGGGGATATATTCTTTCTTTTGTGTACGACACACTCGAATTGTTTGTTGGCTAGTGGGCTAGTCACTATTACGCAAGGTTTACGAATAGTAGTTAAGGAAAATAACATTTCTTCGTTATACAAAAATTGCGTCAGAATACAGTCGCGGCTGAAAGGTTCTATACGTGTAGCTAAAAAATCCGCCTTTTTACTGTGTATTGGCGGATAGTGTTAGCCTATGGGCTATGGAAAGGGTTGAGCAACCTTATTTGCTCGATTTTCTCAAGTTTTACCCCCTAACCCCTTACACCTCCGACAATGATTTGTTGGCGCGGCTTTCTCAACTATGGTTAACCATGGCCGATAATCAGACAATTGAGTCGATACCCAATAAACTAGCAAAAGCTATAAAATGAAACGTTAAAATGGCAGAGGATTGATCAGTTTGTAACTGTGGCAATTTCTGCATCGATTAGTTTCATTTTAGCATTAGGCAATAGGAATGAGTAACGTGCTTCGATACATCCGGCCAAACGTCGCGTATTCACCCGTCAAACAGTTAACCATATCTTGAGAAATAAAGTCTGGGCGACAGTCACTTTGTCGTCGCGGCCTTTCCAATACACAACTTTTCCGTTGACGTTGCCGGCCGGCGTCTGCGGCGCTTTGCTATGCAGTGGGCGGTAAAAATACATTTGGACCAGATTTAGACAGTCAGACTCTGACCTGCAACACTCTGTACCTGTAGAGCGCTATGTTGCAGTAGACCGCAAGTTGAAAGTTAATAATGGCTTTAAGTTAATAATGGCTTTAGTAAACTTTCTGTCAATAATCGCCCAAAGTTAAGTAGAATTTAAAAAAAAAACTATACTCATTTCTAGTAACAGAAAACCGCTACTAGCCTTTACCGCGTCTTTTTGTAAAATCTTATTGAAACTACCTTCAAACTTTAAGACCCTATTCTCACAAGAAAGTAAAAAAACCACAAAAATAGGGATCATCTGAAATTGCATTCAAAAATCAACTGCATGTTGGTTTGACACAACTTCATAGCTTCCAAGATACAATCCTCGAACTGAAACAACAAAAAGTTAGGTTGACAGTAAAAATTTGGTCAACAATAACGAATTTCAAAATAATAATAATATAGCAACAAATCAAGAACAACAAGAAGTAAAAAAGCAGAGCCCAGTAATTCGTGGCATTAGGCCTACATAAGGTCGAGATGGAGGTGTCGGTCCTCTCTCGTACAGCGCTAAAAAGATGATTTAGAAGCACTTGCGGTGGACAATGCCAGGGCCGGATTCGTCGTACTCCTGCTTGGAGATCCACATCTGTTGGAAGGTGGACAGAGAGGCCAAGATGGAACCACCGATCCAGACGGAGTATTTGCGCTCAGGGGGAGCGATGATCTTGATCTTGATGGTGGATGGGGCCAAGGCGGTGATTTCCTTTTGCATACGATCAGCAATACCGGGGTACATGGTGGTGCCACCGGAGAGGACAGTGTTGGCGTACAGATCCTTGCGGATGTCGACATCGCACTTCATGATAGAGTTGTAGACGGTCTCGTGGATGCCGCAAGATTCCATACCCAAGAATGAGGGCTGGAAGAGGGCCTCGGGGCAGCGGAAACGTTCGTTACCGATGGTGATGACCTGCAAAATAGATAGAAACAACAAAGTTGTAATTGCCTTCGCAATCCTCTGGAGATTGAATCAATCATACCTGTCCATCGGGCAACTCATAGGATTTCTCCAGGGAGGTGGAGGCAGCGGCGGTGGCCATTTCCTGTTCAAAGTCCAGGGCGACATAGCACAATTTCTCCTTGATGTCACGGACGATTTCACGCTCAGCTGTTGGTCACATTCAAAGAAATGAAAAGTGTTCATTTTGAAGCAGTCGAAAACGAAAGAGTAGGAATGAAATTACCAGTGGTGGTGAAGCTGTAACCGCGTTCAGTCAAGATCTTCATCAAGTAGTCAGTCAAGTCGCGTCCAGCCAAATCCAGACGGAGGATGGCGTGGGGCAAGGCGTAACCTATTGATCAAGAAACATTTCAAACTTGAGTTATCGACTTATCGTATACGGTATTTATTCGCGTATGACAAACCTTCGTAGATGGGGACGGTGTGGGAGACACCATCACCAGAGTCCAAAACGATACCGGTTGTACGCGCAACTCTTGCTATTTTTTTTTTTACATTATTAACTACTATTAAGTTACAGATGTAAAGAAATTGCATCCTTTATTGAGAGGAATCGTGATGCACAGACAATTTCACCAAATTACCAAGTTTTGGATGAAGATTTTCCAATATAATGTTGTGAAAACATTTAAATAACAAAAAGACTTAAATTAAATAGTTAAAACCAAATGTTCCCAAAACGATCCAATGGCTTGAAAAATTTAGCCATCTCCATTTTTTAATGGCATGCAACCAATTATAGCCTTCTTCTTGCAACTTGGAAGAATCAAACATAAGTCCCAGGTAAGCCAAATGAAAAACGGCTAATAGACTGAAACTAAAATTGCAAACTCTTACAGCCCAATGATTTTCTTTCCACTGATGCCCACAGTTTGAACCACATTTGCGAGCCTGGATACAGGCACTGAAGATCAAAGCAAGTTTCTGGCGCGTAGCGTGCTCGGTGTAAGTATAGAACCCTAGGGAAAGAAGTACTGCTGCTAACTGGAAGTTCAATCCATGGAGTAGAGCACTCAAGCCGTAAGTTCCGATGATGGCAAAAAATGTTCCGTACGGTCGAGCGACGCGAAAAACATCTGCAAGGAATAAATTTCATTAATAATATCTCTCTGCCTCTTAACTAAGTAAGATTTTTAAACTAACAAGTTTTGAGCCACGTGTGCATAGGGACATTCCAATGAATCACGACTTCAACTAGAGAACGTGGAAGCTCGATATGCCAAGGTCGAGTGACCGTCACAGTCCATCGTTCTGTTGTGGAAGTATCTATGCCAGCTGCTAACGCAGTAAGTTCTGATAAATATGACACGAAATAGTGACTACTTCGGAAGGACATGGCATCGCGGTAAGCCAGCAACCACCTGTTAAAAAATCAACTTTAGATTAAATAAATGTATTGAGCACGGAGAACTGTGTGTAATACTTTGATGATCCTGTCGGAATCAACCAGAGCGTAAAACACGCCGATATTGTGAGAAAAATTAGAGATAGTATAAACGCGCGGAGAATATTAATAAAACACCTCAACAACTGTAATGATAAAAATGATTAAGAAATAAATAAAATAAATATCTAGATTTTAGTTACGGATCGATTGTTGGCTTCGATGTTCATGTAATCTTTAAATGGAATCCATGGTCCGAACGAAACTGTTCCAACATTATACAGATACCCAAAGTAAGGCAATGGCTTAGGCAAGCTCGCTAAGATTTTTTCATCCAACTGAAAGCCAATGGAAATAGCCCTCTACAAATGAAGTTTAAACATAATAATAAAAGGCAATTAGAAAATAAAAGAAATAGTTAATAAATAATACGTCATACCATGGCTACTAGCATTTGAGCGGCGCGAATCATATGCCAATGCATGGCATCCACAATAAACAATTCGCTAATAAAGGATGACAACCAGGAAAAGTGTGAAGAGCTTAATCAAATCAGACTATAGGCAAAAACATTTCAAAACTTTTCTTACCATAGCAAAAGAAAAGTGATGCACACAAACATGCACATCCAACCACTGATATTCTTTGATCCACTAGATGAGATAACTAATGATAAGTAGGCTATCATTCCTTGGGCTAACATGTAAAACAAGTAGTAGCCAAAGAAATGGTACATGACCATTGATCCACAGGCAATTGACACAACATGACATAACTGCTTGGGAATGTTTACTAAAAATTAGGAAAAGGTAAGACAAATGAAACAGTTAAGTTAAATTGATTGATTAATTTTTAAATATTTTTAGACCTGTTTGAGTTGTTATTCTGTATATGATACACCAAGCAACAGCTTTAAAAATATGATTTAATCCATCGTTGATTGTTGGATAAATGCAGCTATGATACAGCTGAAATAGAGACATAGGAGGAAGGCCTTCCTGTTCATTCCATGGAGACAGTTTATCATCTTCGTTCAGAGCGTAATTATCAGGGTAAAAATCTGGGTAAAAATCCTCTTCTCCATCTTGGCTTATGTCATAATCATAATCAGCCATGACAAATTGCAACGGAGATTGTCCTACATAGAAAAAGTCGTAAACGTTCGTAAAATATAGGAGGAGAAATAAAGATTCGTCAATCAGAACAGTGAAGTATTAAGACAAATAACAGAAGAAAAATAATGGTTACTACTTACTACACCATACACACCTTTTGGCAGCAAATTTTCAAACTGTTGGCATGCCGAATTCTGTGTTGGGCGTAGATTTTTTCACCCAAAATATATTGACGCCCAAATGTCAAATGACAAGCTCTCAGTCACACACACGCACACGTATTCGAAATGTCTAGCAGACGAAAATCTCTCTCGAAATGATCTTGCAGGGTTGTAAGGTGGTGCACTGGTGCACTACGCCACTACTACTCGAAATCTAGATGGATATATTTTTTCAAGCAATTAAAATTTCAGTAGAACGAACTGAAATTTAATCAAATAAAAAAATGTACCATTTTAATTTTACTGCTTTGCTTCCATATGTCTATCATGTCTATGGAATATTGAAAAAATCGGCTTGCAAAATATAAATATCCGACCATTGCTAAGCCATTGCTTCCCAGTTCCCACCCTACCTTGCTGTGCGCGCTAGTTTGGAGCTTTGGACCCTCTAGGATCAATTTTGCAAATTTTGAAAGCTTTTTTTAAATCTAAACAATAAATTGCAATTTTACGGTATCCTTGTAGACTAACTATTACCACCTAGTTCTTAAAAAAAACCATTTCACAACTGCAATGCCAAGATAGGCCACACTAAAAAAATCCGTAGAATTGTACGTAATTTGAGTGCTGGGAATCCCCATTTTGAGACGGCACTGCGATGACACTGTGTGGTAATAGCACTTTTGATTAAATCTCCTTTAAAACGTCAGATCAATTCGCATAAAAAAAAAAATTAAAAGGCTATTTAAAAACGTACAATATACTAAAATATCTATTCGATTTCATATGTTCTTCCTATCTCTCTGAAGAACAGCGCCTTCTTATCGGATGGCGGGGGTGGGACAGCTTCGTCTGGAATAGAAGTCCAATCGGGAAATTTGATCTTCCTCCTAGTCTCGTACCCTTCTCGTACCGCGTTTCTGTTTCTTGTGATTTGATTCCTACTCGATTGCTTTTCTCTCACCAATGCTTTGTGTTTTATACAATAGAGAGAAGACAATAGAAGAAGTTTCTTTTCTACCTTACACATACCAAATGACAAGAGTGACATACCGTTATCATCTCACGGGACACGAGGCAATGAAACTGCAATACAGTTATAAGAGAGAATCAGAGAGAGTCATTGAGAAGAGAGAATCCATCCACGTACCACAAGGCTTCTTACTAAACGCTTCCTAGACTGAATGGATTAGATGAAAAACGATAAGTACGAATTGGACTTTGGTCCAACTTTGAAGTCATTGAATGATGCAGGTAAACTTCAAAGCGATAACAAGCTCTGTTTGTAATAATTCATTCCGCAAGTAACCCGCACTCGACATAACAAACTTTGGAAATCACATTCAGAGCAAATCTTGATATCATAACTTCGCAAATGTAAAGAGTGAAAATGAATCGGGAATCGGTCTACAATAAGTAAGGTGGTTAAATGTTTACAGTATGTTCGTTATTTACATATATACGGCCGGTTTTGACGAACGTGTGTAACAAACATTGACTATATAGTAACGCATCAAACAATTGAATAGAATTAGAGAAAACATAAACATGTTTTTATTATATTCGTATTGCCCCACTCACCCACGTTCAACATAGCAAACAAAAATCCCACCCGAAAACTAGTTAGCACTAAACAATTGTTAACCGACACCACCATCCGTATGATCATCAATCGATAATAAAGAGCGTGCGAGTGAGAGAGAGAGAGAGAGATAAAGAGAGAGAGATAAAGAATTAAATTAAAGAGAGAAAAGAACTGAGGAGGGTCGGATGCTTAGAACCACATCGGAGCGACTAAATGCACTTCTTCTTATTGCACTAGAACTCGATCGTTAAGTTTTTAAGTTAATTCAACATTTCCTTCTGGATGCTTGACTATTTCATAGCGGTGTACAAAAAAAAAATCTCCTAAAAATGTGTTGGTAGAAAATGGAAATGGTAAGGATTCGATTGGATTTCATTCAATGAACTGGAATTACGTGACGTTTAATAGAAGGAATGAATAAAAGGAATCGAGAAAATGTAACTAATGTGGTTTCTAAAAGTTCCTAAAAAGATCGAGACAGATAGATAGATGTATAGAGAGGGAGAATGACGCGGATTCTTCTCTTTATCCCTTCACTCACTGATGCTCTCCGTCTAGCGCTTCCAGGAAGCGACCATCGATGAGTTGCGGGACGAGCCGGTGTCGAACAGGCAGGAGGAAGAGGATGATGAGTGGGAAGACCATCTTCATGTAAGCCCAAGGAGCAAAGCCAAAGAGGCACATGACCAACAACTGCATCACCTGACAGCCGGTGAACTGATGGATTTTGCGTTGTGGGACTCGGCGAATGTAGTGATTCGGTGGATAAGCGGCCTGATGGAATTCAATCGAATCAAGACACACCATAATTTATTGATGGATGAAACTTGGTTTTTACCTGTTCCATAAAGAGGAGAGTAATGCGCTCAAACATTTGATTGCCGTTGAGAGCAGTAACTGCCATGTAGAGGAAGAGTCCATCCAGGACAGCCGTTGGAATGTAGGCCAGCGGATAGGGCAGCAGGAAGAGCGAGAGACCGATGAAGAAGTGTGAAATCATGCCCGTCAGTCTCGTCTCGCGCACTTTCACAATACTGCTCGAACAAAAGATAACAGATTACCATTACTTGGAGTTTCGCAATGAAAAATGGCAACTCGTTATACATTTCGTAGACGTGCCCTTGGTCGACTCTTTCCTCGACATCGGCCAGACCGCGGACGTGCAACGGCGAGTGTGGCAGGGTGGCGTGCATCCACGGCAGTCCGAATAAGGACAGGAAAGCCGTCACCAACGCCACCACGAACAAATCCCAATGGTAGGCAGGACCTTTCTTAAGCCTGTATAAGTCAATAAGTGTTAATTAAACCATGAATCGCCCAAATTGATCGTGTGCTGCTCCATTCACTTGTTGCACGGATTGTTGACCATGGCCGACGTGATGTTTTGATCCATGAAAAAGAGCAGCGATAAAGAGAATCCCATGCCCATGGCTCCCAAGACGGCCAGCCAAGATAGCCGTTCGAGCGGTGCCACCATAAAGACGTTTTTGTCGTCATATCGGAACCTCTCCACCGTCACATCTTGGAAGAGATAAGAGCCGACAAAGCTGAGCGTGATGACAGCTACGGGCAGCGAGTAATCGGCCAAGGCTTCCCGTTTTCCAGCCTGCAGGTACGGTCTGTTGAATCAATGGAATCCAGTCAAAACACGAACACTAGCGTCTGGGTAATGTTGTTGGACAAGTCAATTTACGTTTTGTTGAAATTGTATAGGGAGACGCCTATCCAGACGGTGCCAAACATGAGGAGAAGGAATAGGAGAGAGCTGGCCCGGTTGCATTCCACGATTTCGGAGACGGAAGCATTGCCCTGGCTAAGTAAGTAAGCCACCACGGAATTATTAGCAGCAGTGGGCGTGTCGACACGATTCGCTTTACTGCTGACGTTGACTGCTAGGCTCGCTGGATCACCCTTACACGACGGGGCGTTGTAGTTCTCCTGGAAATCTTGCACGAGAAAAAAAAAGAAAGAAAGAAAACGAGGTTAACAATTTGCCACCATTTCCGAAATTGGATGAAACTAAATTTAAGTTCCTGTTGGCTTTCAATTGCTGTGGCACTTTCCTCCAGGGATCATATCCCCCATCATTTTTTGTTATTCCTGAAGATGTGTCCGTATTTTTTGTTTGGTTTAAGTTGCTACAGTCAACTTTGACAAGTTTGTAAACTATGCACTTAAAGTCAAGAGCTAACTTGGCCACTACAGACACCAGAGATACAAAAAAGAAAGAAGAAGAGTCGACGAACGAAACATTTACGCCAGTCACTACATAATGTACTAACCACTTCCTCGCGTCCGTCTTGGTTAAGTCAAGTGAAATCACGTTAGAGTAAGTCAGCCGAGCCGGGCTCTCTCTCCAGCACAGCCGAGCAAGGATATAATATAAAGATACTTAGATAAGTCAACGACTCAAAAGCCATAGGATTTTGTATTCTATTTGCCACCGTTTCTTTTTGTTTCGCCCTATCATGCACATCCTTGCCATTGTCCTCGGCACGTGCTTGCCCGTCCCTTGCTTGCGCTTTGCCAGCAATTCCACCCCTCCCCCCCCCCGTCCTTGCGCGGAATTCGCAAACGAGGCCGGAAGGTATGGCGCCATGACACACATGGATTCCGTAACTGGCACCGGTCGATAATCTACACGTCTACGGACGACGACGTCGGCGACGTAATGAGGGCTCGAGAGCAGCTCGTTTCACGCGCGGCCAAATCCAGCAGGGAAGGAGTTGAAGATGGGCAAACTCCGCTCGATTCTCTTTCGTCGATTCCTTGGCGAAACACTGAGTCCTCCTTATCTGATTCCGAACTCCACTGCTCTTTTCGCCATAACTTTAGGCAGAAAGAGAGAGAGAGCATCGACATAATAATGGCCGAAACGACCTTCAGAACCCAGCCGATTCGCATCCAGCTCTCAAACAAACGGAGGGGGGAGGGGGGGGGCGTACGCTTTTGTAGCCGTCGTTCCTGGTTTGCTCGAGGGGGTTTCCAGCAGTCTTCGCCTCAAATAATTGGCAACATGGATCGCTTTTCCACTCGGAGGAAAAAGCAACAACAATAACAAAAAAAAAAAAAAGAAGGAGCGAGCTTCGAGCTTTACAATGTCGTTTCTCGCAATTTCTCTAAGGAGTATCGGCCTTTTTCATGTTTCATTGCCCCTCTTTTATAATCTTTGGATTCTCCCTCGCAAGAACTCAATTTCCCACGATCCCCTCGACCCCATTTCTCTTTTGGCTGCCCGAGAAAACTTTTAGAAAGAAAAAGTGTTAAGACAACACAAAAAAAACAATAGGAAATCGATGCCCACAGACGTCACCAATAACTCGCTGACCAAGACAAAGAAAAAAAAGAAGCGAAAAGTGAGTGGGCAGTTTTGGATCAATGCCCAAAATGTTGCACTTGTTGAAATTGCATTTCAGGCTGAATTGGACTAGGAAAACCCAAAGTGACAGCGCGCCATGTCACCCGTGGGAAACGCCAAAAAAGAATAATACAAAAAAATGCCCATCACACGAATGCCCCGCCCGCGAGTTGGATGTGCGCAATCGATTATATTGCGCAGTTGCTCTAGTCTCAAGACGTGCTGCTGCCCTTCATCCATACTTACCTCAGTATGCACCGCCAGTCTATAGGTGTCTTCCTTTCCGATCAATCGGAATTGATTTACCCAACGGTACGAATTGATTCGATTGCCATTCACACGGAACGGGACGGCATACATAAGCTGGGGACGGCCTGATCCAAATTGGACACAACGCAGTTGTCGTCACCAACCCCTCCAAAAAAAAAGGAGGATGTAAAGAAGAATAAAAAAAAAATATTTACTTTTGACAGTGTCGCGAAAGGCGTCGACGCAGAATGCGATGGATATGAAAAGGGCAAAGATCTCCTCGGTGGAACGGGTGGACCATCGCATGAGGCGCGAGACGTCGAAGAGCGAATAGAGGACCAGGAAGAACGATGACCAGAGACCTACACATCCGTACATGGCGTAGAAATCCAGCTGGAAATCCTCGCAGATGCTGTAGATCACTGCGAGAGAGACAGAAATAAGCAGAAAGGGTTTAATACATATTAGAAAAGGTCGAACGATAATCACACAAGGAAGAACCAAAGATTTAAAACAAAAGAAAAAAAAAGAAAGATAAATTGAATTATTTCTGTCGGGGGATTTCAGGACGAAATGAGACCCATTACACGTCGCCCCTAAAGCCGACCGTAATAACAACGGGCGGCTGACATTTTTCGACTGTGACAAACCGCACTAGTATTTCTCTCTACCCTCCCTAAAGGCTCAGTAGCTGTAGAGTTTTTTTTGATCCCCCAACCAAATGAATCCATCCCGAGAACAACGGCGAGGCAGTGTTACGGTTATTATTATCGCTGCTGGCCAAAAGAATAAAGAAAAACTACACCACATTCCCAGCGGGTATATCCTCCGTCGTTTCTTCATTTTTTTTTTCTTCTTAGCCTGGCGTCGTTTTCTCCCATTTTGTGCCGCGATGTCTAACAAGGGCGACGGGAAAAGTTAGGAGCCAGTTTTCAGTCAGCAAAGAGGAGCTGATTAATTGAAGTAGACGAAGGTTAGTGACGACGACGACTGTGATTCCCTGAAAAATCCGCTTGACGGAGCAAATCCATCTTCCTCGTCTTGACGTGTCAAACGTCTCCATCTCGAGGCGACAAAGAGGACGGAAATGGCTCAAGCGAAAAGAGAGAAAGTGCTGCAGGCGGGGCGGGCAAGCGAGAAAAAGAACCTTTGATGTAGAGTGAGAGTGGCGCGGTGGTGAGCAGGATCAGCAGGGGCTGGCCGCCGAAGACGAAGAAGAATAAGCCGCCGATGGTCTGACCGATGATGACTTTCTTGACGTCTAAAGGTTACAAAGCCGGAAGAAAAATAGAGACAGAAATCAATTGGATGCCAAGTCAACCAACTGGGCAGTGTGATGATGCTACAGAGAGTCAAGAAAACACAGGACACAATAGCCAAGTCCGGCAAGTCCCGAAGAACGATCGATCGCACTGGCCCTCCGCCCCCCCCCCCCCTGTCCCGTCATGGATGCGAATCGATCGTTTGGGGCCGTTACCGGGAACTTGTATGAATGAAAAGGGGTCGTCGCAAAAAGTTGCACAGACTCGTTTTCTGACTACTAATAATGCGAAAAAAAAAGAAAAAAAAACGAGCCATTTACCTATTTTTCCGTGCGTATTGTGGTCGTTGAGGACGCCGAAAGCGATGGCCGGAAGGATGCAGGCGAAGTAGAGGAACAGGGTAGTGGAGAGGACCTTTTGGGGCGTTTTGACACCTGTCAAACCATCCTTGTAATCAGAGATGTAGTGGGGCAGACGTCGTGAGAGATCCTCTCTGATGCCCTGCCCAAATCTGCACAACTTTTCGCCCTCCTGCCAATGAGAGCGCAAATGTTATTCCGGGCCAGCAGCACGGTAATAAGAAAGAAAGAAAAAAAAAGGGCGTCCAGACGTACATTGCTCTCGCCGCCGGTTGAGAGTCTTGTCGCACTTCCGTGATCCACTCGGATGGAAATGGCCTGCTCTTCAGCCAGCTCCTGCGTGTGTTTCAGCAAGATCCGCTTGAACTCGTCCTCAGTCCGGGCCTCCAGCAGACGCTGCCGGAGATCCATGTCGGCCAGCAGGGTGGCAAACGTTCGGCCAGTTTCCAGTGCGTTCTTCGTCCCTTTCTGGTCACGAAAAAAAACCAAACAAAAAACAAAATGGGCATTAAATAGGAAAGGCATTAGAACAGCTTAGAAAAACCCATCGCTCAAGAACTTTCTCACGAGGCGGAAAGTCAAACACAGAAGAACGTGATCGGCCAAGCCAGATAAAGAGATTCTTTTATAGGAGCCTGAGTATCATTACAGAGCACATACATCAAAAAGTCTTAGCCCTCAAAAGGAAAATAGGAGAGGGGAAAGGCGCGTTCCCAGGCCGATACAGTGGCGTGTGTGTGTGCGCGCGGTATAAGCCACATCTATATCGTACGGCTGGCTAACCCTCAAGCCACAAAAGAATGCGAATCAAAAAGAAATGGAGGAGTTTCTGCTGGCATGTATATGGGGGGAGGAAATGCACTACTCCCGCGTGAGTCATTTCTGTGAAGAAAAAAAAAAACAAAAAACACACCGAAAATTCCCGGTGGAGACAAAAATCCCAAGTGATGAAATCTTTCCCATTTATGGTTGATCGAAGTGCAGTTGAAGGAGATCTGGCTATTTGGGCCATCTCTCCGCACTGGCGGGAATCGGGCGCCCTTCTGTAGTAGTGTACGCGTATAAATCTATTTCCGGGAAGGAGAAGGAGAAGGAGCGGATGATGATTCGTCTTTCTTGACGTCAGACGCGATTTTCCACTCGTCCGTCTCGTTTGGTTGCCAACTTCTGTCAAAAGTCGTCGACAACATCTTACGTTCGAAAAGAAGAAGAAGGCGCGCCTGGCAGCCTAGTTTGCCTCTTGTTGCTAATCTGTAATCAGAAGATTTTTCGGGAGCCGAACTCTCCAGGAGTGGGAGGAGAGGAGAATGAAGTCAGAAAAAAGAAATGAAGAAGAGAATGAAAAAAAAAAGAGAGAGGTTGCGTTCATTTAAAGAGAGAGAGAGAGAGTTGCCTTGCCTCTTCTCATTCGCTGTTCCATCACGTAATACGAAGCACAAACAGACGTGGCAGCACGATAAAGTGAAAGAAGAAGAAGAAGAAGAAGAGGGGGGGAGGGCCATTATATTGTAGCGCAGCACAGCAACGGGGCGAGGATTTTCGTGTTTCTTATATCGATCGTGAAAAATGGCTCGGTCGACGGTCGTTGCGTTCGTTCGTTGTCTTTGTCGTCTCTCTCATCGTCACTACACGAGTCTACGAGAATAGAAAGAACCTCGAGCGTGAGATGCGAAGCAGCAGCAGCAGCGAAGTATATCGAGTCAGTTATCAAAAGGGTAGGGTTCAAAAAGGAAAGAAAAAGAGAGATTGTGTTCACAGTTGAGACTCTTTTGTGTCATTCTCAAGCATTTCAAAAAGAGGAATATTAAGTACCGTGCTAGCTGTGATGCCATCATCGTCCGATTCGTCTCAATCCACCGGGATAAAAAAAAGAAACGAAGAAAAAGGGGAAAGAGACCATCTCGACAAATCTGCTGAGCTAGCTATAGCTATTATAATATTAGGGCCTGTCCGAGACCACCTACTTATTTTTATTTATACGCTATCAATCCGAGATGATGGACCGACTAGGGGCGGTCAACACAGCGTGCGCCAGGCATCGGCAACATCATCGGCTTGAAAGCCTCGCCCATCTCATCGACTGCGATATTGAAACGGCCATGTCATGAGAAACAGCAACGAGCCATCATATCTGTCGTGAAAAGAGAAAGGAGGGGGTGGGGGCTCCTCTCGGATACAGAGTTGGACCCAGTTATATGCCCATGTGACCGTGAACGACCTCCTTCCTACCCTTCAAGATCTATTTTTTTTTTTTTTTTTACTTTTTTTTTTTATCTTTATTTTCTTCTTGTATCTTTCAATCTCTTTTGGCTCTGTCACATCTCTACGGGGGGGGGGGACTCTTCTAGATATAATCAAAACCAAACACACAGAACTGACTGGGAGAAATGGCAAAAAGGAAAGAACACGGAGGGAAAGGAAGAAGAAGAAAAAAAGAAATGATTCTTTTCTTATCTTTTCTAGTACTTCTTCTATTCCTCCAGTCTCTATATACTGACAGTCACCTTCACAAAATAAAATAAAATAAAATAAAAAAAAATAAAAAAAAAAAAAAAAATCAATAAATAGCAAAGCTCCGAGCCCATTCCCCACCGCCTCCCTCTCTGTGCCCGTTTTCCTTTCCGTTTCTATTGGCTGTTTCAAGATTCGTTTGATATAGTATTTACATAGTCAGAAAGGCTTTAACCAAAAGATAGAGCGAGATATGTATGTATATTTGGGCCCTTCTGTATCTATATCTTGATTCGATCGGCCGCATCTTTTATACTCAGATATAACCTCTAACGAGAGTACCCGTGGTCCCATAATATGTAAAGGCGAGTGGCTATCGACCGCCTATAAACATTGAGAATAAATTCCGTACTTCAAAAAAGAAAAAAAAAGTAAAAAATGAAATTGATGTATAGACTGCAGTAAACGCGAGAGACGGACTGAATAAAAGCAATAATAGCCAAAATTTCCAGTTGGAAGTTTGAATAGTGGAATCCGAGATATTTGGGCCTTCACAAGAAAAAGTTTCTATCTCTTTGTGAAACATATGTGACATGGAATTTCATCCAGCAGTCATCCACACCAGTCGATCGTCGTATCGATCTTTTTCAATATGAACATCTACAGTCACTGCACAGCTAGGGTAGGGGGAGGTGAACTGCTGGCAATCCCGTAAAGAAAGGCGAGTGTAGCCCCGTGCGTATAATAAACAACAATAACAAGAAGAAGAGAAAGAAGGGAAAACTATCCATCAAAAAGAGGCCAAAGAAGCAAAGTGCAGCTATATTTGTTGTAAAGGAGCTGCGAAAAAGATGGAGAATATTACAAGACCTCAGTGGCCCCAAGAACAACACAAAAAGCCGAGCGACCAGTACCAGCAGCAGCAGCAGTAGCAGCAGTAATAGTATACAGTCAATGGTTAAAAATTGTATCGAATAACAAAGCAAGAAAAAGAGAGAGAGAAAGAGAGAGAACAAGTTCCGTAGTAACCGCCTAATAACAGCCGCCGATAGCACCAGCAGTCTCAACTATATATCGGTACAGTGATAAATTGGATGGAAAACAATACGAACCGAAACCACGGGATCGGCAATCAGCGCACCACTTTGTGCCGTAGCAAATATATACGCAGCACCGGAGTGAAGAAAATAGCAATAAAGAATAAAACCGAGCGTTCCCCCTTTCCTTCCCTCAAAACAACATAAAAGCGAGGCACGCATAGCAATCAAACAGCCCAAATGACAAATCGAAAGAAGAACAAAAAAAAAAAAAAAAAAAAAAAAAAATGGATGTTGCTGCCTGGCAAAAAAACAAGAGATTTGTGGATAGGCGAGACGGCTGTCTTCTCTTGCTTTTCTTACAAGCAACAATCTGTCTACCACACACACACACTGCTGGCTTCCTGGGAATTGCCATCTTGTTTCTTTGGTGGTTAACAATGAACGAACAATCTCTTACCCCTCATTTCCTTCTTTCTTCGATGCCGTGATTTGTTTGTTTTCAAACGCACTGATGTCCCTCGTAAAAATAGACAAACATTCCAGGTCCAGGGAAAATAAATCGCGGCAGGCAAAATGCCCGTGCACGCGAGATGCCTATACACAGTAGGCATTTTTGCCGATGTGTTAACATGCTACACGCGTGTTAAAGACCTGCTGCTACGTACCCGATTAAGAAATAAAAACGGCCAAGCCGTTTCTCGGCAGTCAAATTGGATTTCGTAGCAAAATATCTGATGAAATTGCACCTATCGTGTTATTCCTTGGGGTGGTGTCCGTTACCAATTAACGTCATCAGTTTACCCAAGACATCTGTAGTCCCTGTCTCTGTCTCAAGTGTCACATTTTCTTTGATCGGATCAATCGCTCCATTGTTTCTGCTCCCCCACCAGCAGCACAAAGGGCCCTTTGAATTGCCACATCAGTTCACGTTTCTCTTACAGCTGGTTTCACGAATGCAAATATTGAAATATCAAACCGGAAAACGTATTAATATCAGGACGATACAGTCAAGGCGACGAGGCTAGAATACAATGGAGCGAAATTCAAATGAGTCTACTATTACGCAAATGACCAAGGCAGCCGAATCAAAGCGAACTGGTGTTTTCGCCCCGGAGTTGCCGGAACCCATCAGCCACACCATGATGAACAATTCTGTCAACTGTGACACACAGTGTTGACTCATGAAGCATCGCCAAATGGGTTTGCAGAAAGCCTTTGCTGAACTGAAATGGGGGACCGCCTTTACGGTTAATAAACAAAGCTAGCGTTTTGCAGATCCAAAACCGAAGTTGAACGTTTCACCACAACTTGGAATGAAAAATGTCTTCCCTTCGTGACCGACAAGGTCTCTTTGTTGGGATTATTTGAGAGAGCGAAAGAGAGAGAGAGAGCAAACAAAAATCGATTGGCTGAAAGAAACTGTTGAAAAACAAATGACATATTGGCGCGACCATTTGAAAAGAATCAAGAAACAGTCTACACAACAAGATGAAGAGCGTGTTGGGTCGATTTCTCATTCTTCCCTGCTCCTGTTTTACTTTGTCAGCGGGCGTCACTCGAGCTCGTGCATGGCCGCGATAAGACTCTAGGCGCTCCCTTCGTTATTTATTGACAGGCCAAGTGAATGCCTGAAGGGATCGCAGATGGCGGGTGGCGGCGGCCCAATCCTCGGCCCCGCATAGTTGACGAAGGAGAGACAGAGCAAGAGTGAGTAGTAATGCACATGCCGTACTATCGGCATCTTCTTCCCTGGTGGAAAAGGGACCATCCGAGTTTATTTCGGGTGTACCTCTCGTCATTCCGCGATTCCGCCGACTGTTGTTCAGCCGATGCAATACGAGGCAAACCGCACGCATCCCGAAGGTGACCCGACGGCGCAGATGCCGGGAGGTCGGCGTCATTCGATCGGCCTCATCGACCGCAGCTTTCGTGCATGACACCCAAAGCTCGACCGATTTTGCAAGTTTTGCGGAGTGGATGTTCGTGATGAGCCACATCAGGTAGTAACCAGAGTTTGATGGCATTAAGATTAAGGTGCGGGTTTACTCCCCACTACCCCCCCCCCCCCCCCCCGGTGGAAATAGTTGACGTCATTGTCCGCAGATACGCGAACAGCTGCTGAACACGTACGTCGTTTGCCGGCTTATTCAAATTCGCTACTTTTGCAAGTGTGCAAGGGGAAACGAATGGGGCAACTATACAAGCCAAAAGTTTTCTGATGAAATGAGAAACCGCGTAAATCAAAAAGCAGGTTCCCACCAGATGTTCTCGAAACTGATAGCAAAAAGTCATGCCATTCCGCTGACATTTACATTGTATCTTGAGGGCGGAAATCCACTCGTTAATTACGAGCCCACTGTTCATTTTATCGTATAATTGATTGAAATGCGACTCGATTTCACGTCGACGACGGAATACCAGCGGGCGCTACGACATCATTAGAGTGCAGAGAGAGAGAGAGAGACAAGTGGAACACTAACCTCTTTACTGGGGCAGAGAACCAAGACGAAGAGTCGGACTTCGTGGCAAGTATGGCCCATATTTGCCGGATGCTTGAGGCGGACGATTCCGACGTGGCGTCTCGTCAGTGTTGGTAGATTGCATCTGCATGTGCAATACCGACGACATCATTAATAGTAGAGAACCCAACTATTCGATGCAGCTTGCTGCCCATCCTGTGAGAGTCGACAGTGGCTGTTCAATCTACTTACAGAGCGCAGATCCAAGATTGATCGTAGTCGAAAGTGCCGCTGTCGCCCGTTGTGCACGTCGCCTGAATCGTCCTCGCCAGCATCGGAACTAACATTTGGATTCAAGATATTTCAAACAAGATTAGAAGAAGAAATTCAAACGGAGCATAGGAAACTGGTCAAGAGAGAAGAAAAAAATCTATAGGGGCGGCCATGCGATTGCATATCAAGTTACCCTCGAGCTAATCAATCAACAATACAAAGACAATCAATAGAATACTAACTGAAGAGGAAAGCTCAAACAACGAAAGGCCAACGGCTAAATAAAAGGAACTTGATTTAAGTTACTAGAGAATCGGGAGCCGAGCTACTAATCGCCTACGCCCCTCATCAGGATATTTAAAAAAAAAAAAGGATTGAAATTTGCCAATGGCGGTATGAGTGAATGGCCAATCAAGAACTATTGTGCGGCGGTTGAATAGGAACGCATAAAGCTCGAGTGATTATCGACTTTAATAGACTCGCCGGCAGATTAATATGAATGAATAGAGAGAGAGAGAGAGAGAGAGAGAGAAAAAAAAGGAAAGAAGATAATAAGGACTTGTGGCCCAGGAGGAGGCCACTTGCCCGCTGTTGAGGATAATATCCTGTACCTGTGTCATGAGTGAAGAGAATCATTTTGGCCTCTTCGGCAACGGACGGCACCATCCTGCTGAGGAGGAGATCGACCAGGTCAGAAGGCGAATTCTCCGTGACGTCCAGGAGTAGGACGCTCTGCTGCAGGAACTGGGTAATGTCCACAGCTGGTCTGACCTCTGCGCCGAAATCCTTGAGCGGCAACCTCTGCAAAGTGCACGTGATCAAATGAAGGCCATCATCTTCAACTTCATCATCGTCATCCTCGTTATCGTTGGCTATTATTGTGGTTGAAACAAGGGCCCTATCTGAAGTTGAAGCCGACATGTCCTGCAAGTGGATGGCCGACAGCTGGTGGCAACTGTCATCGCCCAAGTAAGACGAGACCACAGACGGACTAGTTTCAACATCGGGGGTCGTTCGATTGTTTCCGTTGTTGTTAAATCTTTGAACGGACAGGGTTAGGGACCGTGGGATCTCGCCGATGTTTCTCCGCGGTAAATCGCCTTCAGCCGCTGCTGCTTCGACAACTGCCGCCTCGCTATTTTCGCCCTCCGTTTGCTCGTCAATGGTGGCACTGACGTCACCGGAGCGTGTCCGCCCAGCGCCGGGTCGGACACGGGGCAACGCCGGTGCAACACTCAAATTGGGCAGAATTTCGGGTACGGTCGGCGCCGGTTGGTTCAATTGATCCACGTTCATTTGAAAAGTGGACCATCGACGCTGTAGAGTTCGACGTTCGGCCCGCTGGGCCATCGTCTTCCGCTCCGTCAAAGGTGAGTCGTAAGTGCTCGTTTGTCGTGACTTCTCCGCTTTGGAGGCTGCTGCTGCTACTGCCGCTGCCGCTGTCGTATTGGTGGTGGCAGCCGGCGAAGCCGTTTGAACCTGCCACGATCCGTAGAGAGCCGGATAGGGCATGGTGAGCGAGCATCTTCGCTTGAAAACGGGCTGCGGTTGGAGCGACGGCTCGGTGCTGACGACTCCGGTTGGGGCGCTGATTTCCACCACGCACTGACTGTCGCACAAGACAAAACTGTTGCCAGGTGACATGAGACTGTTGGCCACCATGAGTGGCACCGTCGACGACTTGCTGCTAGACATTGGGGCTTTGCCTCGCGAAGCGGCCATCGACCGATTGCGCTCCTTCCAGCGCTTGGCCGCCCGCTTGGCCGACGGCACCGAAGCTGCAAAGTTCAGAACCGTCTCCCCGCTCCTCAGGCCGTTATTACTGTTGCTGCAACTTGCATCCGCTGGCTGATCCAGCAGGACCTCCACTTCTGTTTTGCTACGCTGCTGCTGCAGCAGCGCCACGTTATTAGTGCCGGATGATGAAGGATCCATCGTGGCTCAAGGGAATGTCTCACGCTGCACTGACTTGAACCAGACGTTCAAATGGGAAACGGACCGAGATAAAGCCTCAACCGCGACCTAGAGATTGCCGGAGATAGATGGAATTTTTGACCTAGCAGATCGTGACCGATGTTGTTACATCCGCAAAACAAGTTGGAAACAACCAAACCGGAACGGAATCAATAGAAGCGATAAGAAAAAAGAGACGATAGGAAACCAAGTCGCCGGATAAGTTGGATATAGCCCTGGGTGAAAGCTCTTTCAAGTCACTTGCAAGCAAAGCTGGGACACTTTGCCGACAGCAAATCAGTTGGCAGGTTCCCCAAGGAGACGGGCGGACAACCAAAAAGTGGACAGGATGGAAAGCTTCGATAATTGAACGTTCTGATTGAATTGGTTGAACCCGATTGAAATTGTCGAGACCACACAAAAGGGAGAAAGACACACACACACAAGACAAATGTCTTATCCATACGACGACGCCATATCACACGATGAAGCTGCACAATGTTTGTCGCCCGCTTTCGAGATCGACAGAGAGATAGACAGTCAAAGACGGTGGAGAAGAGAGAGAGAGAGATATGGGGGCTGCACGAAGAAGATAAAAGTGGTAGATGGCGAAGATGAAAGCAAAACTCTCTCTCTCCCTCTCTTCTCTCGTCGTTTTCCGGCCGAAAACGGAAGAGAGTGGCACGTCCGAGCCGCTTCTGCCACCGACAAGGCACCGGCACTTGATACCAACCTATGCACACAAGCCCCCACAAAATTCCCTCCTTCTCTTTCAGACTCGGAGGTCTCTCTGTCTCTCGTGCACTACTTTCACTTTGCTAGCAGCCGGAGCAACTCGAGAGAGAGAGAGAGAGAGAGAGAGAGTCAGGTCCCTCGATGTCACCACCAGAAGCGCGGGCTTCACGGCGCACGCCCGCAACTGAAATAACATTGAAAGGGGGTGGGGGCGAAAAAAAAGTTGGGAATTTGCGGATTTCCATGAAACTACAAAAGTTCCTTTGTGGGGTGAAGAGAGAGAGAGAGAAGACACCTTTTGTTAATATTCCTCGACATTTAGGCTAAGCAATTCGGATTCTTTTGTAAGGTTAGAATTTACATACTTAAATATAGGCAACATTCTGATTCGATTCCGTAAGTCCAGCCCTCGGGTTTCTTTTGGCCTCAATTTCTTTTTGTTTTTTTTTCGTTCCTAGGAGAAAACTATGAACAAAGGTTTTCCTTGACTTGATCGATGGCTAGCTTCGCTGGACACTTTTGCGCCATAAAGAAACAAAATTGATCAATTCTACGCGTTATACCCCAGTATCGAGGAATAGGGGAGTGACAGGCAGGAATCCTTCCAGCCAGCTGAACGGGAAACTCCCCGTTGCTACCCAGTATCCATATTGCGATACGTCACGAGCCGTTGTGCAAGTGTATCATTCTAGTTTGGGCGTCGGTGCGGGGGAACATATAATTATTCACGCTTATTATGTGGATGAAAACCCGGGGAAATAACATTTACTGGACAATTGACTGCGAATTACGCACAAATCAATTAACTGATTGGCTTCTTGTACTAAATCATTTTTTTTTTACGGACTGCACTAAATCACACACGTTTATAGTAGGTGCTGCGGTTGGTTAGTGATTAGATTGACGCCACCACCCACAAATCCATGGCACTCGCGGTAACTCATTTGTGTGTGTCTAGCTATTGCATAACTCCTCCCCTTTCTCTCTCTCTCTCTTTGCTAAAGACCCCCGTGATTGCCACGTTTCCCAAATGGAAATCGATGCGGCCACCTATTACCAGTATAGCCCAACCCGAACGCGGTGCAGCCCGTCCCGTCATCACGGACAAATCGGCTGACTGGATCTACGCGAGGCGAGACAACGTCTTATTTCGATCCCGCGCTACACCTTTTCTCTTTATATTGTGCTTTCAAAATAGCAAAGAATTCCCTCCTAGCCAACGGTGCCTCTCCAGAAAATAGAAAACACAATATCCAGGAGTTGTTGAGACTTCTTGGCTTTATTTATCCGAGCTGGGTGATGGGCGGGTCAGATTATTGGTGGTGGTGGTCGGTGATAGGGAAAGGTCGGATCATTCACCTCTTTTCACGAGGCTGGCAGCCGAACGGAAGCGGAAAAAGTCACGCACTGCCTCCCATCTCTCCTCGCCTACGCCTTCTGATTCTTTCTTCTATTGCAACTATTTCTCCGCCATTTCTTTTCATTTATTTTGCCTCTTTTATTTCCTCCTTTTATTTCCCTTTTACACCGAGGAGGAATCCATACGCTATAGACTACTACTCCTTCTACTCCTGCTGTGATGAACAGATCGATTCGAACCACCGATCGCTGGTGTATACGGGAGAGCAGGGTGGGGGACCCTCCTAGCACCGAATAGAGGCGTCGATGGGGGGGAGGGGGATAAAAGTGAGTTGGATTGGTTAAGACATTCGTGGAAAATCGACCGAGCGTGATGGAACTTTTTTTTCTCTCCTCTCTTTTCTTTCGCCTTTTCTTCTTCTCTGCTCATCACTTCTTCTCTTTTTTGCTTTGAACACACAATTTCCCCGTTTCCTCGTCCCAATCATCAACTGCTGCTGCTGCTCCTCCTAGTTTTGTTGTGTCTTGTTCCTAAATTCCCTTTGATGTCGTCCTCTTTCTAACCTCCATCACGACAAAGAAGAAGACATCGACGACATCAATGAACTTGCACTACTACGATTTTCCGACTACAACAAAAAGCTGTAAACAAACATCAAAACTTGGCGTTTCGTAATTGATTTCCTACTTCCGGCGCGATGGGACTGGAGGTTTTCGCAGATTCTGACGCAGATAAACACCCGCCAAACTGGTGAACACGAAAGAGCAACAAGACAAATGACGATGGTCGGCGGTCAAGGCAGATTAAAAAAAAAAAATGGGGGGGGGGGGAGGGGGATCCAGGCAGGAAATCTATCACTGCCCAGCGCGGGCCATTGTGACGACACTTAAGACAAGTGCCACGAAAGGGAAGCCAAAAAGAAACATTAGGTGATAGTGACAGCTGGATCGATCGACAAGGAGCCGATTATCGTCCATTGTCGGTACGTATAGCAAAAGCAGTGGATCTTCATTACATGTCGGTTGGGGTCATCGGGGTCAAACCACAACGGAAGAATAGAAGAAAGTAACGAGAAAAACATCATAGCTAACGCACATGTCTCCTACGTGGTTGACCATTCCGTTCTAGGAATTCAGATAGGCAATACGGAAAAACGGACGAGGCATTAACCGAACCAAAGATCCTGAAAACCTGCTCCCTCTGCTTTCATTAGCCGTATCGATTCGTCTGGTTAAACCCGAACCTTGCCGCATCACTCACATATAATGATTACCTTCGAGCGGGAGATTGCCTTCTGTTCTATTATACCCCGACACTGACACCCGAAAAGTAAAAAAAAAACAAAACAAACAAACAAAAAGAAACAATGGATCGGCGCAGAAAATTGGGGACCATTAAAGGTAGAGTAATTCATCTTTCGCAAGGAAATCGAAAAACAGTTGCCTCGCGCAATAATTTATGCTGTTGAATTATTGGGTCCAAATACAAATAAAATAGATTCGTGACTATAGCGTGCTGTTGCAATCGTAAATTATTCGATTTCATTCCGCCAGGGATTGGCTTCCGAAAGGTTGAATTTGGCCAAGGAGGTAGACAGTTGCACGGTAAATAGCGCACGGCGCTTTTGATCCTAGTCGGGCAGCAACCGACCGGAAGAGGATTCGGTCGGAAAGACGAAGAAATGGGATTGTCGACCGTACTTTCCATATCGTATGGGAATGCAAAGAGGAGCGGGATTACGTGGATCGACACAAAGGTTGTAACCAGTTGGTGGATAGTGCTTCCTGTCCCCAATATTGATACATGAGACTTGTGGGTTTCAAGATGAGAACAGACTGGCTCTATATGCCTCCAAGCAAAAGAAAAGACGCAGCAACAAATCTAACTCGCACAAGCTGCCAACTTGCGAATGATGGGATTTTTTTTCCTCGCCGAATTCAATTCAAGAAACGCCAAAGGGCTATATATCAAACGAAATTTTTCGACGAACCGTAAAAAAAAAGAAATTTAAAGATCATTAAAAAAAACCGGTCCTAATCAAAACTTTTAAATTGTCTGATGAAAACAGGGGTCGGGCTGGATGAATGACGCCTCACGTGAGTTGACTAGTCCAAGTATCGGTGATCCATAACGACCGTGACGACGACGTGAGCAGGATTATTGGGATCGCAAAGGGGGTCGGCGAAAGTAAATAAATGAATCCGACATGCGATTCCGACATCAGTCGAGACCCAGCCAGGTCATTCATGTGTGTGCTGTAGATCCGCGTTGACGTGGCAGCTAGCGTGTTTGCTTCTTTGTTCAAGCGGGATCACGGAGAATAAAAAGAGAGAGAGGGGGGGGGGGAGGGGGCAAACAAGCAAAGACGATCCAACCGCTTTCGCGTGGTGTTGCGGTAAACCAACACGCAGTAAAACTCTTTGGTCGAGTGACAAACTTTGAATTCCATGAAGTTTTTTTTTCTTCTTTTGTTGTTCTTATGGGGGTATTATATAGGGCAGGGAGACGCTTAGCAACCAACTAGTTGCTACACCAGGTGAGAGGGCCACGACCTTCAACCGGGAACGTGAAAAAAAAATGGAGGCACAAAAACAGAAGAAAAGCGACAACTTACCTCATGTTTGGCATAAAGAAGACACGCCTCCTCTCCGTCGTCTAAAAAAGAAAACGAAATAAAAAAGAAAAATGTGTTATCAGGACTGTTGTAAAACAAAGAACGAAAAGGGAACTCGATGTTCTATTGGATGTCTTAAAAAGCGGGAGCGACGTTTTTCAGTCGTTGATTAAATGTCGATTGTTTTTTTTTCTTTCCTTCCGAACCAAATTGTAATGCCCCCCCCCCCCTACGCCTACGAAGCCTATACGCCATCACTGACGTAAAATGCTACGCATTCGTTCGTTTGTTCACGAAGGAAGAGGGAACCAAACAATTTGGGAGCCGAATGCAGATGGAGGGCAGATTTGAATTGATGAGCTCAAATAGGATTCCCGCCTTTCCCCGTTTCCTCAGGGGGGTTTCCACACTTTTTCCTGAAGACCATCACTCAACGCACAGATAAAGAAATGAAAAGAAATATTTGTCGCAACGTGCCAATCATAAGAGAGAAAAGCGACGACATTTAAATGTCAAAGGAGAAATAGGGAATCGCGATTGTTGAAAACTTAAAATGAGGCGATCCCAATGAAAAGGGCAATTCCTCCTTTTATATTCCTCTTGTGATTCATAGAAAAATAAAAAAAATGGAACTAACAGTCTAACACAGGGTGGCCCTCGAAAAGGATCTCGGGAGTGGCGCCAGAAAATGCCCGAGAAAGGCGTTGCTAGAGACATCTAGGAAACGGGACCAGAAGCAACTTGGACCCGAGCACCCGACGCATTGCATAATATACCAGCAGCACGCACACCACACAATCAAAATATCGTGCCGGTGCGCGGCATTCCGAGCGTTCAACGATCAAAGGGCAACCACAAACCACACAGAAAGACATAAAAATAAGAAGTTGTTTCAAAATTGACGTTGTTGTTTGAAGTTCGAGGTTAAGCTCGGACTTGAGGTGCCGCATAAAACAATCGATTTTTTATTTCCCGCTATACAGCCACTGGAAAATTGACAATCTGTTGTCAAGGGAATGTCGAACCCGCGGGGAATCCATTTGACAGATGTCCTGAGACAAGTTATTTTTTTTTTTAACATGATGGAACTTTGTTTCTTTTTAATAACTTGGTTAAAGTATAAGGATAGTATCTCGGATGCAGACATGTAAGAGCCTTAGCAACGGGAGGAAATGGGAGCAAAAGAGAATGCGAGAAAAAGACGTGCCACAGCGTCGCAGCTCGGCCACGTATTAGCACATGACCTGGTTACAAGTCAATCTCAATTGGAAGACAGTGCAGCCGACACATTGGGCCGGCTGGTTTGGCTGCCTGCTGTCTGGCAGTATAATTAAATTACACAATTACGCGAGCCTACTTAATGAACACAATCATTCGAGTAGTAATGAAACTATTAGTAGAAAAACGAAACCAAACAAAAGAGAAGGTTTTTTCGGTTGGGTAAAGAGGAAGCTGTGGACTAGTTATAACCACCATTTGATACAGGAGCTGGTAAAGTCACTGTGCGAGAGCTAATGGATCCCGGCCATCGTCAACGCAAAACAAGTTTGCAGGACTCGAGAGATCATTCCTCGAAGAAAACAAGGGCAACTTTTTTGTTTTCCTAAAGTATCGTCGTCAACATCCCGGATGGAAAGACCTTTAATGTTGAACGTAGGCGACAGGCGGAGTTCTCCTTTTGGGTTATTTGAGAGACCGCCATGGGCTGCCTCTTCTTGAGCGCTCAAGTGAAGGAAAAGTTAGTTTTACTTCAGACTTGTTTTTTTTTTGTCAAAAAAGAGAGAAAAGAGATAAAAGATCGATGACATTCTCAGTTTCTTGTGTTCCCATTCTGTTTCGTTTCTCAGTTTGTTTCTCGTTCGCTTCGCTTTGTGATTTCCCTTGTCACACACGCACACCGTGATGAATGGAAAAGGTTAAAGGGTTGGCGAAGGAGCAAGTTTGACGAGAGAGCACAAGAATGGGGGATAAATGGAGCACAACTCTGCACTTTAAGATCCAAGATGCACACTACAGCCTATCGGGAGCCTAACTCGATGAAACTTCCGTCTTTGCTACAAAATTGATTGCAAAGGGAGTCGAACCCAGAAGCTGGCGAGCTTTTGATCCTGTATTTGTGTTTCGTTCAGTTTCAGTGGGTGTCTCGAGAGAAGAAAGGGGGAGAGAGAGTATCAATCAATCAACTCGGGATATATACAAGGAGCTCATTTTTCATTCCCTCATTTTCAGCGGAAGTCAAGGCTACGAAAGCTAATCGAATTAACACAAGCTCCCTACAGAACCCTTTCCTAGGTGATGCACACTATGTCAGTCGGTATACGGTGAAAGGATAAAAATGGAAACTTACCGAAGATGAGCCGCCATTCGCCGTTACGGAAGATCCAGGCGCTGTTGCGGACGGCTTTGTTAGGATCGCCGCTTCCGAAACGCCTGAGCGAATTACGATAGGAGCCCTTGACGCGACGCACACTCATTGTAGCTTCTTCGGAACCTGGGGGCGACTTGTAGTGGGCGGTGTGGTACGTGCAATGTGTCTCGTGTTGAAGAGGATTTATCGCTCAGTCAGCCTTCAACACCTTAACAGCTTCCCCCTTTTTTTTGTGCTTGCCAATTGTTCACCCAATCGTGACCGTACGTTCGATTTGTTATTCCCTGTCAATTGGCCCCTTCTCGTTGCATACGTACATGCATCCGACAGACAAAGGGAAATCCGTTCGGGCGTAGGTCGTCGACTTCTCTTTTGCAGGAGCAGAAGTAACGTTCCAGCTGCGACAAGATGACGAAGAAAGAGAGCAGCTAGTCGAGTGCCACGACACTTCCTCCAACAGTAGCAAGACTAGTTGTTCAATTCTTTTCCTGATGCCATTCTCAACTTCCGTTGACTGGGAGACGGACGCAAAGGGTCGGTATGTTGTCGGTACTCATGCTATTCAGCTTCTGGCAGCTGCTGGGCGAGCCAATTTTGAACGCCCACCACCTTTCGCCGTGATGGTGGAGCTCTATTAATTTGTCTTCCTGGCGAGAGTCGTAATTAGTATGGTAGAAATTAGAAAATTAGAAAGGAAGGAAAAACGTTGGGTTCACTGAGTGCACTGGCAGTCAAGGCTCAACTATTGGACATGGAAAAAGCCACTCAAAAGTGGCACGAAATGAAAAAATAACCTACCCGCCCGCCGTCGTCGGTGGTGGGTGGCGATGAATGTGCCGGGGCTCTCGCTATCCCCGGGGAGGGGTCGTGCGCTGCTGGATCGATCCCGGAAACTCTTCTTCACTCCTGGAATGGAAGTAAATATGGCGGGACTGAGTATTAGGAGGCTGCTCTTTTTGAATACAGAATATCTAAATCAATAAAAAAATTATAGTAAGAAAAAAATGATTTATATCGGCACATTCCAAATAGCTGCGACAGTCGAAGAGAGAGTCGATGATATTAGATATAATAACGAGGATCGTCTTTTTATTTGACTACATTCTCGGTTCGAATATTTCTTTTTCCTAGCTTCTTTTGTGGTTAGGTTGTAAAAAAAAGGAGGCAAGAAAATGAAAAAGACAACCAGGATCCCAAACTGACAAGAGTTGGACGGAATAGTAGACAGCTCTATTCAAGTTGGATTACATCAACGTTCCTCCTCCTGTGTGTGCATGCGTATGTATGCATAAAAGTTCTTCCAGCGGTTGTCATTCGCACACAAAAAGAAAGAAGCGACGCGTGGCGCATCAACCGAAGTTGTGCCCCACAGAAAGTAAAAGCTGCGAGTTCGGTAAGGATTCATTTGGCGTTTTCATTTCCTTTTGGCTAACCAACCATCGCAGCTATCCGCCAAGACTTGAACTCGTTAAACCCTGGAATCGAATAAAGTATCTTCTGCCTCAGCAGACATTGTCATCCTGTACATCTTATAGGCGGCGGAAAGAAAGAAAAGCGGACCGAGGAAACGGACACAAGGAGTCCAAAGTTCTATTGACCGGATGGATGGGGGGGCGGAAAGGAGATCAGGAGCCCGGAGAAACCTTTCCGCTCGTCGACTCGGCTAGGCTACTCGGTGTTGGTAGTAGCACGTTCCAGGGAATCACGTGCTCTTCACGAACCTCTGTAGATCGATCAGGAGTACCAGCAAAAGAGCCGAGGAAAGATGGGACGGAAAGACGACGGGGGTTGCAGTGGGATAGTAGAGGGAGGAGGGAAACAAAAATGAAAGAGTTCTGTCTGCCTCCAAACTGGCGTGACAACAACCGCCGCTGCCGCCCACCTTAATCCTGATGCATTTTTTCCCTGCGCGTTAGATACTACAATGTTGCCGGCCCAGTCTCTCTCTCTCTCTCACACACACACACACACTCTCAGCCCCTCCTTTCTACCAGCAATTCTGTATCGATGAATTTCATCGCAGCTGGGAAAATGCCAAAACATGGCACGGGAACAGGAAGGAGGAGAAGAGCAAGGGATGAGACCGGAAGAGTTATGACTTATGAGAGGTTGAAGAGGCAGACGACTCCGCCATAAACATGGGTTGTACAAGGAACACTGATTTCAGACCGCCAGCCGCCCAAGTAGCCTTTCACGATCGTCAAATGTGAAAACAGCCAACTGGGCAAAGATTACAATGAGGGAGGAGGAATATAAGTAGTCGAGTGAGCAAATATTAACGAGCGGAATTCCTTACAGCTAATGTAAATTGAGAAAGATGTATTGAAAGAAAGACGAAAAGAAATTTATTTACCTCGGTAGAGCAGTCGCTTTTTTTCCTCCCAACGAGATCTTGTTCGATGAGCTTCCGAACACAAGTATGACGACTCGTTATCTGATCCTTTATCTTCGAGTTGCGTAACTCTTCTTTCTTTCTTCTCAAGTGCGACCGACGAGACGGCAGAAATATTGACCACAGAGCGGACCAAGGCTTCCTTTTATCCAGGGCCCGCGAATAGAAAGGAAGAATGGTGGAGGAAATATTACTATCAAGACCAGAAAATAGGCTTTAGTTACTCTCCTGACAGCAGACTTTCTCTCTTTCTCTCCCCACCCCCCATTTTCTATATAAATAAATACATCATTTTTCTTTAGTGCTATATTTATATATAGAAAAACGCTATGGTTGGGTAACAACAACTTTTCCCAAGATAGTAACAAGACCTCAATTTTGTTTCTTTTTATTTTTGCGAGTTGGCCCAGGCTTCCGGACATGACAGCTATTCAGAAGGCCCATTTAGACACACTGGCGTGCTTTGGTCGTTTTTGGGGGTGAACCAAGCACGGGTGTGGTAGCGGTAAATAGGATTTCTTAGCCGTCGCAGTGAGCTAGTCAAGAGACAGCCAGGCAATCCAGGCATATAGCACTTCATTTCCAGTGAGCAGTCGACAGTATATAGTTGAAAACAAGAAATAAAGAGTGCCGAAAAATAAAAAAAAAAAAAAAAAAAGGAAAATTCGGCGGAGAGAAGGAACAGAAGAAGATGGAAATATGACATGCCAATCTCAGTAGTGATAACTGTCGCTATCCAACGCCGCAATCAATCCCAGCAGTACTACCGTACTGTTTACATACGAGTCAATCAAACAGAGCCCCCCCCCCCCTAGCTACTCAGGACGACTCCGCACGATCGTCAAGAAACTACTAATAAAGATTTATGTCCAATAAGTCAATACGACCACTAAGTCGTGTGAGACTTTGAGATTGAAACACCCACTCAAAAAAATTAAAATAAAATACCATGATTGAGCCACTTACTTTGTAGAATTACTTTGCGGAGCGGTTCTGTCGTCAACCAATTTGCGATTAAGTATCGTCGCTTGAGAGATTCTCGACGTCAACGTACCCAGAGTAGAAGCGAGGCCTGGAAATGGTTCAAAAAGAGAGCAATGAAACGAATGTGACTGACGTGAGCACGGACTGAGTAGGAACTGGCTCCTTACCACTGATTCTCCCCGGTGTGTATGGCTTTCTTTCCGTGTGTCAACAAATCGTGGGGAGATGGTGAAGAGAGCTGCGCGTGGTGGGAAAGAGAGACTACCGGGGCAAGCTCCTAGTCCGCAGACTCGCCCGTCTCTCAGCCCATCCAGTGCCACCATGGAGGACGGGAGGCAGCAGTAGCAGATTGCGCGAACGGGGCAAAGGGAAAGGGCCAGAAAAGAAATAAGGACAATATATGATCGACTACAGAAAGTTCTTAGTCCCGTCTTAGTCTGTGTAAATGTTGAGCCACTGTTGTTCTACACGAAGCTCTTGTGGGTGGTGGCGGGTGAAGAGCATAAACAAAACGTATCCTTTTGGCTTTTGCAAGTCTTAAGTAATGCCTTTTGTCGGCAAGAGGTTCTCGAGTCTTCCTTTGCTGTCATATTCAACACAGCTTAGCCTTTCCCCTATCCAAGAAGCAGGCCACTGAATTAAAAAAAGGGCCAAATGAAACATGGTAGACGACGCAGTTCCAGACAAAAAAGGAGCATTAAGGTGGGCTAGATCGATGATAGGGTAGCTAACAGAGGTTGTGCATGTCTCGGTTAGCCAACTTTTGCGTTCGATTTCATTGTGCGTGGGAAATAAATTTTAAAATGCTTACTTGGTAAAAGTATGTCCTCTCCTTTCTTTTTTTTTTGATTGCCCTTTGTCTTCCGCCCACGCCATCTTTTTGCTGGCTCAGCTGCAAGACGAATTGAGAAATTTCGTTTGGTCGGGGAACTTCCGGTTCCCATCAGAGATTATCTCGGAGTAGACCAGCCAGTTGATTAGAGGTGATTAGAGGATTGTTTGGTTCGTCGATTTGACCCCGCGGGAATTCTTACGCTTTCAGCCTCCTGCCGGATCGTTTTTTTGGTAATGGGTAAGAAACATGGTAGAATCAGTTTTGATCTTAGAAAAGTTGGCTAAAAGGGAATCCGGATCAAACCATATGCAGCCGGAGCCGATCGATTCCAGCCGCTCGACAAGTTGGGCACATTGATCGTTGGCCTATTCCCCTCCTCACCGCAATCCTTACATCCATTACGCGTTTACGTTTTTCTTCCGGAGTAGAGGGTACCATTTCAGGTATCAAATGGGAAGATATCGAACCAATCATCGCTGTTTCGCTCTGTATGTGTTTTTCTGTCTGTGCCTTCCGTCGTAGGAAGCTAGAAGAACAAATTACACGGACGAGACAGAGAGGACTTCTCGCTGAGACGACATGATATAATCAAGTTGTCTCCTGCACGACCGAGTTCTCCCCCGAAAGGAAAGGGTGGAAGAGGGAAGACAGGAAAATTGTTATCTCAAGATAAATAATGGGTTTTTCGATTGCCACGTCACCGAGGGTAAAAGAGAAGGGCGATACACACGATTTCAACTGCAATCCAAGACGATAAATCAACTCTTTCGATCCAATAATCAACTCTGATGGTTCCACGCCGTGTTTGCCTTTCAACATAAATGGCGACGAAGGTAAGTTAACATAATTTTTTTCCCCCTCTTGGCGGACACTCTTTCAAAATGAGTAATGATTGTATCCAACTCTCCTTCAAAGCGCAACTGGGTCAAGACCAAAGTTAAGACTACATGTTCACTATGCTAACAGATTGGTGCTCCTCCTGCCTAAAGGGGAACCTCCAACAGGTTTTTTTTGTTCCCCTACATCAACAAAAGGGGGTAACAATATACTTACTCCACAAGGAACAGCGCCGATTATCGATCCAGTTCGGTGCCGTTGGCATGAGTGAACTTTATCACCATGCAGTACTTTTTTTTCTTCCTGTGGAAATCGACTAGTCAATCCTTATACAGATGGGAAGGTAGGATCTATGATGCTATTCTCTCGGGAACGTAGGTAAAGTCGATGGAGCAGAACGGCATGAACAACATCTGCTGCTTTTCTAGCCGAATCTCCCGAGTCATTTCACCGTTTCGCTTCATCCGTTTCCTTTCACTGTTCACTGTTGGAAATGATGCGCCAAAATGAAAAGAAAAGAAGCTTGAGCAAAAAAAACTAAAATAAACAAAAAAATAGATTAAAACATTCAACACTTTTACTTTCACGACTTTAGACTACCATATCATTTCCTTCTCTTTTTTCATTTATTCATTTTCTTTTAATTTTAACAACATTTTGACTGCATCTCTAATTTTTCTATCCAATAGATTCTAATGTTATTGGTGTGGAAAAATTGGAAAAAAGAGGAGCAAACAAAAACCAAATTCAACCAATTTTAAAATGCAGTACAATTTTGGAATGCCTGAAATTAACATTTAAAACTTAGGTAGAAATCCCTCATAACACGAAATAAAAAGATTTGTATAAGGTACTATTCGAAAACGAGAATATCTGTCATCGAAGACGGTGCAATCAAACGCGAACAACCAAATCACAACTCATCGGGCATGATTAAATAGTGACTATTTCTTTATCGTTCTTAATTTAGAGGGAAAAGCGAAACGCCATGAGGAAGAAGAGAGGCGATTGAATAATTAAGATTTACTTATAACTTAGTGGTCCGTTTTGATTCATCGGCTGAACTAGTTTGAAGTTGTTGAAACTCACCATCGAGACCACTCATTACCATTTCACCGTTATCAGCTTCAAGTCCAGTTTCTTCAGTCGGTGCCTTGAGTTGGCTGAGAGCCGCGTGGATGCGAAAATGGAGCCTGGATTCTAAGCTGTAAGCCTTATAATTGTTTCTATTTTCGCGGAATAAAATTCAATTAATTACACGATTAATTAAACGAAAAGCTGTGCCCAAAAGGACCACTTTTCCACTCACTTTGCAGCTTCAAGCCATAAAATTGCTTGTTCGTTTTTGTCCTGAGAATGATAGAGGAAGCCCAATTCAGCGACGCTAAATTGATATAAATACATTAAATATTTTGTTGTTTAAACTCGTTTAATTTTTTTTTTAATACTGTATAAACATATTAATTATTAATATTACCTATAAGGGATGAGGTAGGTATCGTCTTGCAACATTTTCTCCATTTTGGACACTTGAAGGAAACATTCTTCGGCTTGCAATGGACTGTTCATGGAGCGAAGACAACACCCTTTCAGCAACAGTGTCAGGGCGAGATCATCAGAATAATATTTGTCTAGAAAATATGAACAGGAAAAAAAAAATTGCAGTTACAGTACAAGGCGTCACGTCACGGTTTCACATTTTCAGTTTACCTTGTTTGCGAGCTTCGAGATCTTTGATGGTACGTTCAATGAGACGATAACAAGGTTGAATGAGAACCCGCTCTTTCCCAATAATCTTTAAAATATTCCAAACGTAGAGCAATTCCAAAGCAGCCAGACGTAGCCTATCACCTTGCGCAAAAAAGCGGGCGCTCTTCCTTATGACAAACTTTTCTGCCGGCAACGACTTCCCGGCTATTCGCTGCTTGTACGACGGTACCTCCCTTGAAATCGTTTCGAGTTGAATAACTTAAGAATTGATTCAAGGAAATCACATGAATTGTTGATTTAATTTACCGCATGAGAGAGATCAAACGGCTATGTTCAGCATCAGACAGATTTCCATCTTCCTTGTCCATACACAAAAATGCAGCCTGGACATAGGCATATATGCATTTTGACCATCTGCTCTCTTCAAATAGACGTCGTGCGTATTGCCCTGCTGATTTCCAGTTCATTTTCATGCTAAATTTGATGGACAAATATTAGTGCGAAGCGTAAAATGAATGGCCGTCAAAACTTACCTATGCGCCCACATGAGTTCCCAGAAACAGAGGTGATGAAACTGCGGAAAGCTATTCTGAGAATGCCAAGACCTTTCATACCAAACAATGGCATCATCAACATGAGCTTGCACAAGTTCATATCTACCTTTGAAGAACAGGAACCAAACGCCGTTTGGTTTCAACTAGTAAAACGGATGTAGGGGATTAATATGGATTAATAAAAACTTGTAATTTAATAATAAAGACTTTACTCTCAATTGTTCCTCCAAGATAGCATTGGCCTGAACAAGATTTCCTTCGCCGTTGCTCAACACGTAGACTACGATTAAATGGTAACCTAGAAGGACAATGGCGCAGAGAACGCGACGGATACTTGTCTGCAATTCGTAGCCTTTCTCCAGCTCACTTAGACCGACACTCTGCCAAGACAATACATCCAAAATCAGTTCCATTCCAGATATCATATAATTGACATCCCTTATGCTTACCCGACTTCCACTAAAACCGATGAACTCAAGAAGCTTCAAAACACGTTGTGGCAGTAACGAAATCATCTACGGAATGCAACCAAAAAATGGGCATAAATATTTGTGTCAGACGTAAGTTATTTCGAGGTTTTCACGAGAAAGGTTTTAGATTATGATGAAAATGCCCAAAATATTTTGCCGATACTCTTTCGACATTCCAAATCGCAAACAGGTAAACATAAACTTTACCAAATTGAAAGACCCTGCACCAAGTCGAACCCCGCTTTCGAAATGAACTTTATAGTGATCATCGGTCCATTTGCGATGATTAAGCATGTTCCAACATTCCCTAGCAGAATTTAATGGCAATTATTTACGTTTAAGTACAGCGAGAAGTTGCAAAGTATACTTGTAGGACTGGTAGCAAGAACGGATTTTCAATCCACCTTTTACAAAGCTCATTAATGTTTCGTCTTCAGTAAAAGTCAGAACTGCTTTCAACAACATTGACTCGGCATAACACAATTCGGCATGAATTTGTTCTAAATATTGAGAGTAGATGAAAAATAACACCAATCCCAGACCCAATAAAAAAATGAAATACCTTCGGTATATAAATTATAATCGGTTCTTTTTAGTATTCGGCCAAAAGATTCCGTAAGCGTAGTTTTTCGTCTATACTGATTACTGATTTCGATTGACTGTTTGACGAGATCCAACGCCACCCCAATGTCCCTCTAAGAAAATATAGAAAAATGATGATGTATAATACAAGCACAATGTAAAAATATGAAAATCGATTTTTTTTTTTTAAATATGTAATATAAGGAGAAATGTAAATTCACCTGCTCAAAAGTAAGGATGGCTTGGAGGAAAGCAAGAACACTGTTTCCAAGTGCATGATAATAGCTTGTTTCACTCCTGCAAAAGGAAACATCAGTATTTCAGTCTTTACCAAATATATGCTTACTACTTGATAGCAGATGTCTCTTACCATGGCTCCATAATTGCTTTTGCATCTGTGAGTTTGTTATCAAAAAATAAATCTAACGCTTCTCTGCAGTGATCAATAGCTGTCTCCAAAGTCATCCCATTTGGAGATGGACTACACAGCAATAATATTTAAAAAAAATTACAACATACAGTTAGCTTTTTAACATCCAAGTTAGATAGAAATGGGTGTGTGCAGATCACATTTATTGGTACCTTTTTCTAACCAGAATTGATTTTAATGGGTTTTCGGTTTCCTCCATTGCATCTGCAAACTGAAGAAAATAAATTGTATATAAAATGTTCAATGAAAAATGAGCAAAACTGTTCTGTCTGAAAACCAAACAGCACAAATAATTTGGTTGAATGATGCATGAGGATTCCAAAATTTACTGGAAATATAGCTGATCCTTAAGCACTATATTTAAAACTGAAAAATGTCAAGCAGTACATACCTCATCTTCACCATCAGGTGGAAAAGTAGTATTATCATTGAGAGCCATGGTTTCCAAAATCTAGCTAACAGTGGTCTACACCAAATCAGTATACTACAGAAAGCCTATTATTTGAATTAAACATCAAACAACTAAAATTATAGGAAAACTTGTATGAAAAATGTATGAACCCACCTATAATCTTTGATTGCCAAACAGTCCCTGAGGGTTTATACACAGCCAACTTGGATCTTTTCAGTTATTTTTGTACTTAATCGTTCACTTGCGTCATTCTATACCAAAGGTTATAATGATAACAGAATCCAGAAAAATTTATTGACACTTAATCATGGGCTGATACCAGAGATCGCATGACCTGATCCCCAAACAGGTGAGATTAAAGTTATCGTCAAATCTCACACAGAAAAATCAAGAACACGAAATTAAGTTAAGATGAGGAACAGCATTGTTCTCGTTTATCGGTTTCCAAAAATCTTTACCGGACTGAAGGGAAGGGACAACTTTCTACTGGTATTTATAACTATTCTTTTGGTCTTTACCAGCAGAGAAAATACATCGACTGCCTGGACCAGACGACCTATTTGTTATTCATGAAGCGTAGTTGCCATTTGAAGAAGATGAAAGACCACCAGTTTTACCGCTAACGGACAACAACTTTGCGCATGAACAATTCTAACAAGTATGTCGGTGTAGTACAATGTGGTAAGTTATTACTGTTAAACCATAACAAACAACTACTATCGTTTCACATTTGCAGATCAAGCCCACAATTGTTGAATTAGTAGCAAAACAACAATAAAAAGTTCTCTCTATCTATCGTACAGAATTTTGCAAAACTACATCGATTATTTATTACATTTGTTTGGCCATTACCTAAACAGGGCTTCTAATATCGATTTAGTTGCGCAAGTCTTGTTTCAAAAGCATATCAATCCAAGAGAAAGTTTGATTCGATTTTTCATGTCATCCTGTTAGTCAGTATAGTAGCCTACTGCATGTATACTTGTGCTCGGCTACTTGTAACATAATAATATATAGTTGCACTGTAATATAAATTGCCAGGGGATTGTTTGACCTGCAATATTAATATTTCTCCAACACGGAAAGGGAGAAGGAACAAACATAACATTCTAATTGCAGTATTTTTCCATGAAATAAGCTGGCAAAAAGAAACATATTATTCAGTTTTTTTTTTTTGGTTCCAAGAAAAATAATCTCTTTATGTTTACTTCACTTTTGAATCCTTTGAATAAAACTCTTGTCTTCGGTAAGCTTGTCTTAAACCCTTAACGAACTTATTTCTTTGAATTCGGATATCTTCGAAATTTTGAACTATTTGAAGTAAACATATAGCGCGCGTTCCCTCTATCCTTTTAAGTTTAACGAAACGTGAAGCGCCTTTTCTTGGAATTGCAGGATTCGATCAACTTCGTACTGCGTTGTGTACACTACTCTCGTTTTTTTGTTGTTGTGAATCAATCAATAATTCGGAACAGCCAATACCGTCTAGTTTTTTAGTTGTATTTACAATGCTTCAAGTTTAGGGCTTTAGCCCATTAGAACATAACAAACAACTACTTACAGTACAGTGATGGTTCAAGAGGTCGATATTTTGCTGTTATTTTCTTATTAATCTCATAAAAAATTGCAGTTAGTATTTTCTTGTGAAATCTGAACTGTTATCATGACTGTTATTTTTTTCTTTCCTGCCATGTGAATGAGAGCTAGACAGAAAACGTCATTACGCCAGTGCATTTTTGTGAGCGTTTGCCCTGTAACGAATTAAAAAAAAGACGCATGAAGCAGAACAATTGACTGATCAGTATATATTTTTTTTTACTTTCGTTGAATTCTTAAAGATGGTGTCGAAGAATCGCGGGTTTTTTTTTCCATTTTATTAATTTTTATACAGTTATCAGTTTGCGATGTTAGATGGCAGTGTCACATTTTAGTCTGCTTTGTTTACTCCGGTTTACTCCTCGTAACGTGGTTTTTTAACTATTCTGTTCTAGTTTGCATGCAAGATTTTGAAATCGCTAGCTTGGAAAAATCCGTGGTAAACAAATTTCAGTCCGAATGTAAACTTTTAATAATATTTTTTTTTATTGTTAGATTATTTAACTCTTTGCCGAAAATGGCTGACACTGTGATTAAGGCGTTAATGCTAGACAAAATCCAGATGGATGGAAAATCCCTTATAATCGTCCAGCATAACGATGGTTCACCATTTCTCCACTCACTGTTAACTCAAAGTGCTAGACAAGGCCGAAAAATATGTCTAGTTTCATTCAATCATTCTGTTGGATATTACCACAATGTTGGAACTCGCCTTGGGTGGAATCTGAATAACTTGCTGAGCAAAAACCAGGCTGTTTTTATTGGTGGACTGCAGACTCTCAAGGACTCCTCCAGATTGCAAAATTGTTCAAATCCATTTGATTTTCTCTTTAATCCAAGCACCTGCCCAATTCAGACTCTCCTGTTAAGTATACAGGAAGTTGTCTCCAATTGGGTAGAGCAGCCGTTTTCACTGGTTATTGATGAGCTTGACTGTCTTCTCAGTTTAGGTGTGGAGCCCAAACACTTAGTTAAGTTCTTTCAACACTGTCACTCTCTTGTCCAAACAAATTCTAAAGGCTCCCTAATAATATCAATGGGTGTCACACCATCTGATAAGGAAGTCATTCAGTGCAGTCAACTGTTGGCTCATTGGTGTGATTTAGTTATCACTGAAAAAGGACTGCAAACTGGAAAATCAAAGGATTTGACTGGTAGTCTCACTGTCAACTGGAATATTCATCCCTTCACCGAGCAGCACTTTCATTTCAAATGTTACGATCGTGGAATAAAAATGTTTGCTCCGGGCACCGCTGTTTTGTGATGACACCCTCAAAAAATGAAACAATTTTCCTGTATCATTTAATAAATTGTATTTGATAATGATATACTGTATGATTACTTCAAATAATATAATATAATAGGACCAGACGAAAACACTCTCAAAGTATGAGATATTAGTACCACACGAGCAGAACTAGTAAAAAAACAAAAAGGGTAAAATAACAGAAACCAATCCGAGATTATATTAATATTTAATAAAATAAAAGATATACTGTTCTGAATAGAAAAGATGGAAAGGGGCATATATATAGTTCACGGGGATGTAAAAAGCCCCACGAATACTGGAATTCGGGTCTGTTTTTAAGACGATTTCGAATTCAAAAAATACAACCCTGATTTTATAATATGAAAAAGTCAACTTTTGTTTTTGGTGTTGCCATCGCTTATGGGTGATATATAATATGGAATTACGGAACTGCCGCAGAAACGTGAATGGTCGCAAGATAGAATTAGGAAAACGCATGCGACGAGTCAATCAATACCACTCGATACTCATCTCAGTAGAAATGTAAGGATGAATACAAGAGCAAATCAACCATACGCAAATAGATATTTCAATGAATTTAGCAAGAAAAGAATGCAGGTAATCAATAGAAAGTGCAAGTGAAGTGACTTCAACTTCACTTGACACGACCGACTTCATTTGTCAAATCAATCCGATCTGGCAAGTGCGTCAGTTGTGACGCCATTTCTCAAAATAAAACGGATTAAAAATACATACCAATCAGTCTCATCAGCGAGAACCGAGAAGCTATAAGCGCATTGGCAAGCAATCAAGCGGTTAGACTACTAATTCATGAAAAACGCGCAGTGCGGAGGAATGACGGAACGAATCCTACACTATAGCAAGCAAATATTTCCCACTCCAATTGCAAAACTTCGAAACAGAAAAAAAAACTGGATGAGAAAGGTAGCCAATCGCGTTAATCTTTAATGAAAATGAAAAAAAAAATTTAAAAAAATAAATAAAATTAGAACCCCGGATTTGTGCAACTTCACAAAAGGTACCGAACAAACAAAACACGAACAGCAAGGCAGCGAATTGGGAACTCTGACATCAACAAGAAATAAATGAACAAGTTGGAAACGGGGAATAAGAGACAGAGCGAGAGAGAGTAAAGAGGACAGAAACATCTCTTGATTAGACAATTGGAAGTAGCAAGTTGCCAACATTTGGAATAGAAAGAAAGAAAAAGGTCATAACAGAAGAGCTCCCACAATTTCTCTGAATCTATTTGTTATTCTAGGCTCGTCTTTTTGTTTTCCTGGAAAAATAAAAAATAAAAGACGCTGCTACTATTTTCTGCTAGTTACTCTCTCGCCATAAATTTCCTTGGGCTTCCATTCATTGACACCGAGCCAAGGCGACCTACAACGGATGATGCCTCAGAGTTAGAAAGTCGAGCACTTTCGCCCGATTGCATTTTTCATCGACTCCGAGAGAAGCCAGGGGAAAATTTAGGTGAAGCATCCTCTCAATCCGTGGCGCACGCTAAAAACACTTCCCCGTTCCACAGTCGGAAGCCAATAAGCGTCATCGAAATACTGCATATAGCATATAGATATTGTAGTAGTAGGGCGACTAGAAAATAGACAAGATGAAATAGAATGAACTTTAATGGCATTATAGAATGCCGAGAAAAAGTAATGAAAATATATGAGGGGGGTATCCAAGTAGTGAAATGGCGATAAGGGAAGAAAGGCGTTGGAGGAGTTTGATATGTTAAATATACGTGTGTAGAAAGGTAGAATAAAAAAACAAAAACAGGGCACAATTTGAATTGTGTGTTTTGCTGTTGTTGGTGGAATTTGGGGATCCACCCAACTTCACGATGTCACCAATCATGTCTTTAGCTCACGACTCGTTCCCTTTGCTTTTTGGCAAAGTCTTGGGCTGTCCGGTCCCAAACACGCGACTCCAACACCGACAGGATCGGGTGATCTGAAAAAAGTAATTTAGAGAATAGAAATGCTGGAAACAACTTTCTGGACACGCAGCAGAAAATTCATGGACCTAACGAATCCGGTTCTTGCTGGCCGAGATCCAAGTTGTAACAGAAATAAAAATATATTATCATCCACTTCTTTCCGACTTATTTGGATCATGATTTACCCGGTAGATCCAACTTGATCCCATTCAACTCACCCGCCCCCGTTCGCATTCTCTATTTATGGACAATAGGTGGAGAAGAGTTTGGGGATTCGGTGCGTCATGTTTCTGGCGCATCAAGACCACCGCCGCCGCCGCTTTGATGTATGTGAAAAAAAAAGGAGAGCGAGAGCAAACATCATTTGGCGACTGCAAGCACGACATTAGCAAGCGCCAGCGGGCGCTCACGCTCCGATTCTTTAACACGTGAAGCGAATGACAAAAAAAATGGCCGAGATGAAAAGCGGCCCAAGACTTGCCCGGCTCTTACTTATGCCTTGCCGCGATGCGACCTAAGTTTTTCTTTTTCCTTTTTTTTTCTTATGGAGTGAGTTTAGAGGGATGAATTTGGTAGGAAGCCAGCAGCTGGCTGGCCGTTGACGTGCCTCTGTTCGTGATCGGGAAAGAGAGTGCGTGTCTTACCTTCAACTTTCATATCATAGTCAACCGAAGTAGAGAGGGGGGGACGGTGGCAAAGGAGAGAAATAACACACACACACACACAACCGATTCCCGGATACTCAACTTCAACTACCCCAGGATTTATGTAATCTTCCTTCTCCTCTCCTCTCCTCTCTATTTACCTATATAAGTCTCTATGTAGATGCTTCGTTCCATTTTTCGTGTGTGTTTCTTTCGTTTCTTGGTAAACATCCGACGGGGATCCTTTTAGTCATGAAATATTCAACGCCCGCAAAATCTCGTCTCAGTTTCAACATTGAAAACCAAACTAATATGACCTTTCTTTTTATACCCCACTATCTTTTCTCTCTTTGCTTTCATCCATCAATCCATCCATACGCTTTGGGGACGAGAGAAATTGCGGAAAAGCAAACGCAGGCGAATGTGTTTGAACAGTTGAAAAGTTGATATGTATCGACCTTTCGGAAAAAGGGACCCAATAAATAAGTGTTAGGGGAATCTACAGGTAAACAGAAGGGGAGAAAAAATCGGGCCACCGTTGAAACGATGACGACGACTAACAAGTTAGATGCGATAGAGAAACACGTTTCCCGGGCAACGCGGAGAGCTGGAAAGATTGGGCTACGAAATGATGAAAAACAGGGAATTATCGTTTGCGCCATCATTATTTCCAATCGAATAAATAACAGGCGGCGCTGCATGGCCTCTGGTGCGCGGTCGGTCGGCAGTTGTCATCATAGAAAAAGACCCGGTAATGGTTACAATCCCGAATATTGGCGAAATCTTTCCGTTCATCAACCGGGAAGAATCAGAAACAACTATAGCAGGTATAGTTGCTAAGATACTTAACGCATGGATAGAAAAGAGCAAAAAACGGCACCCTTTTTGTTCCCACGCCGCTGTCTTTTTCCAGGCTGTGTGTGTCTTTGTTTCCCTTTGTCAACTGCGTTAAGTCAACTTACGCTTGTTTGGCTGATGCATCAGGACCAAGTCGATCTGTTTGAGCCCGTGAAACGTGTCCAGCCCTTGCGGTGCTGCAGCGACTCCCGGCACCGTGTTGAGAGACAGCAGGGCCTCGCCAGCGAAATCGTTGGCAGTCAGAACGTCGTAGTCCATGACGGTAAACAGAAGCATGGCCGTCTCTTGGCGGCACTGCTCCAACGTCACCGGACTACAAATAGCGCGCGTTGTTTGAATAGTTAAAACTTGACTCAGTTAAGAAGCTATACGTAGGTGATTCGAAATTCTTCAACTCACAATTCGAAACACTCGTCGAAGACGGGGTAGAGCGTGCGCCGCTTGACGGTGGTTTGCTGTTCACCGCAATTGGGGAAGAGGCGCCTGGGCAGGAGCTCAACGATGACAAAGGGATCACTCAGTCCATTGGGGTCCAAAGGAATAACGTCTCTGGCCGACAGGATCTCGACGCTCAAACTGTCGTGGTGAAAGTAGACGCGGATGTTGAGAACGCCGTAAGGAGCCTCAATCGTTCCGCTTCCGTGCAGCTGTTGCTGCTGGCTCAGCCGGCCGACGTGGTACAAATCGATGAGCTGCTCCGTTCGCGCCTTGTGCAAGGAGATTTTCTCCTCGACTCGCTGGTAAGTCGGGCACTTGAGCGCCTCCAACGAGAGGCCCTTGCCTTCCGCGTGAAGGAAATTCAGCAACATCTGAAGGGCGCTGTGCAATCGGTCGTAAAACTTGCAGAATTTGTCCTAGAGTCGTATGATCAAACCATAACTACAAGAAGGAGCCGCGGGAAAAGCAAAAACGCCAAAAAAGAAAAACAAAAAAACCTCAAAGGAAAAGAGATTGTACTCACTCCGCTGGATACTTCAGCCTGAGCCCACAACTCCACAAGGAGCACGTCCCAGATGGCGGCCACGCATCGGTGGAAAGCGTCCGGCAGTAGATTGGGCTGCAGGTCGAGAAGAATGTGGTCCAGACAGTCGAGCAAAGGAGCAGCCGCCTCGTTGGCCGGTAACGAATCCGGCGACCAAGCCAAGTGAAAAATATTTTTCTTCATTTCGCTCCTCATCTGATGTAATATAAACACACACATACACACACTATTAATAGGAGCCAGCCGGCCAACCGAATAAATCAAGAGGAAAACAAACAAACAAACATGGACACGATGAGCAGTGGACACACAAGTCATTCAATTATGGCGAATTTGTGTCGTCAATTGCGCAGTAACGATGAGTGGGTTACCTTTTCGGCCAGGCATCCAGCGACACGCAAAAGCTTGTTCTCGTAGTGATCGCGAGCTGTTTCCAGGAGACTGTGGAACGCCTGCCGGGCGCTGTTATCGTAGCTATTAACACCGACGCATCCGCTGATGACGGGCATGGCACCGCCGGCAATCATTAAATAACCGGGCGAGGCTAACGTTCCGGAAACCACTGACGGCGACCTGGATCTACCGGAGATGGGGCTCCTGTGTGTCACCGGAGACAGGGGCGGGGGGCGGTTAGAAAATGAAAACAACGTTAAATTCGGCCAACGAGTGCTCACTGTTTAGTTAAAATACGGACAACAATGCCAGAACCTCTGAACGTCGAGCAGAGCGGTGCTGGGGCCGTCAACGGCCGCCACGATGGCGGCCACGTTGAGCGTCTGCGGAATGGAAGCCAGCGCGTTCTTGACATGCTGCAGGTTATTTAAATTGACGTAGACCTACGTCATCCGCCGACGTCAACACAATGAAAAGAGAAGAAGAAAAACGTCAATCACGATCAAAGAGTAAAGGTCTGGGTTTTTCGCTGTTTGGTAGTGGGAGGCGATTCAGCCTCAAAAACTCACTTCTTCCACGACGGCCGTCATTTTCCAATCTTCGCTGAAGAAGCCGTGAGTCTGAATCCGCAGGAAAATGAGATCGGCGTACACGATGGCGCTGGCCGTGATCATCTGCAGTCGTCATCAACATCACAAAGGAAACGAAGACCAAAGGCAGGAGACATTTCGAATCAGAACACCATTTCGCCGATGGGAACATACAACTTTTTTCTTATTCTTATTTTACCTCCACTAAGCTGTAGACGAACGGATAGGACGAGACGACCTCCGGCCATGATAATTGCTTCCAAAAGTCACATACCTGTGACAAGACAAACAAGAATCGAGCAGACAATAGTGACTTGTTACGTTTGTTTTCCCTTCGCGTGAAGCAAAAGGTCAACGGGTGGACAGGACATGCAACGGCAATTCTTCTTACGAGGGGGGCAATCAGACACATACACAACAATGGCGAGGGTTCATTGTCTTTTGTTTTTCTGCTTGGCCGAACGGCACGCGGATGGATGACAGCACAAAGGGCAATGCACAGGCGCCGCCCATTTTCATTTCACTACATCATTAAAGGAACCTCTGGGCTGAGCAAGACTCGCGTTGCTTCTTTCTTTTTTATTAAGCCCAGCTCTTTGTGCCCTTCTGCCAGCCAATAAGTTTGACTGCCTCCGTCACAAGAATAACGGTAATGACACTTGGCCTCCAGCTTCTTCTTCTTCCCCCCATTCTATCTCCCTTGTTGATATTACAAACCTGATAGAAGCACGAGGTCGTATCGATTGCCGATGTAGAATGCTTCAGGTAGGGCTCGACGCTGGTGAACGAGTCCAACTCGACGGCCGACCGCACCCGGTTCAATGCCTGAATGGGAGAGATGCAGGCAAAGCTCAATTAAGGCCACGGTATGTTCATTACGTTATTTTTTAGTGGAGGAAGGGGGGGAGGGGTTTCATGGTTGTGGGGTGGGCAATAACGAAACGAGAGGAGCGTATACACACAGCGACTGTCTTAGCCGTCATTATTCGTGATATCCGCCGTTCAGAATTATAACGACGGGGGCCATCGGGAGCGGGAAATGCCCCTCTTTTTAGTATAGTGCGTTAGAGAGATGGGCATTAAGCCGCCTTACTTTGGAACGGGCGACGACGAGCCATTGTTCCAAGACGACTCGGAAACAGTCGTGGCAGTTTAAGGCGGCCATTTGGTGACTGAGCGGCAACTCCTCGGGCGGAACGTGATCTTGGAATCTACGTAAGAGAGAGAAATAAAACAATGACAGTCCACTTGCGCCATTTCCCTTTGACCATGTGAATAGGCAATCACAAGCCAGAGTATGGCAGAGGTTAGCCCTACTTTTGCAAATCTTGTAGAGCGATATTCAACTCGAAAATGGGAGCGGCGTTTTCAGCCGAGCCCAACTCGGCTCCGTTGCCGCCGTCCGTGCTGATGCTGGGGCCGTTGGTGCCATTGGGGAAATGACTGCGGATGCTCTCCAGGCGCGAACTGAACTCGTGAGTAATCTACCAAGGGGGGAGAGACAAACAAAAATAAAAATAAATAAAAGGCAGTTGAAAGTGGGTTGGAAAAGCGTATTCGGTTGCGGGAGAAGAAGAAGAATGTTCAAAAATCAAAACGCCAAAAAACCAGAAACTTGGAATAATGGAGTCCAAATTGGATGGGCTATATAACACCCCGTGGAATCTTGCATCGAGCATCAAAGCCCATCAAACCAAAAAGAAAAGGGGAAAAAATGGGAATCAATAGACAAAAGACGGGGGGAGAGAAAGAGAAGCGTTGGAATCCAACGAGAGGGCGCCTATTAAATATTCTCAAGAGGTGAGAGAGACTCTGGAAGAACAATTCAATCGTTAGGAGGCGAGCTTTATCCCGCATCCTCTCTTTCTCTTCGACAGTTTCTCTCTTTCATATTGAAAAACACAACCTCCATCTGCTAAATATTCGACGACGGAAAGGCTCACCATTTTCATGTGACTCTTGTAGACGATGTTGAAATAGGAAACGTTGCCGATTCTACGAAACCCGAATAAAGAAAGAAAGAAATAAAGAAAAGAGCATTACGAGAAATGTCGATATCGAAAATAGTTGCGAGAGATTGCGTTCGAGTGTGTGTTTTATTTATTCAAACCTTTGGAACACGTCGTCGTAGATTTGGAGTGAACGCGTCAAGTCGGCGTAAACGCGATTGGTCAGCACCGTCAATCCGTTGATGGCGGTTACAAGGTTGGCGTCGCTAGGCACGCATCTGGCAAGAAAAAAAGGAGAGCAAGATGACAATCTATTATAGTACGTGTTGGATTACCAGACTGTTCAGGAAGCACACTTTTTCGTTTTCAAAAGCATCTCCCGAAAAATGAACTAAAAGAAGAAGAAGAAGGAAAATAAAGAGAGAAGAAGATAGGACCATCAAGAGGCTCGCGCTCAGCTGGATGATGTCACCCATAAAAGTTTCAACGGGATATATAACTGTATAATAGATGCACGCGTGCCGTTCAAGGCGACCGTGTCTTTTGTTATTGGCGAGTTGATACCTTTGTAATTCGAATGTGAACCATTCGGCGGCACCTTTACGAATGGCGACGACAATCTCCCCGCGGATCTCCTTGTGGAAAGGACAGCAGCGCCGGAAGGCTCGCATGACATCCAACTGCATTAAACACCTACAAAGAAAAGACACACGCGCAAGCAAAAAATAAAAAATGAGATCACAGCTCACACGGACGGCTGAGGAAAGTCTAAGTCTTATTTTCTACGACGTACTTGAGGAGGTATTCCAGTTTCGAAGAATTGGACAGTCGGGGGCTGAATAGGTAGCGGATCTTGCGGAGGCAAGAAAGCGAATAATCGATGAAGGCAGTGAAGGACTCGGCCAGGGCATCCTCCTCCTCGCGGGAGAGCGGCTCCATGGAAAACGAGGACCATTGGTGGTCCAGCTCGTTGAGGATGCGGTAGAGAACCGAAAAGTGAAGCGACTTGTCGGGCAGTTTTCCGGCGTAGGCGATCCATCGGACGACGTTCGACTGCAGCACCGTCACGTCGCCCTGAATGGCGTGCTGGTGCAGGATCGTGAGGGCCGCTTGCGACAATTCCCCCGTCCATTGCGACGGCGAAGTCTGTCACAGCAAACAACAAACAAATAAATTGCAATCGAATCAAACGGACGTCCCACCGATTCAATCTTTCACGCGCTCTCGGCGGTTCAGAAGAAGAAGAAGATGAAGAAGAATATTTGATTCTTTTCCCAGAGAACCCGGCGAGTAGCAAACAGCATTATAAAACATCCGCAGCCTCAAGCCCCCACTGCAGCAGAATATATATATCTAGGGGCTTAGTAGGCATTTTCTGCATACGTTGCAAAACTTGACTTTAACGGACGTCGTCAATGGCCCAGTTAGATCTCTCTCTGAATTTTTTGGTTTGAATGATCAATCCTTTGGCAGTTGCCGAGATCTTTTGGTATTCAATCTCGTTTTGTGATGTACACACAGAAACAACCTTATCATTCGCCTGCTCTTTTTTTATAGTGGGTAGGGTTATTCCCAATTTCCATGTCCAGCGAGTCCAAACGTGACTTTGATGAATGTTGTCCAGCTTACCTTGAAACGGGAAACTTCAAAGTCGATAAACACGCAGTGGAGCTTCTCTTGTTGTTTGATCTCGGTCCAATTGTCCTCCTCGCTGGTCCCCAGGTCTTCGCGTGTCGACAGCCACAGTTTGAGATGAATCCGGCCCTGGATGGTGGAGCGCTGGGAGCGGCCGCCCAATTTGTACCAACATTCAACACCCGTTGAAGGGATTTCCTGCTCGGTCGCCAGCCCAAATCCATGCAACGGAGACAAACACAAGAGCGATGAAAACATAACAGATCTCCTCGCACAGTTTAGACACACGACGACACAAGATACCAACTAATCACGTAGCATAGTACCACAACAATCAGCAAAAGGATTTGTTACACCAATCAAAGTCGCGTTGTATCAATCTCGAGATCCTATATGCGTCTCTACACCTGTGCGATCCTACGCAAGCCGCCAGGGGAATCGCTATGTTGCCCAGGTGAATCGAGGTAATCAATCAGCTAAACAAAATAAATTGCTCCCCCCAAACTTAGACTGCTGATTGGCTGATGGATTAGGTTGCGAGGCAGCGAGAAAAAAACAAATTTATTTTAAAAAAAACCTCTCTCTCACTAAAAAAGAATAATAGACGAGATGGAAAAGTGTATATATCCTCTCCTATGCTGTTGTTTTTATTTCATCTCGGCAGAGTAATAAGTTTCGACATTGAGGGCTGTGTTTTTGTTTTTTTATTATTATTTTCGTTTCCGATATATCCTCATAAATAAATCGATCTCATGTTTTCGCCTTGCCTCGAGACTTATATTCTTAATTGATTTCTTTTGGTAGGGTTGTTTTAACCAGGCAACAATCGAGCGTTTCCTACACAACAGACGGAGAAGCGAGTAAAGTGACGAGAGTGTGCGCTTGTCTGTGTGTGTGTGTGTGTGTACATAGTGCTCGAAAAACGTACGGTATACTACGTATATATTCTACACTCCCCGAGCGACGCCCCGTCACGACTTCAAACGAACCCGGCCCAATCGCGTCAGAGTGTCTCCGGACTGCCCTCCGCGATGTCTAGTATAAAATCAAAATAAGGAAGGAAAAATATATACAGAAAGGTGAGAAGAAGGTTGCAGAGGAAGAATTGACAACTCTGGATGGTCTCTCCCGGCTCCTCTGGCTTCCTCTTTTTAGCTTTTAGCTTTTAGCCTTTGCCCCTCTTTTGAAAGCGTTGCGAAAGAAGAAAAGAACAAGTGGGGAGGACAGGAGGAGGATATGGACTATTCAAAAAGAAAAAGTGGAAAAGCTGGTTGATTGAAAAAGAATCATCATTAAAAGAATAGATAGAATAGGAGGAGAAAAGAAAAAGAATTTAAAGCTCTTCCCCTGAAAAACCAAATTGAACAAAGAAGGACTATATACTAAAGCTTCAGGGTCTCCGCACAACAAATCCTCCTTTTATTCGCTCCTTCCTTCCCTCAATTCTCCCTTTTTGTTGTATAGGGCGCGATCCTATTTTCTGTTGTGAACTTGTCTCTCTCTTTTTCTTCTTTATCTTATGTTTTTTTTTCTATCTTTTGCTCCAGTAACAGCCAAGGAACATGCCTCGAAGGTTGCAAAAACTTCCCGACAAAAGGGGAGAGAAAAAGGTCCGTCGTTGCAATCATGAAATTCATGACGCACACGAACGAGCAAGGATGCGAGCGGCGTTGATAAAGAGGCTAAACGCAATGCGTGGAATCTATTTTTTGTTAACTGGGGTGACACAACCGTATCAACTATTGCATTTTAAATGAGAGTCTAGCTTCAATAGCTTTCAATTGCTGCCTAATCGGTTCCATCCTTTCTTTTTTGTTATACGCTAACGGAGAGGGGGAGGAAACCTCGCCCATAGTCAAACGCAATCCCTCTACTATCTTCTTTCGCCTTGTACGGTTCGATCGATCCATCTCATCGATTGCGCTATAGACGCTTCCTCTCACTTGTTGGGTATAAAATGTCTCCCTCCACTGTGCCAAGTCTGGCCAATAGAAATGTGTACACGATGGCGCCTCAGCCGAATAATGCGAATTGGCACAATCAAGCAATTCCTGAAATGACATAAATTACCTGAAGTGGAATGTTGACGCAGCCGAGGAAATCGTCCTGAGTTCCCGATCGGGCTGACTGGGCGATCTGCTTGAAGAAACGGCCAAGGCCCTTGACTCCGCGGACTTCGTTCAATTTGATGACAGCATCCAGCACCGAATACTCGTCGTCGTGATCCCTGGCGTAAGGCAACAACAACAACAATAACAACAAAATAAATAAAATCGATCGATATTATTCCTGGAAACGGTTGAACATAATTCCAATCTGTCTGTTTAGATTTGTTTTATTATTTATTTCCCTCGTTTCCTATTCCCCCGATGAAATTGGGTCCTAATAAAAATGGGACCCGCGGCGGTACATCAAATCTAATTTCGCAAACGAGACCCACATATCAAATCGCAGCTCATCTGAATATATTAGCAACGCGGGGCGCTGAGGGCGCCCTGATATAAACAATATCAACTCGTGCATCGCAAAAGAAAAACAACATGCGAAATATCAATTGCTGCTGACTGTCCTAGTCGTCTCTATTAGACTCTCTCTCTCTTTCTGCGTTGTTGCTGGGGCTATTGAGCCACTTTCTCTCGGCGGTCAGGTTGCGAGTACGCGATGTCGACGAACCCAGCACCTCCATTCATCGCCCAGCTATAACCGTGGGGCCACAAGTGTAGTGTCTAGACACGTTGTATAATAATAACAAAAAGAAATGGATATGATTAACTCACCAAATGTCCAGGTGCAGGGTATCGCTGCAAACGTCGTCAATATCACTAAAAGAGAAAATCGAACGGTGGTTAGTTGTAAGAGCAAAAAAATAAAGAAAAAAATCTCGACATTTTCGATTGAAAAGGACCACTCGAGTGCCCTGAGGTTCGAGGGTGGTTTGATCCAGCGATCCGGGAGGAATATACCAACGGAATAAACTTGGAGAGGGAAATGCGTTCTGCTCTCAAAGCGTTGGGTTGGATGAGGAACGAGGCGAAAGTTGAGAACCACTTCATTCTCGACATGTAATTAACGGGGGTTAAATAAAAAAAGCAGCTCTCGTCGTTTTGACACGACCATCAGAGTCGAGTCAGTCGGGTTCGACATAATCACCGACCCGCCCAGCTCAATGGGTACGGCGCTATTAGAGTCTTGTCAGTTTGAGGACGTATTACATGTGCCATCCTTCAACCCGACGGAATTAATCAAACTCGTCTGCTGACGACGGAACAAGTCAATCAAAAAAGGGATCGATTCGTCGTTTTCCTTCTCGATGAAAATTTCATTAAAAACTAAAATCAACAAAATCCGACAATTTTTCTGTTGCGCCACTAGACGATGAATTTCGTCATTGAGGAATTGTGAACTTACAATCGGAATTTTTCATTCCACTTGGGATTGAGCGTGGCGCCTTTGACAGACGTGGCCCGGATAAACTTCGCTGGAAGTGCGGCGTGGAGGCTGTCGCGCTGCTCCCGCCCGTGTATGATGCAGCTGTTGCTCGAACTGTTGCTGTTGTTGCTGCTGTTGCTGCCTATTACGCTGATGGTGTTGCTGGAAGCGTTGGTGAGACTTGATCGGTTAGAAGGTCCAATTTGATTGGTGTTGCCGCCGGCCGAAATGACAACGTTTGACGTCACCACACCAGGATCTTTGCGCTTGAAACTCAGACGAAAACTGGAATGCTTCTTCAGTCTCTCGACGGGCATCATGGCCACCAAAGAGTCGCGTCGCTGGTCATTCGACGACGACGACGACGGCAGCGAAGACGTCAATTCCTCGTTAGAGCCCGTCACGTCTGGTGGCGGCTGGATCAGCTGCTGTGGCGACTGATCAGCAGATCCTCGGTTGCCGGAACAACAGCCCGGTTGAATGCCCAACATGCAGTACGGATCGCTAAATCCTGTAATCACCAATAGCCAAAAAAAAAAATAGAAAAAAATCGAATCTTTTACAATTCCTTTTATCGACGGATGACACAACAACGTCAGTTACGGCCAACGATCCGCTTTCGATTCATTTGAATTGGATGAAACGACACTCACCGTTTGGATCCTTGGCTTCTAGGCCCTCAGCTTCGATAACAGTCACGTTGAGAACAACAATCGGAGGCTAAAATATTTCAAACACAAAAGTTGAAGTTATAAATAAGAGAAAGAGAGTCAATCCCTTGGGACAGTTGAAAAAAAAACTTTGTAAAAAGAAGGCGGAATGCATCCGGCGGGAAATTCGATCGATTCCAAAGTCACTTGCCCAACACAATCAAGTTAAAGGCCAAGCCTCTTTCCTTCTTCCTCCGTTATTCATCGTTTCTGTATTTTTTTGTGTGTGTTTTATTATTCCACGACGCCATTGTGCAGTTGCGTATCTTGTTCTCTACGACGACGAGGAAGCAAATTGCGTTTGGCTGGAAAACAAAGGCGAACCCGTCGGAATAAAAGGATCGTCGCTTGGTTCATCTACAGTCGTCTTTGACGGCGAATGTTATTCTTTGAAACACGTTTCGTCTTTCTGAGTCGCTGATGATTTCCACGACAGTAATCCAGCTCTCTCTCTCTATAGAGTGGGATGGGAGGGAAAGGCAGAAAGGTATGATGAAGCTTGTCGCTGTGAGATGGTGAATCGTGTCAAGTGTCATCATTATATACATGGGAAAGAGAGAGAGAGGGGGGGGGGGGGCACTGGTGTACGGGACTTTCTTTTTATTCCTATCTCTACTATATCAACTCTTCTTGGCATTTGCCTCGTTGCCACTTGAGCAACTTGACGTACAGGAGAAGCGATGGGAGGAGATAGACAGTATAGATCCACACCGGCGGATGGACTTATTCTGTACTTCGATGAATTCTTTCTTTACTAGTCCAATCTTTCAACCAGCGAGTTGTATAATAATAACACGACACGTATACAACAATGCAATCGGCCTCCTTTTGTTGAGCATCGTGGAAGTCACACATATGGGCCGATAGGATTTCGGGAAGACCTGCTGTCCGTGACGGGCCAGTCTCAATCCAAATTCTCAGCGGCGGAACAGCAAGAACCTCTGACCCAGGAGAGACAGGATCGGGATCTTATGGATGGACAATAAGTCGAATAAAAGACGACTGGAAATGGATGCGGTCGGATTGGAAACGTATTTTCCGCGCTTCCTTTCATATTTCCCATCGTCCAGTCGTATTTGAGATAGTAATGCGATCTGCGATAGTTTGAAAAGAACGACGACTGGCCAATATCGAACACTTTTAGAGCAAAGTTAGAGGAGCTCAACTGAAATGAAGATCTTTTTTCCCCGTTTCATTCACTTTCCTTCAAGTTCGGATTCTCTGGATTTTCCATCCATTTCTACATTCTCTCCTTCTTTTCCTCGGCATCCGCCTGTTATCCGCTTACCATTTTTCATTTCAAGTTGAGCGAAAAATCCGATCGAAACAGAATTCGCCAAAGAAAAGGAGGAAATACTTCTATATATTACGAAGAAGGAAAAAGTTTCCTATTTCTCATAAGACGCTATACTACACCCGCACAACAGCTGCGCTTCCACGACGGCACCTGATCGATCCTCGGAATCCTACCCCGGCCAAAACAAAAGAATTTAGCCAACCATGAACTCATGCCACCTGGAATGGGAGACGCAAAGGGTCTCGGACTAAGGAAAAACACACACAGTGTATCGGCTAATGTTACTGGATATGTCTTGGTCATGTTATTGTTGTTTGTTTTACATATCGACTCGGTGGTGGTTGTCTTTGTCGTCGTGTCGCCAGGTGTGAAGAGGGGGGGCGCAGTGCGCATTTTCACACCGAATCGATGGGTAACACACTTGCTGCGGGGCGCGCTCCACTAGAGTTTGTAATAATAATACAGCAGCACACCGCCGTATTTGTAGACTCTACAACACTCCCCCTCCGTGTTTACCTTCTCTTCGCTGGCGATGGCGTTGCACCTGCGGTGATATTCTTGGCCGACGCCAAAGGCCGTTTGGGCGTAATGAACGAGATCCTCCTTGAAGTGGTGCGGATACTTGGCGGAGTGAGCTCCGAGTTTGTGGCGAATAGTGTACAGCACCTCGACATAAAGCTGCTCCATCTGCAACGTGACACATAAAACATCCAATTAGAAAGAGGCCGGAAAACACACAGGGAAAGCAGGGTCTTTCGCTAGCTCCTTTTTCGAAATTTGTTGTGTTACATGGTTAGGAGATTCTCATGTTTCTTTCATACTACTACACCGCGTCAGCAGGACGAGTAGTAGGGGGGGGGGGGGGGTAGGACACATAGGTCTTGCTTATGTACTTGCTTGGTCTTTACCTCTCGTTGAAACTCAATTGAGAATGAAAAGAAGAGGAGAAGAAGAAGAAGGCGAAATTGAAAGTCTGGAGACAAGATGAGATTACAACAACTTTCGCTTTTGCCTCGTCTATTTTCATCATTGATTACATTTCCATATACGACCATCTCCTTTACTCTTGCCTCCCCCGCCCCTCCTTCCCAACCTCCAAAGGTCGCTATACTAATGTAGACTACTCGTCTGCCATGTCAAGCCCAATTTTCATTCGATTTCTTCTCCATTTTTCTCCCCCCTTCTTGTTCAGTTCGTCTTTCTTCTCCTGCAGTGCCTACCGGAGAGGAGGTAGTATCGCAATAGCTGACGTACGTATATGCAGACGTACGAAACACGCGGTCGCCGATCGAATCCCGATCGAAATGGCACATGTTGCTTTGTATAGAACGTTGGCATAGGAAGGGAGGAGGGGGGGGGCATGGTTAGATGGTCAGGTTGGTTCCATGTGATACTCGAACTATCTATCTTCTTCTTCTTTTCTTCGCGATGGCCGATATATCGACCAGATTCCTTTGGGGAAAGAAAATAAGGGCCTCCGGAACTTGACACTCTTTCGTCGCCGTCAAGGAAAGACCAACGGAATGGAGCACAGCGGCGACTGATAACTTTTAAGCGTAACCAAACAGAACGTTCGCCGGATGCGCGAGATCAAAAGCGCCGAACGAGGCATACAAGAACTAATTGAATAAAAACTCTCCCGCAGCAGCAGGACACACACACACACACACACAGACATCAAGTGAGTCCTAGTTGTGCCTTTTTGCTTCTTTCTCCATGGACCCATGGACCCAAGGACCACCGGAATAGAAAGAACAATAAACGTTTGGATGGACTTTGCCCCACCCCACTTCTCTCTGGAGAGTGAGTGAGACTTTTCTAATTTCATTAGTGCCGTTTCGGACTGCGTACAATATGTGCAGTATATCCATCTGTGAAAAAATTGCGCATCCGCCGCGATCGTTTACACCTTAAAAAATATCACTATTGCATTCCGGCCAACGGATGGAAACGGAAAGCGGCTTTTATTATTTCGACGGAGAAGAGCAAATAGACTATGAATCCTACGGAGGGATCACGGCGGACGAAGCGCGACTCACTTCAAAAGAAACTCTTTGTCAACGGGCAGCTTTCTTGTTCTTTGGCCGGGCTGCTCCTGCATGTTGCCTCCACGCAGATGAGACGTGCAATGCACTAGATTAGCCTCGTCGTCTTATTCGAGCAGATCGGTAACAATCCTTTCGGCCGACAATGGCGGATGCAAAAAAGGAGGGGAATGCAAGCAAAGGGAGGGGAAAAGGAAAAGTGGAGAGGAAAAGTGGAAGCCCAAGGAACAGGAAATAAGCAGCTGGGATGATGTCATAGGACTCGGGATCCGATTTCTAAGGGAAGTTGAGCACGGGCCTCAATGCACAAAGTTCGGCGTTTCTTTCTTGTTCTCTCTGTGTGTCTCTCCAGCGACGGGCCAATCAGTCTCTTTCTCTTTAACTGTCGCTCCCTGTCGAAGCAGAAGAACCAAATGCGCCATCTTCCTCCATGCCTTTGCATACTTGCTCCCTCCCATCCTACACTCTAACGTAAGCATCAGAGTGCGTTCCATAATTCCCTTTGTAATGATGTTATTAAATCGATCACAGGCAAGAGAGAGAGATGATACGTATGGAGATGGCGGAACGGAGTGAGAACCCGAAATCGGCTAATACCCGGCGGATGAAAGTTGTGAAGAGAGAATCTAACTCGGCTACTGCCAAATCTTGGTGCAACGACAATCAAAACCAGTGACAACTGTTGGGAAAATCCATGGCGGCAACGGCCAGCAAAGAAGGATTTTTATGATCAATCCTTAGTCGTCTACATCTATTGATCCAACCTATACCCCCATCCACCGTATTCACGGATGGAAAAACATGGGTGAAACGAGCTTGCAGCACGCAAAAACCCTTTTGCTGGATAGGCGGCCGCCTAACCCCAACGCTGTGCAATAATCATGGCTCACACACGAAACGCATAGAGATATACTAAATCAAATCTTTCGTAATATACACGGCGGTGGTAGCGGCCGTTGCTTACCTCTTTGGATGAAATGAACTGGGCGGAATTCGCCTGGCTGTCGCCTTCCGTCGCCTGAGCAACAAGCGGTTGATCATCTTCTCGCAGAACCTGAAGTCGCCGGTTTTCCTGTTTCCAGCACAGCGCCGTGTAGCTTTCGAAGAATGATCCGTCCGACTCTTGAACGCTGCGCCAACGGGTCCAGTCACGAGGGTATCAAATAATGAATCACCAAAGGGAAAAAATAATAAAAGAAAAAGAAAAAAAAAATGGTTATTCAGATTGAATTACCGGAAATAATGAGGAACAAGACTGGTCATTATACATGGGGGGAAAAATTTTTAGTTGAGTCCTTCTAACGATGTGAATAAGCTGGACGGGATCGTGTGTGTGTAAGGAAAGTACGAGGGCTAGTCCGCCTAGTCGTTCAAATCGATACCACTAGAGATTTCCACTATTCTATTGGGAAATTGCTACTCAAGCCGGTGGTACTTGGGAGGATCTTGAAGAAGCCGGCGGCTGTGGCGAAGTTGAACGCCAAAAGTTGACGGTGATTTGAATAAACAAGTGGGGGGAAGACGCTCGAGCTACTCCAATCCATAATTAAATAACAAATGGAATGACATTCACGTCACTGTATGTAAGGGCGGTAGCGGAATATCAGAATATCAGATATCATCCATTTTCATAATGTAGCATCCCAATCCTGCGGCAAGGACGGGGAAGCGATGGGCCAGCAAGGAGCGAGAGGAGAGGCCCTACTTAGTTTACGAGTCATTATAATTAAAAGCCACCAGGTCAAAACGCAGCGGTGCAGTGGAAATGGTTTCCTATTCACTGGGCTTGTCAAGTTGCCTAGGAGACGCCGTACCACTGCCACCCACCACCAGTGCGGAACATAGTTTAGTTGCTGGCTGCTGGTTCTGCTTCATTAGCAAATGGGACAACTACGCAGACTAAATTATTTATCTGGCCACCATCGGGGATGTATGATAGCAAGTACTTTTTCTCTTTACCAGACGTATATAGTATATGGCACTGCGTTGTCGTTTTGTCACTGCGCCATTGTTCCTGGTGATTGTAGTCGGACGGATTGCGCTGGACGACATTTATCACGCAAAGAAAGTTAAGTCAAAACCTGTTGCCCACATTTGGTAAAGCTCAGATCAAATCTTCAAATCTTTCCTACTGCAACACATCAAGGCGTCACCTTTCAATTCGAATCAGTTTTGTTTGTTGGTTTTTTACAGCTGAAAATGATGTCATCACCATCCAGCTTTCAAGAGAAATGGGACAAACAACGGTCGGGCTTGTTCTCCATTATTTTTCAAAGGAATCGACATGATCCCTAGAAAGGCTTTGATAGGATTTTAAAAAAAAAGTTTGGTAGCAACAAACAATGCTGCCGGGACACTTTCCTAGAAATGAGCTTTCTTTCACAAGCACAGATGACGTGTGTGACCCGACCCGCTCAGTTCAATCAACAGTTTTTTCGCTTCTCTTTATTGTGCCGAAACCCACGCTCCTACTCTGCATCTGCTCCGTACGCAGATTGAGTTTTGGCTGCTCAACATTTGATCGCGTTTCGAGGAGAAACACAAATAAACACACGCAAGCACACATACGACCCACGCACACTAACAACACCCAATAATAGATCGCATCCCGTCAAGTCTCATCCAGCATCTCTTCTTACGGCATGGGATTTTAATTAGATCATTGAATTTGCAAGTCTAGGCGGAACTAACTTAATATCCAAAATTGGCGCAGTGGAACAGGCGGAATGAAAGCACAGATAAAACAAACAAAAAATTCAAAACAGAAGAAAAACAAACAAAAGTCACCCTTGAAAAGCTGGTAGACCTTCTTGCAATTTGTTGAAATAAAGACAAGCGCGGACAAGTGTTCACTAATGGCAGTCGAGTCAATTCAGAAAGACACGGGAACTCAGGCAAACATTCAACTCACCAGATATAAGGTCATGATACAGTCACGTACGTCTATCGACCGACTGGGTCTCCATGAAGTCGTGGCCCTCGTGAAACCTGACACTATCGACTGTTTCAACTTTCATGAGAGTCAGTTAGACCTCTTTTTTTTTATTCCCCATGACTGTATATGTAGATTTCTTTATGGTGGGCGCAGTTTTTTTTGTATTATTATTATTGTTATTTCCTCATTGTTCTACTTTTCTTTCTCCCGAAATGCTCACTCAATTGCTTTCCTCCTTTTTTCTGTTTTTATTTCTTTTGAATCTATACTATTACCGTACTAGGGGGGCCCGCTCAGTTGACGACTAAAGTACTTCGTTCTACCTCTTTCTTTGGCGGACTCATAAACGACCACGAGCCGAACCACCTGATTCATTACGAAAGCCACAGCGGGATTGGCAAATGGCAACTTCAGGACCAACGACGAGGCTTTTTTTTAGCGCTCGCAGGACTTAGGCGTAAAAAGGTTCCACCAACGAGATATAGTGCTCCTGGTTCACAACTGGACACGGAAAGTATATGGCTGGACGATTCCCGCGGTGCTGGTCATCGACTGTATATACTTGGCGGTCGTATAGCCCCGTGAAGCAGCTAAAGCTATAGCTAGTTAGCTCGGAGTCTAACTTCTCTTTCAACTGGACTGGGTCGAGTATGAAGGCCATCACCGCCGTAGCTGAAAGAATGATGAATGGCGCAACACTTGAGCTTACAGAGGCAGAAGGGAAAAAAAGGGCGAGAAAAAGAGGGAAAACAAACAGAAAAGTGGTCGACTTCTTTATAATGTACAGTCAGCTCCGCTGACCAGCAGTCAAGCTCGAGATCGATGCCCCCACCGTTCTTTCTTCATGACTACTGGAAGTACTAGACAAACTTTAGCTCGGAAAGTTAGTTTTCCATTCGACTTGGTACTTTTTATTTATTTTGTGTTGTTTCATGTTTCTTTTTTTTTACAGTTTAAGTTTGCGGTCGGAAAAAAAATAATAAAAACACCTTACGGTTTTGATATACGGTGGCTTTCACCTCGGTAATATTCAAATCCAATTTTTCTTTTTTTCTCGCTTTTTTACCCCCTCTCTTTTTTACGAAGTTTTGACACGACAGAGTTAATTTAAAGTCTGGCCAGGCCGCATGCTGGGTCGATCGACGCCCAATGGCGCACCCGGGAACACCTCCTCCCCTTTTCCAGTGGCCTGGAAAATTTACGACGACTACGCCATTAAAAACTCCGCTAGTGTGTGCCAATTATCATCCGATAACGTTCGCCAAGCAAAAATAAATAAATTCGGACCCAGTCGGGAGAAATGAAAACACGTACGCGGCGCACTGTTAATCATTAATCATAACTTAAAGTAAAGTGCAAGACTAGTCAGAGCGAGCTTACATAATAATAGTTGCAGTTGTCGTTTTTCTTTTCTGTCTTTGATTTAGAAGTGGGATATTAGCGGCACGATCTGTAACTTGGCTCTCGGGAATCCCACTCAAGATTAGGGGAAATAGAAAATGACTGTATGTGAGACGAGTACAGTACGTAGAACATAAAACCCAGCAGGGAATACCGTCCGTTCGCCTTTTGTGGGGCTATATTTCCACTCTGGGAGGAGGAACAGTGATGCTTATTATCCCACACCGTAGATCGTTTTGGGATTACTCGTATTATTATTATAGAGCCAAGCCAGCAAAGGCAGTGATACTGCTGCTACGTATGGTAACACTTTTATACTTTCCTTTACGCTTCCCCCCTCACTTTCATATGGTCTAGCACACCGTCAACGTGCCAGAAAGGCAATTCTATTTAGTCGATACAACGATCTACCGAGGCTGACGACAGCGAGTCTCACCCAACTTGGTCAAATTCCAATCAAAGTAGCGACAACACGGCCGTCGTTACGGAACAGGGGGCTAAGAGGCCAAGCTGTAACAAGTTATATCGGGAGTCTGTAACATAAAAGACGGGGAAAGAAAACGGTAAATCCCGAAAGGATGATCAGCTCCGATCCGATCAGCATATTGTTTGACATGGGGATTATATAAAAGGGAGGATAAACCCCACCAAGCCATGGGCATAATATTCTTAGAAGGAATAAGAAAAAGGAGGAAAAACAGGCTATAACAAAATATGAATATTATCCTTTATGAAAAGATTATTCTTCTATGTCCTTAGAGCCTATTTATTCCATTCAGTTGGAACTCTCATTTCCATTGAAAGAGCATCAGCGGATCGATTGTCACTTTTGCATGGCAGTCATGGTCCCTCTTAAAGGAATCAAACTTGAATCCATTTCCGAGATGAGAGCGACATCAAGCTGGGCTCTGCAGGGGGTAAAAACCATTGCTCGCTAATAGATCCGTCTGTGTGTTTTCGATAGTGGGATTTTTTTTTTCTTCTTTGTTCTTAGTTCCCGGTACAATATTCAGTAGAGTGTCTGTCCGACTATGTAGCACTTTATCATCATCATACAGAGAGATCCTTTTTTACCCACGTAATCCAATCGGACGAGAGAGGTTCGCAAGCGCATTACAGATGCTTTCGTCCCAAAGAGCTTTTCTCGATATACATTGCAGGATGGGATGGAAAAACAGGTATATTTCTGCGGTCGTAGGCCATGGGATGGCTCGGCAAGTGTTCAATACTTGGACGTAGTATAGGAACGGAATAGCGAATAACAGCGACTCGAACTCGGCGATCTCCTAAAGGTCGCCTGTCGGAATATGTGATTTCATTAAACGCTCATCATTTGGACCAATAGTCTCCTACCCTTTTTCTGCACGATCCCTCCCATGCTGTTCTCCCATGATTTTCAACTTCATTTTCCTATTGATCCGCGTATTGATCACCTGGGTCGACAGGATGGCAAAGCAATACAATCAGCACGTCATTTCCCCTTGTAGATGACCCTGTTTTGACATCTAAAGACTTTCCCCTGTAAGACTAGCGATCCGTTTTAATGAATTTTCTCCTAGATCCCGTCCTATATTCGCTCATCGGCCTCCTGTTCTCTTTCACCTACGCCGCCACCAGCCCAGCCCTCCATACCAGTACAGAGCTTGTATTACACCTTAGGACTTTGTAATCTCTTCATGACTGACTGAACACAAGGCGAGAGAGAGAGAGAGAGAGGGCTCATTTGAAGCAAGCTAGAATTTCTGCAAGAAAGCTCAAGCCGAACACAGCCCGGCAATAAGCGATCGATGGAGAAAATGAAAGCGAGAAGAACGAGGCCAGAGAAAGAGCAGTTCCATCATTTGACGACGACAAAAGATGCACACAGAACCCGAGCTCTCTGCTGCCCGATACAACAAAGACTATATGCGTGTGTGTGTGTGTGTGTGTGCACGGCAAGGGGTGGAGAGAGAAAAGAAAGAACTATTATACGCTATGAAAGCGGAACTATTCGAAATGAAACGTAGCGGAGATTATAACAGTAGCAAGGCAAGGGAAATTATTTAATGGGAAGTCAGTCGTTAAAAACTGGTTAAAAAGTTCAACTTTGTTTGTAGAATTTGTACAACCATAAAAGTTTCGCTTGTTTGCTTTGTTTTCTGACGTTTTTTTGTTTGTTTGTTTTTTTACCCAGAACCGGTGATGGCAAATTGTGGCCAAGAAGTGCGGCGGGTGCCTTCGAGCAGAGCAAAAGTTGGCAAAAGTTTGGGTTCGCGTCGCTTGCCCGTCGTGTGATGAGGTGACAAGACTGGTGACGACGAGTGAACGGCCGCCGATGTCGGAGCCGTCGATGAAGATGGCGAGATGGGCCCTCCTCCGCTACCGGATGCAGTCGGCACCGTAATCGATAGGGTCGATGACTCTTTGAGCGAAGCAGTCCGTCCACCAACAGCTTTCCTCGGCGACGGTGGCTGTGACTGTGACGAAACAGCTTTAAGCGACTTGGATCGCTCCTGGAGGAGGTGAGCCGACGAGCGGTGGACGGTACTGGGAGATCTACTTCCGGCTTCACGGCTCATGGTCGGCACTGGCATTTTCATCGTCAACGGTGGCGGATGAGGCGGCGGCAGGATCGGATTGTCACCAGACGATCCCGCCTTTTCCTCATTGTCTCTAGAGAACCGTCGCGGGGAAATGTTCAAACTGGCCACCGAGTTGGACACGTACTGTTGCAGGGTGTTGAAAAAACTCATCTTCGTGACAACTTTTTCTCTTTCAAAAATTGTTTTCGTTTAAAAAACAACAACAAAATCTTTCAGCTTCTTGCCATCGGTATCAAATCGAGTCTGATGGAAGGCGAGAGCTCCGCACTGCAATAAAGACGTCAACGGACTGGTCGACCGGATCCATCTACCTTTGCTTTTTCCCACCTATAAAGGGGGACGGCGAGGCGGAGTGGCGCAGAAAGAATGAGCTGGAGAGATACAGAGAGATGCGGGTTTCAGCGTGCACGCATGTGTGTTCCGTGAAACAACGCCGCGGGGGTATAGCCGCCGCCTATACAAGTCGAGGCGCACACGAAGAGACGCATAACCGGGGAAATGGGGACCAGCCCGCAACGCGTCGGCGCTGAATTCTGTTTTTTGAAAAATTATACCGCAACCAACGACATTTAATGCATCAGAAGTGCGACTCGAATAACGCACTTGAAAACAAATTTCCAGGGAAAAAAATTACCTCGATTTTGTTGTTTGCATTGTCTTAACGACACCCCGAGCGTTCCATCACGATGACGTGGAAGAAGAAGCATCGTACGAAAAAGAAAGAAACAAAACAAGAAAGAAAACAAAACAAAAAAACAACTATGACAGAAGCGCGGTAGAGTATATAAGGAATTGACATGTTACCCGGTTCGGTTGCGTGAACAAAAGTCAAAGGTTAAGTACCAGACAATCACGCACACTTTTACAAAGAAATCGAAGCGCTGTACCGTGGCAGTCCCTTCCTCACTTGGACATTGTCCCGGGCTCCCGGCAAAAGAACAACGAAGCCGTCCACGAATGTCGCCCATTGGACGATAACGGGACGATGGGGCGGTCATGTCATTAATGAGGTGAGACATGGTCACTAGGAACCAAATGCCACAATAGAGCGCTATCTTGCGAGCTTACGGAATAGGAAATGCCCTCGACTCACAGAGAGTCAGAGCGATTGGGAAGTTTGTGACATAGTCGACGTGACGACAGCCGTCGACTATCTTTTGGGAAAGAGTCTCTCGAGAGGAACACAACCGGCCAGAAAGAAAAAAAAAAGTCTCTCTTTCATCTCGGAATCGGAAATTATTTATCATGCTTCACCTATATACCTATGTGCCGGCAGCCGCCACACACAGGGCCCTTTTCCCCGCATCACGTCTCAGACAACGGTTGCTTTTCCGCAGCGTAAGCAGGAGCGCAGGAAACTGATAGCAGAGGCGGAATTCATTTCCGAAGGGCCTGCATCAGTTCCCATGAGCAACCCCCCCCCCCCCCCCCCCAAAAAAAAAAGCCTCACACAACGCTAGACAACTGTTATTTCTTTTCATCTCATTTTTTTGTTGAATGCGTGGCGGATTCGGAACCTACAACTGAAATCAGCAGCTGATCTGCTAAAAAGGAAGTTATGGTGGCGCTGAAAAAAGTAACATTTTTGATTGAAGCTTAACAAAAAGAGATTTCTACGTCATTGGGCGAAACGCACAACCAAAAAAGACTGTAAAAACGGTTAACCGGCGATGAGATCGGGGTTAAAGTTAACGATTTTCTAGGAAGACGGCAAAGCGGTTCGCCATCTTTTATGCAAAACAGTATGCATAATTAAGAGCCAGCCAGAATATGGCGGGCAAGGTAGTAAACTGTCTAGCCTAGTTTTGGTGCAATCATAACTGTCACACTCTTTTAATATAGTAACACTTGAATAAATAAAGTGAGCCGCACCCACCGATCCAACACAGAGTGTGTTTTGCATGAATAAACTCACAACGTGAGAGTCTCATGAGCTGCCCAATTTGTTAACGAATATTCTGAAACGACCAGGAAATAAAGAAGAAGACAAAAATGTCACAACTACCTGATGCGTTCCAGCGACTGGGAAACATCCATGTCCGTTCCTCGGTGATGGAGTGAGGAGTGTGGTAAAGGTAAATTAACCACCGTCTGGCCACAAAAGGGGGAGCAATCGAGGCACGTGGTATCTCTCTCACCCTTTCTCATCACGACTAGCTAGTCTATACCAATAACAGCTATCGTTTTATCGCGGTCGATATTATGCAGCTTATACACCGTTGCATTGACACGGACTGTTCTCGTGCCAGACGTTATCGGGGCGGCCTGGTTGCATCTAAGCATAATTCGGTCCCATGTGGTGGACGATGCTTCATCCTCGGCTGCAACTGTACTGTAAAAACCAAAAAGGAAAGTAAGACACACCGAATTGATAGAATAAGACATTTTTCCATAAAGATACGCAAAAGCGTAAGTATACATTCACGTGTCACGATAGGAGGGAAAACAACAACAAAAAATAACGATAACCAGGAACTCGATCAGCAGGGGACGAGTTGATCACTGCAGCCGCCGGAATCCGGCAGCGGTAACATGAAAATGCTTTCGGAATCTGCCATTCTTGGCTGAAACTCCGCCATCACAAGCGAAGCAGATTGGATCAACGCACAACTTTTTTTTACTTAATACCTTTGACTATTACGAAAAATTCTAGAAGGCACTGACGCTGCTCCTCCTGCACCTTTCAACGTCATTGTAATGAAAAGATAGCGTAAACGCGTAAACATGAATGATGAAGTTCACCGCCCTGTAATAAAAATAGAAAAAGTAACAAGGAAATTTTTTCAACACAGATGTGGTGAATACTTCAATCAAATCATCTTCAGGCAAAGTTGTCAACTGTGCCAAAGAGGAGAACTGCCTAGCAGCAAAGATAAATATCAAGACGCCCGCGTAACCCGTGAGTGGTGGAAATAATTGGAAAGGCTGTTGTCGGGGTCTACGAGTTCCCTGCACTATGCAGCATCTCAAGAGGAAAAAGTTATGTGATTCAGTTCTGATGAGGCCCTTCTGACTCACGGCGCGCAAATGTATGCTTTGGTTCATTTCAGGGCTAACAACCTCAACACTAGATGAGCAAGAGACAATTCCTGTAAGACACACAAACACCCTTTATAGTAGCAAGATCAAGAAAATATCGAAACTAGTGTATTACGAGATTCCTAGCAAGAAATAGCTAACAAAATCCGTGGGTGAGCTAAAAATATGTCAGAAATATGAGGTAACGTTGGGTATAGTAGACCACGTGTGAATGGCTTCGAAATTCTGAAAATTAATTTCTTTTAATTTAAAAGTTGAAACTCATAATCTTGTTGATGTTGCTCTCTGTAGATTTAATCTGTTTACTTATGACATTGCAGTACTTTAGTACAGCAATACCAATAACATTTTATTTAGTTATGTTTTGACACAAAATATTATTGAAAATGATAACATCACACAATCCAATCTTTTGGGATTGAAAATGTTAACTTTCTCCTTTCTTCAGTGTGGTTTAATTATAGTTTGCACATTATGCAACACTTGGGTAGGGAACCAAAACTTTTTCGTAGATATATTCTGGCTGTGATTAGCATGTTATTAGTAGTTGATGGTAGGGCACATGATCAAGTTGATTGGTATGAAGTTCTAGCACACATGATCAAATTGATTGTTATGTTTATTCTAGCACAGCTATTGAAACTTACTTCTTTAGTTTTGTGTCCCAACTTTCAACGTGTGCGACCTTTGTGTCAAGCATGGCGAGCATGGTGTCAAGTATTCCTACCCATTTTATTCATTAAAAATTCGAGCTTTTCAATATTACTGAGTCATGATGAACGTAACGGGCTATTGGTACAGACATAAGCATGCAAGAAGTAGTATTATTTATTTACCTAAATGTATCCCGCCCAATGTGTGGCATCACGTCGTTCATCTAATTTATTCATAACTTTTGAACACCTGAATTCGTGATTCGTCACCGGCTTATATTTGGCCATACACTACATCTTCGCCATCTGGCGGAAGATTTCAAAGTAAGGCGTTAAAAATTTATTTTTTACGTAGCTATCATACTAATATTTCCTCTTTTATGCTTTCAATTAGTAAAACTCGAGAAAACTCATAAATATATGTATACATATTAATTTAAATAATAAAGAAAGGAAAGAAAAGGAAAATCTGTTCACAATTTCACATATTTCCTGACTCCTGTTCTCTTTCTCTTCCAAACTTTACGTATCGTCTGCACCGCAAAAATGGCGAATGTTATTGTGAATGTTCGCCCTGGCCTAAAACTTTTTCAATCGGTTTTGACATGCTCTTCCAGGTATAAAATTCAAAATTTAAATATTTCAAATTAAAGTAAGAATTTTTTGTTATATTTTTGTGCAAAAGAGCATTTGGTTCCACTTCTGTGTTGATGAATGAAGATCCTCTGAAGCTTGCCCAGCTCAAAGATGCACCATTGAAATCTTTGGATGATCTACTCTCTTCTTCTGAAAAAAATGATGGCGTAATCACTGTTGAAAACAAAGTAAAAAGATTTTTTTTTTATTATCTTCTAGGTTTCACTGCAATTATTTAATTTCAATTATTTATCTTTTGGTATATTTTAAATTTTAGGTTGACATTAGTATTTTAACTGGTGTACCTCAAGAACACATTACAACCCGTCATGTTCGCATCTGGAAACCAGTCAAGCATGCAATGCAGTCTGGTACTAATAACACTCACAAATGGAAAATGGAGTTTGAGTCCCGTGAACGCTGGGAAAACCCTCTAATGGGCTGGGCTTCATCGTAAGATTTAAAAATGGTGTGACTACCATCTGATGTTATTTAAACTTTGTTTTTATGACAATATGCAGAGGTGATCCACTCTCCAACATGCAATTGAGCTTCGGCAATAAAGAAGAGGCTATTGCATTTTGTGAAAAAAACGGTTGGGATTATTCTGTGAATGAAATTGTTGAAAAGCAGCCTCGTCCCAAGTCTTATGGAATAAACTTTTCCTGGTAAGCATTTATAAGCTTCTTTTCTGACGCGTAATCTTGAAAACGTGATTTTTTTTCTTGTAAACAGGAATAAGAAAACCCGCACTTCGACCAAATAAGACTGACCCGAGGAAATCCAGATCAATATTGATCCTTAAATGGAAATGTGTAGATAAAGGTTACCCTTCTTTGAACTTGGTCTAGTTATAAATACACCGTGAAAAGTAGATGTTCTAGATAAATCATTCTTATGATACAAGATTATGTTTGTATTCAACGTTATCGATTGACGACAAGGACATCCTTTATATGTACAAAGTGGTTCGACGACAGACATACTAAAGATGTCCCCCTTCAATCATAGAATACGGTTAAAATATATGTGTGACGACAGTTGGATTCGATCGATGTTTCATCAGCCAGCTATTACTTCTTTTAACAGCTACGGAGATAGAGGAGGCGGTGAAAATCGGTTCAGCCTGTCCCTGACATGAAAGATCGTCGGCAGTCGCAACCGGTAAATGTTGCAGTGGCAAACACGGTTCAGTTACTGCTCCTTCCAATGATTTAGAATTGCAATCTACTCTGAGTGAGGGACCCAATGCCCTTGATGCCATTCGACTGGGATGATAGAGCACCTAATGGAATAATAAAAATGTATTAGAAGTACTTCCTACCAAGCGAATTCTAAGAAAATCGTCTGCGATGTAGGATGTATAACGAAACCAAGCGGAAAAAGTTGTAAGGTACACACTTTTCCCACTGTAGCCTAGCAATGGATGATACGCTGTATGAACAATGCAACAGCAACAAGTATGTGCACTTCAATCCAAAACAAATGTTTGCTTTTGTCATTTGTCTCTGTTTGCTTCTTGAGGTTATGAACTGCAAGTACCTTTCTGTGGAGTTCGTGGTGAGATCTGCGAACCGTTCGTCGCGAAAAGTAACCGTACACCATGGGGTTGAAGCAAGAATTGGTACACCTGAAATTGACGGATCATGGAAATAAAAAACACGAGTCATTAAGCCATCTGGATCGATTGCGAGTAACAATTTGTGTGGGCGAGGCTTACGCGAAAAGAAAAAGGCCTTTTTGGATTCGTTGGTCAACTTGAAGGGCCGAATCTCTGTCACACCAGAACCTGATTCAGATGGTTGCAATCGCGTAATAAATAACAAATGAGAAATATGGCGGATTGGATTCTTATATAACTTAATTTTCGCACTCCTCCTAGAACCAACGACTTAAAAAAATAAAATAGAAGGAAAACAGTTTTTGTTATTACCAGATGCTCATGATGTTGTACGGTGTCCAGCAGAAAATGAAAACGGAAATGATTACTAGAGTCATTTTGACGGTTTTTATACGTGCTCGTCCAAGCGTACCGGCAGTCACCCTTCGGATACCCTCCTCTTGTCCAACTGCTTGATCAAATAAAAACCATCCGATTGTGAATATCGTCGAGGCTTTCCAGGTTATGACTCTCGCCGTAAGGATAACCATTCTTTCATGGTTCATATACCCCTAGCGATTCCTCCATTCTTATTTCTTTTGCGTGCGGGACTATTTGGGGATTTGGTTTTGATCTATTTTTCCACTTTTTTAACGACCAGCTTACCTTCCTTGCTCCTCCTGCTGATCTCACAAAGAATCGAACTGTAAGTGAAGACGAAAACGGCAAGTGGAAGAACATACATCATCATCATGCCGAAGGCAGCGTAAGAAATCTCGTGAGCCTTGGTCGGAAACGAATCGAAAGTGACGCACTGCTCATACCTATCGAAAAATCAAATTCAATCAGAATCCAGTTATGTATACGCTTCATTCAATTTTCACGTTGCCAAATTTAATATTGTTTTTTTTTTTTTTACCAAGGGTATTCCGGATGAGCTTTGACGTGGAACACGAAAACCTAAAGAGATGCAAAATCAAACAAGAATGATCAAATGAAATTTATCACATTCTCTTATTCAAATTATCTAGCGGCCTGCGTTGCAAATGCCAAGGAAACCAGAAAGTTTATTTTAGGTATTTGATTTCCATTTCAATAGACACAATTTTAAAGGGAATGTGGGAAAGAAAGAGCTGAATATTTCAAGGAACCTTTGCAAAGTAAAAATTAATCGATCCTCTTTGTGAATGTTGTGAAAGACAAACGTGGGAGGATGACAGCGAGATTTTATGATTTCAAATGGCAAAATCTGGGAACTGCACCATTGTGCTTTTATCAGTCGCCATTTCCACAACTTTTTCAACAGCAGAGAAGCTGCAACACTTAATCAGTTCTGTTTGTATTAGCAACGTAAGGAAATGAAATTGAATGATTAAATAACCCACATTACCGACCTGAGGCAGAGAGCAAATGACGGAACAAGCCCAAGCAATGGCTAACATAAAACGCCCACGACGTTTCCAATAATCTAATTTCATGGGTTGCAAAATAGCTCCGAATCTGGTGTGAAAAGCAATGGAATAAAGTAACATGTGTCAACCAGTATCGATTATACAGTCCATCGATGCATACCTATCAATGCTGATGCAAACCAAAACAAATGAAGAGAGGAACAAGCCGAACGTCCGGAAAAAGGCCAGAATCCGGCAGGAAAAATCACCTGCTCTCCACTGGACCGTAGCGGCCCATCCAATCTCTATCGGCATCAATAGCAACGTAACCTAGTAAAAAATAAAATTAGAGAAAAAACAAAACAAAAAAAAAAAAAAAACAACGGTATAATATAAGAAAACATGCGATGCATCCGCAGTGTAATCTAGTCGATTACAGCAGTAATGGTGAGCGGTCGATAATAGCGTAGAATAAGGGCGGGTGGGTAGAAAAAAAAAGGCTTAATAAATAGGTTAGCATGCATCCTGTTTTTGGGGTAGTCCAACTTTTCGAAAAATTACATAGTTTCAAATGGGGCTTTTGGGTTTGTAACCGTTAGAAAAAAATATAGGGTTTTAAAAACGATTTCAATCAAACCCTCCAAAATCTTAGTCAGGGGTTACGCGTTGCCTACTGCTGCGCGCATACCAGTTTTAATCGTAAAAATGCCTGGCTTAATGGACTTACCGGTTTAGCTACACGAATTCGATTACGCGCTACATGAACTGTCAGTCCAAGTATAATAATTATCCACACAATAGTTTATTTGAATGTCGTCGTGACCGTCAAGTTCAAAGTCATCAATTTCCGCTTCCTCTAAGCTTTGTGGACATCATACAAAACCCATTGATAACCTCCTTTTCTTCGCTTGTCATTTCTTCGGATTATTTATTCTCCGGAACAAAGAAAGAGGAGAGCTGAATACAAACTTTGATGTCTTGAACGCAGGGATTACTATGGCGACTGCCAAAAAAAAAGGAAAGGCACGTGTCCCAACATAACGACCTGTATGTCGGCCATTATCTTCCAAGTCCCATCTTGAATGCTCTCCTTTTTTTTCTTTCTTGATTTATCCTCAATCCGTTTCTTTCTGATCGGCCGATTGCGCCTTCATTTATGAACACATCTAGACGCCAGATCTCTGCGTACGAAGCGATAACACAAATCTCTTGCGTTCAGAACGCTCCCAGCCTGCCAAACAAGGGACGTGATTCGACATGTCTCACTCTCCCCATCATTCCAGATGTTTTCGCTCATTAGGATTGAACTTTAGATACCTGACGTGAGCCCATGAGCTCGGATGTCGTTCATCACAGATCAAAGAAAATCCAAGACAAAAACAACTTTTTTGCCGACAGCGAGACAAGTAAAAAATAATGACACGAACTCATCCACCTGGTTGAATCACAAACAAACAAACACGCAACGACGTAGAGGCTCGACTCCGCTTTCATAACAAACAAAAACAAAAAAAAGGGGGCCCGTCACAGGTGAAAACGGAGTTGGCAAAAGAACACCAAAATATATAGGCCACACACAGCCGTAATTATTGATCACAGACGGTTTTGGTGATTCACGACACTTTCCATCAACTCCGCCCACAAGAGCATCATCTTTCTCAGACTTTTCTCTTCGAGTGTGTGCGGTCATGGCGGCGACTGTTTGGCTGGTCGTCATTCAACACGTCAACGAAGACAACCGATTCTGTTTTTATCACTGAGAAGTGGATGTTGGATGACCTTTTCCAGATCATAAAACATTAAATATCTCCCGCAAAACAGCTCAGGCAGGCTTCATTGATACATTCCTAAAGAAAGTCAAGAGGGGGGTTCCTTTTTGCTGTTTTGCTACGCTATATAAAAATCGGGTTCTTGGTGTGTGCGTGTCCGCCAAAACATCAAATCCTCGTCGTCGACTTGGCAATCTGACCGAAAGAAGAGTATTGCACGGTCTGCAATATTTACAAGTCTGTTGCTTTTGAGGCGATGAGCAACAGCTTGTTTCTCCCGACAAACGCCGATGAAAGTTTCATGTGGTGACTATCCCGCGTGAGTGATAAACCAATGTTTATTGTTACTTCGGGGACCACCTCTGCCATTCCGAGTGGAGGGGAACCGAATGGCGACAGTTCCACGCCTGGCCGCTTTGATTTATGTACGGCGGACAAACAAAACAAGTTTAGACGGATACGTCAGCCCGACAGACATTGATTGCATGGGCTGGGTCTGAGTGTTGCTCCGGAAAGGTAAGGGAGACCGTTTTGGAGGAGAATGGAAAGACTAAGACAAAAGATCTCCAGACTGGCGATGGATATAATCGCCCGGCGACAGCCACCACACCAACTTTCAACTAGAATGTCACAATTGTCGTTTGACATTGGATATTGTTCTTGCCGTCGGGAAGTTTAGCTTAGTTTGGCTCCCGGAGAAGCACGGGGCATTCGACGGCTGGCAGCATTTTCATAGGAAAGGGGAGTTGGGAAGCTCGTTTTGGCTTTGTGACAATAGGCGAAAAAATTACATATTAAAAAAAAAAGAAAAGTTTAGCCAAGCCGTTGGTTGACGTTAGTTCAAAGGGTTCAAGATCGAGAGAGCCATAAATTCGCTTCAAATCTAATCAAAACCGGCGGTATGTCTTGTCTAATTAAAAGAAGCTTGATTAATTCGGGAGAATTTTGTAAAAATCGCACACAACTACCCCGCGATTGAATGGAGGCTTGAAATAACTCGGTTGATTACCGACGGTTGCTCTTTAAAAAAATTGGATTAGTCGTACAACAGGAAAAATCGGGAGACTCACCAGCAGGTCGGCGATGGCTAGATGAGTCAGCATAATATTGACACGCGGGTTGCTGATGTGTCGCCTTTTGATCAGATTTACTAGGACGGTGATGTTGCCGCAGACTGAGATGATAAGCAAGACGCTATAGGTGGCAATGGACACAATATGGCCGTCGTTGAAAGTCATGTCGATCGGCAACATGGATAAGTCGACCGCAGTGGTGTTGCTGCTGCTCCCGTCACTAATACTACTGGCACTGTCAAACTCTGGGTTGACGGTGCTCTCACCGCTAAACGACGCATCCCGTTCAGTCATCATGCACATATTGCCGCTGAGGCTGCTGCTGTCGTTGGAACACATTTCGCTGAAACGGAGTAACGGCTTCTGAAAGCGCAGGCGTTGGAAATCGTCAAACTAAAAAACAAAAAATAAGTAAAGAGAAATACGTAAGTACTTTTAAACAATCATGATGGCAACTTTGTAAACACACCAGGGCCTTCGGCATCAACAGATTTCACAAGCCCCCCTTCAAAAAACACTTCCGTGGTATGTATGGTATTAGCGAAAAACGATCGATATGTTTCATCTTGATTATTTTTGGTAGGCAAGAAGGACGAATCAAGAAAGAGCATGTATTATAGCAAGACGCTGCAATTACTCTCGATAATACAGCTCTGACGCAAAACTGCATTAGACCCGAATGGCCGAACAATGCATCCGGGACGAGTAACCAATTTCATTACTCAACCTCCGCGACATGACAGTGCTTTAAGAGAAATGCCAAAAGGTATATACTATATCAAATAAAAGAAAAGAGAAACTGCCCGAAGAGAATTTCAACTTTGAATCGGAGCCATTACGGAATGATAAGGCAAGCGGGTGGTCGCGTGTCGGTGACGCCGATCGCTACGCGGAGCCTTTGTAACCTAAAGCAAACCAAATTACCGAATGTCGAATCAAATATAGACGAACGTTTGATAGGAGACTGTCAGCACAGCCCCTTGCAGTCAGTCGGTTAAAATAAAAAAAAGAAACCGTCATTGAAAAAAAAAAAAAAACCTCAGGGCTGGAACAAGTCGTCATTATTCGATTCGAGTCGGCGACCGCGGGTGATGATAGGCCAGCAAAATGCTGGCATCGGCAGTCGAGCCCGTCTTCGGTTGCCCCGTTGAGTCGCAACATCAACTTTGATGAATAAAGAAAGGCTCAGTATATACCCAAAGACTTTTTGTACTACCGGATTTCGACGGCAGACAGCGGTGCGTCACTCACACATTTGATGATTTCTGTCCAGCTCTCTGTCTGTCTCCTCTTGCTTGCTTTGCACATAGTCGGACGAAGCGGAACGACGTGAATCTTCCACATACTCCTCCGCCCATTCTTTCTTCCAACAAACCACTTTGTTTGGCTCATCTCCTTCGCTTACTAATTATCCTTGGCCTAACTGTAATACCCTTCGCGCTGAGACGAAGCTTTATATGGCAGATACAATCGGAGGAGTCGTAGGAGGGATTTGGTTTGTAATTCCGCTGATGAGCGTCTACAGCACGTCAAGTGTTTATCACTTCGGTCATTGAATCCTTGGAAAACAATCCTTGGAGGTTTCGCATTTCAGCCTTTTTAGTAATCTTCCCCCCGCCATTGCTGCCACTTCGTTCCAAGTTGGGCGCTAACGAACCATGTAGATTAATAACTTTTACCGGTATAACAGTTGCAGACTTTTAGCGAAGAAGGATGTAGAACGTTACACGTTTTCTGAAATTGTAATGAAGCAGTCCATGTAAATCCGTCCGTCCCGTTCCGAGGAGAACAACAAAATGGTCTCCCCTCTCGACCACCGACGACCGAATTTATTTTTGAAATCCGATACGTAATAACTACCAAAAGGAAAACGTTTCGTTTTTCCTACATCTCCAACTTGGTAAAACTGTTGGGGATTGGCGTCGGACTTTTCGCCTGGCCATAATTCATTCCAGCCATCATTCGATATCGTAAACGTACTATATAAGGAGTTAAATACAGCTTTTGGAATCAACAGTGTCTGGTTCTTGAGTAGGAATAAAACTCAAAATTATACTACGAGTTGAATGGCAATGAAGAAACTGCGCGATTTCTCACGGATGAAAATAGAAACGACAACAAAGGACACGGAGTTAAGGTATTCATGTCGGAACATCGCCACATAAAAAAGTTCCAAAGTTTAAAAAAGTTTTCGGATAAAATATACGTCCGACGTCTTTTTAGCTTCTCCGGTCGTACGATTATGCCACCTCACTTGGCAGGACACCCTACACCGGAGCGACGGAGATGATACAACCGATATAAACCATTCGTGAAGAAAAAACAAAGTTGGAAGTTGTTATAAAAATCTGTGCCTCCGCTGCACGGCCTGCTTCTTTGAATAGTTCGCTATTTGTAGACGTCGCATTTGAAAACTGTTGATATACGTGCTGTCGTCAGAGACGAAGACCGGCTTACGCACGCAAAAGTGCCAGCCGCTGTTCGTATTTCATTTTTGTGTCGCACGGTCCATTTGCACGGGACTGTCTGGTGATTCGATATTTTATGCGAGCTACTACTACTCGCCAGTTCTTCATCGCTTCTTCGCCACTGCGGCATTGAGCGTGTTTGTTTATTTGTTTAGCCGGCACATTGGCTATAGGTGTTGCGTTTTCCAACTTGCCAATGTCCAATCGCTATCGCCAACGTAAAACCCGAGTCGATTGCGTCTAGCCCATCAAAACGGAACAGCTCACAGAGAGAAGAGCTCGAGTGAGAACGTCAAATAAACCCCCCACTAGTCAAAAAATGAAGTTGTTGGTCATAAATTCTGGGAAAGAAACGAAAATACTATTACGGACGTCACTCAAACCAGCGACGATTGGCCCATAACTGGTAAGTCCCTTTTGTTCCTACTCACGTTCAATTACTGGTCAATGTTTCCAATCGAAAAATGGTCAGGCAACTCACCCACTATGAATCAGAAGGTCACCATCAGACGAGATGTCGAGTGGAATCAAAGTAAACATTATCAGGCTTAAATAAATAGATAGATAGATGGAAATGTTGTTAGTGCTAGGAAGATATACGACGGCCATCAACCGTGATGAAGAGACTGCCGCTCGTGCCATCAACAACCGGACAGCTTTTTTTGGGCTTTTGCCTTTGCCATTTTGATGAGAAAGCTTCATTTGCATCGAAAGAATCGACTAACCAACCGAAAATTTAAGAAAGGGGCTACCACTTTTCTCTTTTCTTTCCTTGTGGCCAAAGATGAAAAACGTCATTACAACCACCAATTAAAAACGGTCATTTCCACGCAACAATAACGCAGGATCGATATTTAAAAAAAATAATAATAATTAAAATAACTGCGCTTCTCGGTAGAGATGGTACTATCCTTTTGGGAACGTGACCCTGAAGTTAACCGAAGTTTACACCCCCGAGAATTCTATGGAACCATTTACGTCATCAGGTGGGAAGGAGAAAAGCGGAGAAAAAGCGTCCAGCGATATACAGTCTACAAGTCTACAGGTAAAGGATTTCGATTCAAATATGTAACTGAATGGGACTTACTTCCACTGGATGGACGGGAATGGTGCAGCTGTCGCACGGTTTTCACTTGGGAATCAAAAGAGTTGTGCTAAATGCTGAATGACGAGGGTGGACGTTCGAATGCTGACTGAGACTGGAGGGCAGCGGAACAGAGCATCTTCACTACCGTGGCTTTTCGGACCGAATGGGCCGAGAGAGACGCCAGCTTGAACGGCTACCGATGGAGGCGCGAAGCGCGGGCGCAGCTTCCCCTCGCCCATCCGGCCTTCTTCTCTCCTCCTTCTCCACCCGTTCTGATAAGATTCAGCGTTTCGTCTCTGGCATTTTGGGATACTCCTACTCCGACGGCCTTTTCCAACCTATTGATGACGAAATGGAGAGAATGGAGAGAAGACGGGCCGCAGACTAGTGATTGGTGAAGTGAGGACATAGCAGCAAGCTGGATAGACTTGGTTAATCATCGCTCGTCGACCTTGTTGCTCACCAACGATCCATTTACTCGGATCGTTCTCAAGTTTCAAGGGATTTACTCAGACAACAAGACAAGAATAGTAGCAAAACCGTCGTCCGTGCATCAAATCTTCCACGCGGATTCAGCAAATAGACAACGATTACAATTCTGATCAACTCACCTGAACTGTCGACATTTGATCGCGGGGAATTTTAGCACTCGTTAATCCTTTTGGATGTGGGCTGAGTAGATTCAATTTGACGTTGGACAAGGTACGGTGTAAGGTGCATCGATTTTTTCCTCTTCAAAAGAACTCAAAAGAAAGGACTCATCTCGCAAGAGCGGCGCAAAGTTCCTTCTTCAGATACCTAATGAGAGCAAAGTAGGGTGCAAACCAACTCAACGACGACTGGGCGCGGACACGGTGATAGAGTGCTGTGCTCAACAATCAATCCTTGATTTCGGCAACTACAAACAACAAACTTCAAACAGAAGGAGACTAACCTACACAGCTGAAAAAAGATGTCCTTTCGCGACGGTTGATTAGGCTCTCAAAAAGTATATTTCTATTTTTTCTTTCTCATCATTCGTCCTTTTTTTTAGATTAAAAAGGTCTGGCAGGGGAGAGAGAAGCAAATTGGAATGTTGTCAAGTACGCGTCTCTTTTCTGTATTCGTTACAGGTCAATTGTATCAAGTTTACATCGCGGTGTGGGGGGTGAGGGCAGTTAGTTATTCTGTGCCTTGTCGAACCCAACCAAATGGCCGTGTGTAAACGAAGTGGTCCAAAAAGTATATATAATCAAATTCATGACTGATAAATACTGCTCTGCGGCCTGGCGGGTCCGGTCGGTGGTGGCTCGCTTTCCGTCGACGGCTCAGAGGCTGAAAAGCGCTTGTACATGGATTGGCTCTTCTTTTGTCTGTTGATTGGATCAAAGCCAGGACAAGAATAGTAGTAACATTATTAGTTGGTCGCAATAGATGTAAAGAAAAAGGGAAAAAAGGCAAAAAGACGAGTGATAGTAGTAAGTAGCCAGAATAGATGTGTTCGCCTTGTACCGGAAAAGAAATTTGGGTTTTCCGGCCAATCGCAGTCAACTCAACGGGGGGACAAATTGGCCAAGCTAAAATATAAAAAAAAAAATAAATAAATAAAAAAAACAATAAACCAAAGAGAGAAAAGTGGGAAAAAAAAGAAATTGTATCGCCAATGGAATGCACAAAACCAATGGAGAAATCGGACAGGTGACAATAGAGGCGTAAAACAACTCGACAATTGAACATGGAAAAAAATTTCGATTCAATTATAAGATTACGTGCCAAGAAACAAAGAAAACAAAACAAAAAGTAAAGTAAAGCAAAGGGAGAGATTGAGGTAAAGCGGTTTTCCTAATTACTTTCGGGAGTCACGATAGCGCAGCTGTTGTCGATAAAAAATTGCGTTCTTCAACGATGCCGCGCAGGCTTCAAAAGGATCCTTGGCCTTGGTGATCTCGTTGACGGCACTGGGAACAGAATAATAATAATAAAAAAAGGGAAAATGAAAAAGGAAAAAACTGGAAAAAACACATTCCGAATACATAATGGAAACTTCTAAGAAACGAGTTAGATGTATTCAAGCTCCGTTGGACTCTCAATGAAGCAATTGGCGGAATTGTGAATGTAAATCATAGAAAATAATAATCAAGCCATGTTTTCCTCCCTCCCAGGCTGTTGGCAGTAAACATTCATACACTCCACTACCGTCAACGCTAACGTCTTCACGGCGGGAGACAAGTTCTTCTAACTAGCGTAATCAGGCTCACTGTCAATCAGTTTTCTTTACTGTTGAGATGGCTCTAGCTGACATGTTGAATCTACGTTCAGCTCCCAAAAGCGGAAAGGATTAACTTTTAATGACAGCTTTCTATGCATTAGCCTTTGTGCTAAAAAAAGCATTTTCAAATTAATTTACTTATTTCGTTTAAAACAGTTTAGCGAGCCACCAGCATTTAAACAAGTCAAAGGAATGAAATCAATAGGCTTAACAACATAACTATGAAAATTGGCTTTTAACGGAATATTGCCAGATGAGTGAGCATGCGTCAAGTTCACTCAAATGCGGGATTTAGATTTTAAAAAATAACGAATCTCTGAACTGTGGAGAACGCTTTAATTGATCACAGGAAGGAAATCGAACCGACGTTAATCAAAGTAGAAGGGTAAAATAAGGTACGAAATCATAGTCAGGTTTAGAGCTTGTGTCAATGATGATGAAGCTGGAATCATTCGAAAGGAAACTTATTCTCGTGATATATTACTGCACGATAGCAGGCGCCGAATGCTGACTTCGTTAAATTATTCATGAGCATAAAGAAATGTTAACGCCGAGCTTGGATTTTCTATGATACCTGACTGCGTAGTCAGCGTCGTAGCAGCGTCCCTGCAGTTGCTCGTGAAGATGTCCAAATTCACCACGTTTCTCCACCATAAAGGGTAGCGCTTTCCGAACATGTTCTTGGAGACCTGGACAGTTAAAAAAATTTGCTTCATGAAACTTTTTGTAAAAAGATATGTTTTTTCCAGAGTTATGTTTTAAACCAAAATTTATTTAATGAAATTACTTACGATATAATGCCAGCGAAGGTTCATTGGCTACAACGTGCATGTTTTCGGATACGCGCTCCATTGCTGCATACATTTGAAATATAAATATTTTTTTATTTCCGATTCCATATTCTGTGCTTTATGGTCTTTCAATTGCCCAACTCCCCTATAGTTTTTTTATAGCATAATCTACAATTCAAAAAACAGCATTTGGTTCTTTTCAAGAGGCAAAACTAAGAATTCATTTACAAGGTTTACTGTTTTACATGCAACCACAGAGTATTTGTTGGCCTTGATTGGTGAACGAAACTAGTGTAAAGGATGGTCAAGGATATAAAAGCTATTACATCTCTAAGACATAACAAATATAATCTGGAACTGCAAAATTTGTTTACAAATGCAGAAAACAAAGGCGAGGCATAGGAAAGTCACGAATTTCCAATAATATCTTTGTGTATGCATCATGGGCTACATACATGGGCAAACAGTAGTGCACATTGTGCCATTTTATCAAACACTAATGTCGTAAAAATTGTTTTACCTCTTCGTGCTTTGACGTCCAAATCACTTTCTTTGTGAGATCCTGAAGCCGAAGCCATTTTTACAGTAATGGTTATATTCTTTTGCTTCGATAAAAATTGTCGACTGTGTTTTTGGTGGGAAATGTTGACTGACAAAGCACACAGCAGACGACGAAACAGCAGTCAGCAGACGACATAGAAAATCGATTCAGAATCAACAAACTTTCTCTCCTGCTTGAACCACGTGTGTTTCTGTTAAACATTTGACATTTTTGTTTCATATTCCATGAAATTCAATCATCTGCCTTCAACCAGATCTAATGAAATGATCCAGGAGCAACAGACAGATAACGAAACCGGGACAACAACGATGGAAGATGACAGCTATTTCGACAGTTACGAAGATATCGAGGTAAGATCTATACTTGTTCTGATAGTTTTCTACATTTCACCCAGTTGTTCGTATTCAATCAGTGTAAAATACCGGTACTCGTTGTTCCAGCAGATAAACCCCCAGAAATTTGGTCACAGCCAGATGTGGAGCATTGTAAATCATAGAGCATGTACACTATTGATTTGCAGTTTAAGATAATGACTTGAAAAAAACACGATAGTATCAGACCCACTTTGAAACTGGTTCTATCTGCACGAAAATTGGGAGCAACTTTTACTGATGATTGATTGATAAGGAAATAGTTTCATTTTGGCAGCGTAATCCGTCTAGCACCTTCTGACAGGAATGAGGCACATCAGAAAGAGGTTTGTAAAATTCACAAATCCATATGATGGCACTCCCTGTTTTGGTAATCAGAACAAGGGAACTGTGTCTCGCACAGCTCGAAGCAATTCGCCTTCAGCGTCAATCCACTTTCGATTCAATAACATTACGCGAGAAAAGTGCACGCTATGTTTCTATCCCTATACGCACGGTCTAATTGCATTTTAAAATCACACGTCTTGTCTCTATGTAAACTTTTGTGAAAGTCTCGAATTATAGAGGTCAGTTGATAGCTGAGATATTACGTAACGTCCCAGCAATGCCTGGCGAATGAGTGTTATTATCTGTAAGGGATGACGGGATATCAGAATAATAATTCGGTTGAAGTAAATCCAGCGTGGCGAGTAAAAGAAAATTACATGACGTCGAAGAATAAAAGTCAAAAGGCGGATACTTCTTTGCAAGATATTGCTTGAGGTTGAATAAGCCATTATCTCATTTCTCTCCTCTTTTCTTTCACACTCTTTTTTTATTTCCTTCTCTAAAGTAAAAACTGATGGGATTTAAGCGTTTCTAGGATCGTCGTATTTTTCTTCTTCTTCTTTTGTCGGACAAAGAAGCGCGATTCAACTGTCCACGATTATTGATGTGTAGCACGTTTTTTCCTCGCTTCGTTGAGTAAAACAAACAAAACACCGAAACACGTAACCAACCGGAATCTTTGTGTGCAAATGCAGTTACGTCGATGGATACATTTTGATGTTCTTTGCCGAGACTTTGTTCCCATTTTCCCCGTCCAATTCTATAGAAGACTCCCCCCCTTGGGCGTGAATAGCGGAGCTTTCATTCTGAACTTTATTGACGAATCCAATTTATTTATTATTTTTTTCTCTTTCTAATTCCATGTGGGGCTTAAAAAAACCGCAACTTCGCAGATTCATCGATTGATGCTAAAGGATGTTTCTCGAACGGAAGCCTACCAAAAAGCCATCCTTGGTAACAAGGAACAATTTGAGGGCAAAATAGTTATGGATATCGGAGCAGGAACCGGTAAAACAAACGAGCAAATATATCCTTATGAAAAATCAAATCAGGGACCACAATCTAACCAAAAACTTTTTTTTTCGTCTTTTTCTTACATTATAATCCTCTAAACAAAAAAATTGCCAACAGGAATCCTTTCGTTATTTTGCGCTCAAGCTGGTGCTGCCAAAGTATATGCGGTCGAAGCCAGTGGCTTGGCCAACGTCACTCGGGAAGTTGTGGCCAAAAATGGATTCTCACACGTGATTGAGGTACGTATTACTACATCCACTCTGCTTACCGCTAGTACGGTCTCACATCCGGTCTTTAATTCTCTTGGATATTTTCTGTTCCTTCTTTCTTTTTTCGTTTTTTTTGTCATTATAATACCACTCGTACGTGGAATACATACGTTATATGTGTGTAGTACATATTTTAGAATTTCGTAAGAAAGAAACGGACTTTCTTTCCTCCTTCCAACTTGGACGACAGAAAACAGTTGGCGAAGACATGAATTATCTCTTGTTTTCTATCTCTCTCTCTTTTCATCGGAATTGAATTCACTACTTTCACTGGCTTTCACTGACATCCACAAAATTGACAATAGATTTCAATTGTAACCTTCTACTTACCAAGTCCATTCTTCCCAGTTTGACTGGTCCCCCCATAAGAAAGAACTCCAAGCCAGAAACTGCTCCAAGGGCTTCGTTTGTTTTCCTTTGGCGTGTAAACTGCATCGCTCTCACGAACTCGTATACGTCGAACTGTAGCTTCAGAATCACCACCACCACCAAGCCTTTCCCTTTGCCACCATCACGAATCAACAACGTGATTTAATGGATATGGCCTGGCGTTTGTGTGTGTGTGCGGAGGCGTCGGCGGCATCGTCGCCGTCGTGATCGCGCTATCTTTATTGCAAATGTCTGATTGAATCTTAACAATCTCCGGTTTTCCCTTTGTGCCAGTATATATGTCGGGTGTGATAAAAGAAGAAGTTCCCGTTATATGACAGATAATTGGACGGCACCCCCCCCCCCCCCCCCCCGATGCCAAAAAGACAATTTTCATTTTATCGGGAAATATATATTTATTTGTATTTTTTACTATTATTTTGCGCGAGGAAACAGGTCGTTCACGGGAAAGCAGAGGAGATTGACCTGCCCGAAGGCGCCAAGGTGGACGTCATCGTGAGCGAGTGGATGGGCTTTTATTTACTGCACGAATCCATGCTGGAGTCGGTGCTGCTGGCTCGCGACAAGCATCTCAAACCAGATGGAGTGATGCTGCCTTCTAGAGCCACGCTCTACGCCGCCGCCTGTCGTCTGGGCCAATTCTACAGCGAGCAGGTGGACTTCTGGAAGGATCTCTATGGATTGGATTTGTCACCTGTCGGCCAGGCCGTCCTGGACTCTAAGCGATGCAAGCCGGAGGTGGCCGTGGTCAAGGCTGACGAGCTTTTGAGCGCTCCCGTTCAAGTTGCCGATTTCGATCTGGCCTGGCTGGGACCCGACGAAATCGAGCGAGTTCATTCACGCGCCTTCACTTCCGTCGTCTGCGACGAGCCGACCGAATACCAGGGCGTCTGTTTGTGGTTTGACTGCGCTTTCGAGTGGCCGGATCGGATGGCTTCATCGCCGGTAAAGCTCAGCACGTCTCCCAGTTCAGCCGCCACCCACTGGAAACAAACCATAATCGTCTTGCCATCATCAATCCAAGTGGAGGAAGGCGACCTAATTGGCTGGGAGTTGACTCTGAACCGCAGCCCGGAACACCGGCGACGATACCAAATCGAATTGAACTTGCTCGACCCCGAGGAAGACGAGCATCCCGTGCCGTGTTCCTGCGGGCAGGCGAGATGCGTCGTCATTGCGGCTTTTATGGCCAAGGCGGACCAAGAGCCCCTACCCGACGACGGTGTTGATGTCTTCTCTACCGAGCCGCAGTGACATGTAGCAACAAGTGGAGACTTGAGAGAGAGAGAGAAAGAGAAAAATAAATAAAAGGGGGGAAATTTTGAAATCATAATAATTTTCTAAAGAATTCTTTTTTTCTTCTTCTCGTTAAGAGGAAAGAAAAGCGGTCCAAGTTGGAGGGGGGAAAAGAGCGAGACTATCTGCTGATGTCGGTCCCAGATTAAACTAAACTTATAGAGCCCTCATCATTTATTTCTTTGGAACCCTCTTTAACGACTCCTCCCCTACGTAACAACCACCACCACCACCACCACCTGATTCTCTATTCCGATTTTCAACCAACCGAGTCTAGAGCTGACACGGTGACCCATTGCCGCAAGCCAGTCAAGATGAGTTTGATATTTTCTCCTTCTTTCTCCCCTCTTTTTTCTTTTTCTTTCTTCTACTACGACTTTACTATACTGCCATACTATATACCTCTTTCGTCTCTCTCTCTCTCTGCATTTTCAATCCATCTCCATTTTTTACGACCGAAAAAATCCCTCCTATCCTTCCTCCTCCTGGTATTATAATAAATGTTTGTTGCACAAAGGCTAGGCGATGGTTGGAATGTGGTTCGGGACACGGCGTTAAAGAAAGGATCTGCGCTGCTGACCCTAAAAAAAGAAGAGAGAAAATATTGATGTTGTTGCATAAAAAGAGTTTCTTTTTACGATATTGTCGAACGACGGGGGCCAGGGATGGGTTGAGGAGCCTTCCGTCGCCATCGTCGTCGTTGCCAATTGTGGAGGAGATCATGAGGCCATTTTAAAAGAGAGAGACTTGACCGACCGCGCCAGTCCCGTCAAAGAATCTCCCCAATCTTGTGTGTGTTTGTGTGTGCACAAAGAAGGGAGTTCACCTAGGAGATTGTGTGTGTACACAAGGAGCAACACGCCATTCATGAAAAAAGGCAAACAAGTTTCAGAGTGTTTGCATTTTGGCGCGCTGTGTGTTTTGATTTCTAATCTTAGATTCCCTTGCCACCTTCGTCCTCCTCCTCCTTCTGCTTGTTGTAATAACCGGAAAAAAAAAGTTTTTATTTTTTTCTATTCTTCCTGGGAAATGAGAAAACGGTCTCCCCGTTACACAAACGCTGCCCAGGGGCGTTGCTATAGCCTCGATCGAGCTGGAAGAAGAACGCACGCGTAGCCTCAACTTGTTGCTGCTGCTGGAGTTCGTGAGTCAGTGTAAGAGATAGGGAGGAGCGTGATGACAATCCCAGGAATGTCTGTAACCCCCCTCCTCGTTCTCCACTTGCGGCTACGTGGGGCGTTGATCTACTGACAGAGGTGAAAGTTCGGATACGCTTCTTCTCATTTTCATTCGTTTTCCTTTTTAGACGAAACAAGAACACAAACCCCCCCATCCTCGGAATATTAACAACAACAACATAAATGACGGAGCTACATTTTTTTCTTGTTTTTCCAGGAGCGCCACCAACAGTTCAAGCACGAGGGCAACTTGTCTGATGATTATGTTGACATGTCCCGAATTTTTTTTTTGTTTTTCAACGACTCTCGGGAAACAGAAATGAAGGAGCGGATCTTTTTGCCGGAGGTTGTATAAGTTGATTTGTTTCTTTTTTTTTTTTCTTTTTTGGCGTTTTGCATGTCGGTTGCCATTTCTCACCGTCGGTCGGTCGCTTCAACATTTTTTTTTTTGGTTTGGTCGGATGAAAACAGCCGCAACAACAACACACCTTTCGTTCGTTCGTTCGTTCATGTCGTCGTCGTCGTTTTATTCTTCCGCATTCGGGCGAAAAGACGCACTGGGTCGCTTGACCCCGATTTCCTTATACGTTTCGGCCGGTCTGCCGGACTGACTTGCAACAGCAGCAGCAACAGCAGCAGCGTGTCCAATCGCTCCAGACTCCTTTCTCCAGTTTATTTTCTATTCTCTTATGGCTTCTTTAAGCTTTTTTGTTTCTTCGCCGATGCAATTATACTACCAAATCAATTCAATTCATTTGGGGCCGACATCATTTCCGAACCCACAATGTGTACCGCGAGCTTTTTATTTAACTATTCAGCACGATTGGTTCCCTTTTTTTCTTTCTTCTTCAATTTGTGTGAATGCGTGTATTGTTGTTGTTGTTGTTGGGGGGGATTTTCATTCTCGTGATGGGTCCGTGCGTTGTTATTCCGGTCGGATCGCCCCGAGAGAGAAAGCGTCTTGGGTCCCACGCGTGGCTGCTGCTGCTGTTGCTGCAACAGTACCACAAAACTGACCCATATGAATTTCAAAGGGAAATATTAGCCTTCGGATTTTTGTGTTTTCGTTATACATCTTGTTGTGTATTTTTAAATGCTGGCAGCTATGCGTTTAATGGCTTCTCTCTCTCCCTCTTTCATTCCTCAGAGTGCGCTGAGGGGCTGATTGCGCCCAAATGGGAGAGAATTTCTCGGGATTGTTTTCCAGGGGGTGGGGGGAGAGAAAACGACGCTTAAAACATGCGTGCTACTCCACAGCCGACCACTATCGCTTATGGAATTTGATGATGTAAACATTAGCATTAACATTGGAAGAGGCTTAAAAAAAAATTCTAAAGCCGCGGTTGTTTTTCGCTGATGGATTATTTGTTTTTTCTGATTAAAATATTTCCTTTTCTGGTTATTTCATCACATTCCACAATATATAGCTACTTCTTGTTTTACCTCATTTGCTGAATTAACAAAAACTTGTTTTCTGCTCTTTTTTTTTGTTGGTTTGTCTTTGCAGAGTATCGGCAACCAGAGATCATCGAGTCCTTTTAGGACGCACTCGCATAGAGAGAAAAACACGACCAAAAAAAGAGAAAAAAAAAAGCCAACCGATAAGAAGACGAAGTAAAAAAGTGAACAAACAAAACCAGAAAAGCGGAAGAATTCGCGCAAGTCTTTGGAATGTCCTTTCTTGGGGTAGAAAAGAAGAGAGCGGCGGCGGCGGCTTCGTTGTGTGTGTCTCCAAAACACACATTTCGTCATCGTTATGCACCTGACACTGGGACGATAGCTAAAAAGGCAATAGCCGTGTATTTTATTCGGTGATATTTGTTGTTAAGCCCGCATGGGCTTTTGTACACGGTAGAGACATTTTGGTGCTACGTGAAAGGCTGCAGGTCTTAAAGGAGAGAAAGACAACGGAGAAAACCACACAGTCGGGTGAAAACACTCCCTCCTACTTCCCCCCCCCCCCCAACCCAAGTCCAGTCCTCCTAGCTCACATCGGCCAGGCCAAAGAGGAGGAGGGTTTCACCTTCTTTTCGGGAGAGGGGGGCTTTCACACACACACGTTCTTCTTCGCCTTTCTTTTTTTCCTTCTTTTCGTTTCGGAGACCCGTGTGTACCTGTTTTGTGGCGTTGCAAGTGGCAGGTTGGGCCTCACTCAGCAACCGTCCATCCGATCGTGCGCACACGCCGGCCGAGAGACCCTCCTCCATCGTCTTCTTTTGAAATTAAAAAAAGTCCCGTATCTTTTTTTACTTCTCTTCGTTAACACTTTCCATCGGTGCTTTGTTTGTTTGTTTGTTTTGCCTGTCGTGTGAAATCAACACCTTGTGACGCTCACGTAGAAAGCGGAAGAAAGAAAAGACTCGGGACCAGAAAAAGAAGAAGACGATCGAGTGATATTTGATCATTCGTACGACTCCAACACTACCAGCGTCCAATACCTTGATGTATTGGGGTCTGTGTGCAAAGTAGAAGAAACTATCAAGACAAAGTGTTGGTCAATCAAGCGTTGTGTAAACGCTGTGCGTGTGGGTGTAGATGTAAAAATTCTATCGAGTTGCAGAGTGTGGCCAAAAAGATCGACCTTCCAGTCCAGCAGAACGGAAGGAAATCATTACCAGGCGACTGAACTGCGGACCATTTCCCACGTGCGTGTTATGAGTGTGTTGGCTGATTGTCTGCTGACGCCAACAAGAGTCCGGCCCCCACCACTCGGCTGCTGCTGCTGCTGCTGCTGCTGCTGCTATTACGCACACCGCACCGCACTGCAACTTTGATTTTGTCTGTTACTACTACGCCAGCCCAGCCAGTGGTGTTTTCCGGTGTGGGCCCCCCTCCGGTCGTCTCTTCATGTAATTTCACCACTTTTCTTTCTTTCTCGACTCTCCTGTCTCAAGTAAATTTAACCGTTAAAAGAACAAACAAAACAAAACGACGCACACAGAGAAAATGAGTCGATGGTTTTCTTTTTCTTTTTTCTACTTTTATTATTTTATTTTATTAAATTGTTGTTTTCTTTTCTTTTCTTTTTGTAAAACAGAGTGACGGACGTTCCGGATATTGAAATGCAGCACGTCCAATGGATTGGTGGTGGCGGGATCCGCACCACGGATTTCGAAGACATGGATATGGACCAACAGCATCAGCAGTCTCACCATCACGTCGGATTTAGTCAAAGGCGGAATGCTTCGCTGCAGCGCAGCCAGGATTCGGGAGCCTTGACTGATTGGTCCGGCGGAAGCCGTGGCAGTCCCACCCGGCAATCTTTGCACAGCTTGGAAAGAGATGACCGGCACAAATACGTCACCGTCTTGACCGTCAACGGCGGACTCGATTTACAAGACCCTCAAGTTCAGACGACGACGACGACAAAAGACGATCCTGTCCATCATCGTCACTCGGACCTGGACGATTTCGTCACCGTATTGTCCGTCGGTGTCCAGCCAAAAATTCTAGACGACGACAATGAAGACGAGACGACTGCTGGCCCGTCGTCAATCGGAGTCGGCAGCGTTTGCCTCAGCCTGTCCGGCTTTGTCGAAGAAGTGGCCTGCGTTACCAGACTACCCGGCCAGAAATTAGGTTTCGGTCTGAAATTCGACGGGGGCAACGAATGCAGTCTGCCCATTCAACGGCTCTTCATTCAGAGCTGCGCCGAAGGCAGTCCAGCCTCCAAAGTCCATTGTTCGTGGGGCCGGCTCGTCGAAGCGGACGAGATCGTGGAGATTGACGGAGTCAACATCCGAAATACGCTCAATCGGCTCCAAGTGGTCGAGATGCTCAAGGACAGCCAGCAGGACGTGCTGTCGTTGAAAATCCGTCACTACTGGGACGACGGCAAACGGGCCGACATCATGGAGCATCTGAATAGCTTCTCTCAGCCTGCCGTCCATCATCCGCCGGCTGCTGTTATCGAAGCCAAACCGCCCGTCACCAGGAAAGTCTCGGTCCGTCACCAACAACAACAGGAGCGGGCCGTTGACGTGCCGGAGGAGCTGCTGATCCAGTCTGTCATGCGTCTCGGCCAGCGGAAAGATGGCGGCTGGACTAAAGGTCATCATCCGCTAATTGACGAGCCGCCGCCGGTGCCTCCCAGACGCAAACGCCGCACCAAATTGATGCACAAGGCAGGAGGAGGAGGAGGAGGATCGACAACGGGATCAATCAGCAAGACAGTCATCTGCCGATCGCTGTCTTCCGACGAGGTGCTCATCAACGGTAATCGTGTGGCCGCTTCCGGCGCCGTGACCATCGTCAGCACTCCCAGCAAACCGCCCCGCAATAATCGGCCGCAACATTCGCGGAGTTTCAACGCCGCCCACCACCACAACCACAAGGACGTCGATCCTCATCTGAAAATGATGCGCGAGGAAGGCCAAATGGCTCAAGCCCCGGCGACGTTGCCCAGGACCAAGTTGGGGGAGTTGACTGGCGGCCAACAGCCGGAGCCCAAAGAGCGCCAGCGTCGCTCCATTTTAACGGTCAACGCCGACGACTGGGGCATTCCGCAGCCGGCGGAGGTTTACACCAATTTGATCGCCGAGGAAGACAAGCGGATGATGATGATGTCGTCCATCGAAGCTTCGTCCAACTCGTCGGCCACCGAATCGGAAAGTGAATCCAATTCGAGCGTGTCGACCGTTGTCGACAATTGGTCCGTCCTCAGCTCATCGTCCGGCGGCGATCCGTTCGGCGATTTCGGCGAGCACGAAGAATTTCGCGAATTCTATCATCATCATCATCATCAACCGTCGGCAGATGTGAATCTGTCGAGTGGCAATCATCAATTGCCGATGGTCGGCGATCAACAGTTGCTGGTGCTGCCGGACGTCGTCACTCCGGAATCGACGCTGTCCGTCCTGATTGAGCCGCCCGAAACGTTTTTGGATCCGGGACCGACGAGCATCTCTCCGACTTTGTCCAGCGAAGACAACCACCTGCACCTGCTTCACCAGCAGGACGCCTCTTCCGATTCGGGCGCCTCTTCCGGCGGCAGTGAACTTCACCTGGGCGAATCAGACGAAGAGTTGCGCGCTTTCCAGCAGATGGAGAGCGCCCTGGAAATGGAGAAACTGGAACGCGACCGCCACGCCATCTCTGGGCCGACGGCGGTGGAATTCCACAACAACATCAAGAACAGCAACAGCAACAACAATCTCCAAGTCAGTGGCGTCATCGAGCGTTCGGACGATCGCACTCAACAACAACAACAGCAGCCGGACACGAGCGCCATCTGTGTTCCAGATACTCAGTGCCAGCAACAACAACAACAAGAACAACAACCACCATCAGCAACAGCAGGAGCAGCCGAAGACGAGCCAGCAGTGGAATGCCAACCGGAGGAGCCAGTCAAGTAAATCAAAACGTTTTCTAATCTCTCCCGCTCCATAATACTTAATCCTGGTAGATATGACACACACAACCCGTCCACTAACCCAAACAAACTCAAAAGTATTTCTCTCTCTCTCTCTCACTCTATCAAGTATAGTGTATTTATGGCTTTGAGAGGATCACAAGATATGGAATTCCATATGTCGCTTTTCGAGACTCTCTCTCAAGTGCGTTGTAATGCGTGGCAGTTGGGTCTCTTCTTTTTTTTTCGGGTCACGCTGTTTGTTTTTGTTTTGTTTCATCCGTCCTCAATTCTCTTTTGAAAAGACATTCCTTCCTCCCTCCCGTCACACAGTGAAAAGGAGCGCCAACTTCAAATACGGAAGAGAGAAAACAGATAAGGCGATTTTGTGGCTGGGATTTTTTGGGTTTTTTTTCCAGCAGCGCAATATCTGACTGGAATCGCAACTCGAATTTAAAAAAAAAAAATATTTCGTGAAAGGGACCCGATGTCAAGGGGGGGGGGATTTGAATGGGGCGACGCTTGTCACTGAGAGAGTTGAGCCGTGTCACTACTCATCGGAAATCACATCCGTCAACTTGTTTTTTTAATGGGAGTGAATATTATCTATTTTTCTGTGTGATGTATATAATAGCGGGAGAGAGAGAGAGAGGAAGAAGACGGAACGGACAGCCGGCGGCGGTTAAGTCTCTTTCTCACCACAATGTGAAACGCGTCGTGTTTGATATAATAACTGCCGTGCTGTGTGCTGCGCGTATAGCCATTTTTCTTTAGTTTCTTTCTTTTTCCTCTTTGTCCGCTCTTCTTCTTCTTTTTCCTCCGAGATTCTTTCCTAGTACGACCCTCATCTTCTCTATCTGTTCACATCATAAAAAACGGACGGACAGAGAAGAAGAAGAAAAGAGCTGAGCCTATGAGCGGCCAAAAGGAGAGATGGCTTATCGGTGAGGTTCTCGCGTGAGCTGACGATGGAAAAGGGAGGCCTTCGTGTTGGTTTGTGGAAAATCAAAAAGGGAAGGCAAACATTTGGATAAAAGAAGAAAATAAAAAGGGAAAAAGAAGATGATTGAGTTATGGCCGGCTAAAAACAATCGACATTTTTGTTTGTTCCTGCGCTGTTCGAAATTGAACCATCCCCGAGCGATTTACGAGCCGACCAACAACGTGGGGTGCGAGAGGATGTCCATATAATAAGACGAGGGCCCCTTTCTTCTTCTTCTTTTTACTGATAGGAAGCGCAGCAGCCACACATGAACATGACCGGCCGCTTTGATGAATGTCGGGACGACGCGTCGTAATATTTTATCCATTCGATCTCTTCTATTATTTAAAAAATAAAACCCGACCGAGTATATGGTCGCCTTCATTTGTCTTTCCTGCCTTCTTCTTCCTCTTCTTCTTCTTCTTCTTCTTAGAAATTGAAATGTATAAGATTAGCAGACGGGGATTGTAGATAAAAGGCTCTCACCATTTGAGAAAAAAGTTGGAAAAAAGAAGAAGAAAAAAGGACTTACTTATACGTATACTTTTGAGAGATGTTGGTGGGGGGAATGATGGAATGCGACTCTTTGGCTTTTGTGTGTGTGTGTGTGTTGCATTCTTTGTGACTCGCCAGGATTCGACAGCACAAAAAAGTGGAGCCATTAAAGTGAGAGAGAGAGAGAGAAAGGGACGGCTGTCGGGTTCCTTGTGTGTGTGACTTATAAGACGACGTGATGGTGGCATTCATTCATTCAAAGATGAGAGGTGGACTGCTGTCGGGAGAGGTCACACGAGTGACTCTTCTTTGTTCCTCGAAATGCCAAAAACCAACGGAAAAAATGTCCCCACCTAAACTCTCAACTCCCGCCAGAGACTATCTCTCCCAAAGAGACAAGCAGCGCTGGAACAAGAACGATTGTCATTTGTTGTACCTAGTGTACGCGCTACGAACTGAACGGGCGTCTCTCATCCGTTAATGGACACACCACTCGGAACTTGGTGGTGGGTGCCCTTGGCAGCGACCAAAAAGGGCCTGGGAGAATTGAGGGAGCCAAAAGAGTAAAGTCTTTTTTTCTTTTTCCATTCAAACTCCCGTCGAGAAGTTGAGGTAATTAAAACGATAAAGGTGCTGATGATGATGATGGGGTATAGTTATAAATATAGTACACTTTACGCCGAGAGTTTCCTCCATTCCCACACACACACTTATTTATATGTACACTTGTATATATAATGTAGTATGTAGTATACCTGGCCGTTGTTTTCATTTGTCTCCTCTGCACGTACAGCTAACAAAAAGAGAAATCTACACGACAGATCAGCGTCATCAGCAGCAGCCAGCAGCCCTGGCGACAATATTAAAAATGAATGGCTCTTCTCTCAAGTAGATAGACGAGGGACACACACACAAAAGAGTCTCTCTCGTGACTCGGTCATCGCGTCAAGAGCTTATGATGATTATTATTCATCGGCAGAAAAACCTTGGGAGTCTCTAATATCCGTTGTAAAAAGGTGTGTGTGTGTGTGTGCCGGCAGAGAGAGAGACAATCGCATGATGTCACACACACACACAATGCCCAGATCACGCAGTTCATTCAATGAATGAACTAGTCGCAAAGGCTTTTGTGTTGTAGTCAAATAACAACATTGTTTCTTTTTCTCTCTCGTGCGCCGTTTCTTTTTCCCTGGACTTTTCTTTTTCTGAAACGTTTTCAAATGTTTGTTGTCTGTTGTTGTTGCCACATTGACACGAAATTAGAGCGTCGACAAAAGGTGAAATTAATGGAGCGCTCCAGTTGGGTTTTTTTTTTTTTAATTCACCAGAGTCGTAACGACGTTCCCACCCGCTGGGAAACTGCGAAAAGAAATTTTTATTTTTTTTTGTTATAAGAAGCCAATCAAATAATGATAAATGATTGTTGACCCGTTCGTTTTCTTTCATAGTTGAGTTACTCCTTTTTTTTTTCCCCTTCATTTTCAACCTTCCTTCTGCATTCCTCCTTGACTACTTATTATAATCCTATTCAGCTATTCACCTTGGAAGGCCGACACGGACAGGGTTGAATGAATCCGCTTCGTCATTTCACTGGGAAGAAGTAAAAAGAAAAAAAGGACTTTCGCTTATTTTTATTTTTTGGCATTTTTGACACTCGATACAGGAGGAGCATCAGGAAAGTGGAGAGCGGACTGCCCGTCAAGAAACCGGCGGAAGGCAAAGTTGAGCAGCCCAGCAAGAATGGTAATTCCAAAGGATCGAGATCGAATATCAATCGGACTCCGCTTCGATCGAAAATTCCGCAAGCCGTGACAACGCCACCAGCGCCAAGTCGCCTGTCGAGCGGGCCGGCAGCTCTGCGAAGCGCCCGGCCGTTGGCCAACAACAATAAAGCCTCGACAACAACAGCAACAACAACGCCATCCAACATTGTAGCGCCAAAAGTGGTGAGCAGCAAGACCAGTGGCAACGTCACAGCGACACCACTCCGCCAACATAATAGCCAGGCCATCAGTAGCCGGATGTTGTTGGCCAGCCGAACAACGCCCAGTGTTAGCCATCAGAGACTGGCGTCCGCCACCACCACGGCCACCTCCCCCAGCACTTCGACGAATCTGCTCAAGAGCGTGAAACCGGGATTACCGGTAGTGACAGCTCAGCCGCCAGCCACTTGTTCCATTCAAGGCAGCCGAATCCCACGGCCTAACAGCAGCAGCAGCAGCCTCATCTCTTCCGGTGGCCAGCCTCCAAAAAGCAGCCCGTCAGCTGCATCGGCACGACTTGTCACCCACGCCACCAGCTCATCGCCGGGGCTCTCGGCTGCTCATCGTCATCCATCGTCTCCTTCGCTATTATTACAGGGCAACAACAGGACAACAACAGCAACAACAGCCGGGGTCAAATCTTCTTCTTCTCTGCACAAGTCGACAAGTCGTCTCCACCTCACGCACAAAGGTGAGTCTTCCCTCATCAGGTCTGACCTGGTTTCAGCCCACTGAAGAAAAGAATAGGACGTTCCCATCCCACATGGTAGCTCTCGTTCCCCCATCGCAAACAAACGCAAAGTTGTTGTCGTGTTCCAGTTCGCTCCATTCCAGCCCCTCCGTTCTTTTCAGATGAATTTGTTTGATGCAACAATGGAACCAATCAAACCCAATCGCCTCTAGATCCTTCTTCCCATTTTACCCATTACGCATCCATTATTTTTCTTTACCTGTAGTACTTGATTGTACGCGATCGTGTAATAACTAAATGGCTTTTTTTTTATTATCTCAAAAACAAGTTTAAATAAAAATTACTTATACTTATATATAAATATCCAACTGGTTGGGTTTTTTTTTCGAGTTGAATATTCAATTTTTGAATTTTATTTTATTTTATTTTCGCGAATTCCATTGTCGCTGTGTATTTGTGCGTGAATGGACATTTCATTATTCGATTCTTGTGATTTTTATTGTGTGTCACGGACGTCGTCGTCGTTTCGCTTTTGACGTCATTCTCTCGGTTTTTTCGCAGTCTTTTGTTTTGCCACTTTTTTTTTTTTTTTTTTTTTTTTCAAATTTTTTCTTTTCTCTATCGACGAGCCCTGGCCATTATGTAAAAAAGGGATGACATTCCCGGCCCCAGAAATTGTCTTGCGTGTTGTTGCCCTCTTTACGGACGACGACGACGTCCTTCACGCTTCCATCTTCTTCTTCTTCTTCGTTTTGTTCACTTTTTCTTTTCAAGATTCTTCCAGCTCGGAGAGTCGTTAAACCATCGCCTGACGGATTTCCCCCTTCCCATCTGCTTGGCTTCCATCTTCTTCCATTTTAATGGCAGCGCCTATTTGACACACAGAGACAAACAGAGCAATAACACTCTTCTTCTTCTTCTTCTTCTTCTTCTTTTTGGACGTCGTCGTTTTTCTTTTTCTTCTATTTCCCTTGGCATTTCTGGCGTCTAAACGTTTCGTTTGTTGGTTTTTTCGATACACATTTTATGTTCATTCATTCATCGTCGTTTTTCCTTTTACATCTCTCACGAAATGGTAAGTAGCTACTATATTGCTCTGTATAGGAGCTACTGTAGCTCCTCCTTCTTTTTTTGCCATTCTTCCATTTTTCATTCGAAATCTGAATTCACGCCATTATCCAACACCACCTGCCATCACTACGCAATAAGCTGCTGCTGCAGAGGAAGAAGATGAAGAAGAAAGAGAATGAAACTCTTTTCTTCTCCTATTTTTTGAAGGACGAAACTTTTGATTCTTGTTCTTTTGGTCCATTGTTCCGCTGTTTCATTTCGGAGAAATCCTCTGATGGCTCAACGTTCATCATCATCTCAAATGGAAAAGGAAGAAAGAAAAAACCTCTTCTTCTTCTTCTTCTTCTTCTTCTTGGCAGGATTCGTTCGACTGGACAATCAGCGACTCTTTTCAGTCGATACTCGATAGGAGAAAGATACGAGAGATAGAGAAAGCTAGTTGCATTCGATTATATAAAAGGAGAGCCTGGACTGTTTGGCAAGAAAGGAAAAACTAACAATAGAAAACGATATCCATAAAACCAGGCTCTGTGTGTGTTTAATCAATGACTTGTGTCGTCACCACCTATACGTGTACGTGTATAAAATCACGATTCTATATCCCCCCCCCTTTCAGTCGGGGAGGGAAAGAATAACAAATTAAAAGAATTTATTGTTGTTTATGATAATAAGGAAGAATTATTATTGTAGGCAGCTAGCTAGCGCTAGCTATAGCACTCGATTCGATTTCCTGGTATAGTAAACTTGTCAGCTCAGCTTACACAGAATTCAGGCTCGGTAATATTTCTCTTATAATTGCGGGGCTATATTTATCGCGTCGATATTATTATTATTATTATTATTACTATGCAGGAAGCATCTAAATATAGGATTCGGCTTTATATAATAGTATCTGTTATCTGCTGAAGCATTTAACCCCGTGAAACGATAGCACTCTTCATTCCATTCATCCGTCGTCGTTCCATCCAACCGGATGATTTTTCCTTTTTTTATTTTTATTTTTCTCTACAACCGACAACTTCGGCGGGACGAGAAAAGGAATGAAAGATGAGATGATGGATTCATTCTTCAGTCGAAAAAGGGAGAGGCGGCAGAAGGATTCCTTGACGTTTCGTAAATATTCCCAGAGAGTTGATTGGTTTGAAGAAAGAAAAAAAAAGGTAACACAAAATGTTGTGTTAAACACACAAGGACGATGCCGCTCTCATCAAAGAATCATAATTATGTCATCGTGCCTGGTTCTTTCAGCAGGTAATCTCCTTTGGGAAATGTCCTCTTTTATTCGAATACAACAAGCCGGTGGATGGAAAATTAAAAAAAAAAATCAAAGAAGGAATGCAGTTGGCAATATTAAGTAGCTGCTCCAGTATTATTATTATTTACAAAATCCCAGCTGATGATTAACCTATCTAGTCGGTGATTGTTAAGTCCCCTCCCCTCCCCGCTATGTAGACACGAGTTTTCGTTATGATTATTATTTACTGTGAGCGAATGTTACGTTATTCCTAGAAACTAGAAAAAATTCCTGTCCCAAATGAATGATACGCATGCTGCAGTCTGCATGTATTCCAGTTCCAATAAATGTCGTGGCATTTTCTTCGTTTCGCTCTTATTGATAAAACAATTCACGTTTTATTCGCTAGAACGAGTAGCGAGAGAGAGAGAGAGTCGTATATTTGCTTCAAAAAGTGTATCTGTATATGCGACAACAGAATAAATCATGTTCGACCTAGAAGCAGCAGCAGCTGAATTATTAGCTTGATTACGTGATTGCGCGTCCAAGATTTTCAGCCGCGTTGCTGCTTTAAAAAACCTTCGATAATTTACTTCAAAAAATAGCGTGAGTGATTTGTTGTCCAGGAATTCTGGTCTGCGCGTAAACTCTCCTTTCCCAGTGAGTTATGGTATCGCATTGGCGATCGCCGAAGTTAATTACTTTTCTTTTTTGTTTTATTATTTTTTTTTAGTAAATGTCTTGAATGTTATTAGCGGCGACTTGGACACGCCCTGCCCTCAAATTTATTTCTCCTTTTTTTTTATTTTTATTTTTAAAATGATTTGAGTATTTCTTTGACTTAAAAACAAAAAGTTATACTGCGAAAAGATTTCGATCTTGTTTCTCTTGTTAACGATAATCACACGCGGGACCAGGAATTTCTACGGTGTGCGCATTTTAAAAGCCAAGATATTGATGCTATTGTATAATAGTCTGAATCAATCGCGATGCTATCTCTCTATAATATTGGCCGGGACGCGGCCGGCCCCATTACACCCATCATATAAAAAAAAGGGGGGGGGGCCTCCCGCTGATTTATACATTTCATCGGTAATTTCAAATGTACAACCCCACCGTCATCCCGAGAGACGAGCTAACATTCTTATATTGCATCCCTACTTCTTTCGTTTTTATTATTATTCCCAACTGTCAAACTTCTAGCCGATAAATTCGATTCTGTATCAGTGCCAGTTGATCTCTCCCGCGGTCTTCTCTCTCAATTCTTTTCGGGACCTAATGGCGGGTCCCGATCTTCAAACTCTCGATTTTTACACACGCGCGCAACAGTTCTATTATTACAAATATACGCGCTCCAATAAATGTTTGTTTTATTTGATATAATAATTTACTTACATCAAAAAATAAAAATACGAGAGCCATCTAGAGGCGAGTTGATGTTGGAGAAAAAGAACCAACCGAATCCAATAAAAATTGAAGAACCCCAAAAGAAGAAGAAAAACAAATAAAAAGGAGACCAGCAAAAGTTAAAAAAAATAAATAAAAGAAAAAGAAAAAAAAAATTATTTCCAAGTTGTTTTTTATTTGAATGAATGTGGCGGCAACTGTTGTTGGATGGCTGGGGCGAGATGGGGCGGATGCAGCAGCAGCAGCAGACAACGCTGTTTAAGAAAGCGAGTCGAGCCGCCGAGGCAATTCAGTCGGGTCCTAGACGTGGTGGTCCAAGGTAGTCACGCCGGACCGCTCTCACTCTCTCTCTCAACTTCTCTTTTACCTACTTTTTTTTTTATTCTTTCGGTGTGGTTGTTGTTGTTGTGTCGTGTTTGACTCTTCGTAATCGACCCGGGTGTTGTGATTTCTGCGATTTCCAATTGTTACTTTTCCCGACTGAAAATCAATCGAAGGTTTAAATTATCCGGTTTTGGTTGGAGAACTTTTGGGGGAGGTTTTCTTCTTCTTCTTTTGGTTTGGTTGTTGTTGTTGTTTCTGTACGGCACATCTCATCATCATCATCAGCCACTCTCAAAGTTGCAGTACTCACGGTCACGCTCGGCCTACCGTGTCTGCCCGGCTCCGCCTTCGTTCGTTGGCTTGTCTGCGGGGGCTGAACCGCCGATCCGGCCCGTCGTTGATCATATCATCATCATCCGCATACACAAGGAACTAGTCATCAACACTCGGCTGGCTGGCTGGCTGGTTGTTGTTGTTGTTGTTTTCCCACAGTGACAACTCAACTCTCTCCGAAAAGGTAAGACCGATGCCAAACGCATTTAATCAAATCTACACGAAATTGTACGGCAAAAGTCGAGAGGGGGAGAGAGAGATGGAAGCGTGAATGATGAACGTGTCGTGAATAATGCGCAATGGAAAACGCATGTTGTCTCCTGTCTGTGTGTGTGTGTGTGTGTGTGTGAGGCTCGATGAGAGAGCCCCCAACAGGCACGAGCTCACCGAAACAAAAACACCCAATACCCTCCGCCTGCCCGTGGAAATGAAAAACAGCCGCGGGACAATTTCTCGGGAAAATGTCGGGTGGCGTTTTTCTAAAAAAAATGGAAAAAAGAAAAAATCCTTTTGAGTTGAAGATATTTTTTCTTCCTCTGAGGTGTTGGGATATTACATGCACATCCAGCGCTACACCAGGACGTAGGCCTTTGAGATTTATATACAAGACTTGGTTCACCTTCCATTTCCAAGCCAGCAGCCGTGTAAAAGTTAATATACAAGGACCTACGCGTATTATCTATTCTTGGTGAGGAAGGTTTCGCGCAGCTGCGTCTGCTCGGCGGGAGTCCACCCCCACCGATACACTGGCGCAGAGGGCAAATTGGGGGATCAAACATATTCTTACACGCAGGAAAACGAAAAAGGAAAAAAAAAAAGAAATTAGTACGTGTGTCCTCTCTACTCATGTCTTGGGATCGCCCTTAAATTTTTCCACACGTTCAGTGTCAGTCGAAAGGTCGCGTGAAAGATCGTAAAGAAAAAATCAAAGAATTGATTCGGATTTTTCCTTGGGGTTGGAAAGAAATTTCTTTCTCTCTCTCCAATTTCCTTACGACGTGATAATTTGTCAACGCGGGGGTCATTCCGGTCCCTGCGGTCCAGGGGACAGGACACGATATATTTATTTATAATGAAGCTGAGGGCAAAAGGGGGCGCCCCGGACCAAGCCCTGGAAGCCATGGCTGTTGCTGTTGTTGTTGTTGTTGCAGCTGATATAAGGCTAAGGGTTGCAGCTCCCAGAAAGAGTCAAGGACGGTGATCCGTGATTTTATTTCTCACCAAACCAAAAAAATAATTTCTCGACCGGCCTTATAGTGCACGTCCTCCCCTTCTGGGCGAATTACAACAATCGCCCTGGACTGAGAAAATCGAAACACAAATCCCGTGAAAAGAGCAGAACTGGGAAAACGGAAGACATCACACGGAGAAGAAGAAGAAGAATTCAGTCTAAACAGAAACCAAAAAATTGGACGCCATCGGCGGCGTCTCACGGTTTTGCGGTCGTCTTATTTTTTTTGTCTTCTTTCGTGCAAGTAGCGTCGCACCGCACATTTCATGGCTGACGAGCAGCAACGTAAGAAAAGTACCTAAAATGGCGACTTTCTTCTTCTTCTTCTTCTTCTTTTATGATTACCGAAAAGATAAAAAAGAATCAGCTGATGCGGCCGACAGTCCCGACACTGTTTTGCCCATTACGCGTCCATTCTGTGTCTGTCTGTGTGCCATTGGTTTTCTTCTTCTCTCGTTCCCTTTTTGGGGCGTTCAGAAAAATCGACAGGTGGACCATTGGGGGGGAAATGTTGTCAAAGATTTTTATTTCTTTTTTTTGTTTCGCTTATTTCGAACGCGCGGCATCTCTCTCAGCTGGCCTTCGAGTGTTGTCTGTCGAGTGACGAGTCTGTTTTCCATTCGTGAATCACGTTCGTTCGTTCGTTCACGAAAGAAAAAAACAGTAGCCTCGAATTGTCGAGAGAGAGAGAGGGGGAATATGTCCGTGAACAGGGGGGGCCGTTAATTGCCCAGTCATTTCCAAGTGGGCAATAACAGCTCACGGTTATCCTATATATGCCATCGACAGCCGCACAAACTTCTTCTTTTCTTATTTTTTTTTCGAGGGGGGAAAAAAGATGTTTGTTATATATAAAGACGTCAGAGGGGGATCATTAATTCGTCTTTTGGTGCCTCTATATGCAAAAACAACAACAACCTGGGCGAAACCTGGGCGCGCATCCGTTCCGTGTTTTTATTTTCTCTGGCCGTCGAATTCTTTTTGACCTTTTTCGTCGGACCGAGTTGACATGGAACTCAATAACTGTTCCTCTCTATACTTTCCAACCTTGCAACAACAACAACAACAACAACAACAACTGGTGATTTTCTTTTCGGTAATGTTTTTTCTCCTCTTCTTCTTGTTGTTGAACGCCGAAAAGAACGGACGGACATTTTCGAAGGAGTGTTGACCTTGTCGTTTTCTCTTTCACGTCTTAAAAAATAAAATAAAAAAAACCCGCCGAGTTTGAAAATAAAAAAAGGAAAAAGAGACTGCGTCCTGTAACTTTCCATTCGTGTGTGTCGTCGTTCACCCCTTTGACTTTTTCTTTCGGCTGGGGCGTCGTCTCCTTTCAAAAAACAAAAAACAAAAAGGTAATTTGCCCCGAGGGGGAAAATCTAAACTATACGGCACCGCGCAGATAACAACATTTGGGCCTCTTCTTCTTCTTCTTTACCTTTTTTATTTTTTTCTCTCTGATCTCTTAGAAAAAAGAACCCCACGCTGAGTGTGACACACGGAGCGTTTCAATCCCGCACCGGAGAGAGCTAGAGACTATCATTCGGTCTCATCCGAAAAGACATCTTTTTATGAGAAGGGGAAGAATAAGGAGCCTGGACTAGGTAGGGGGTGTGCGGATGAGGGGGATGATTTACGCAACGACGATTGAGAGAAGGAATGAAGAAGAAGAAGACAGGTAACCAAAAAAAAAAAAATGTTCGGGTCCTCGAGAACTTTACCTTTATTCTTATTTCTCCTATTCCCTCTCGGGAATCACGAAACGGAATAAAAATATAAAAAAGGGGGGTAGAAATATAGGCAAATGAGATCGAAAGGACGACGGGGATGATATGAGCCCGTCAATAAATTGTTGCACCAGGAGAGAGAGAGAGAGAGGCTGAGCATAGTTGTTATTCCCAAATGTTTTTCTTATTTTACTTTAATGGCCTTTTTTTGGGTTGAAAAAGAAAAGAGACTTTCAGGCCGGCCTGTTGTTCCACTCGACAGAGAGAGTTACACTCCGTGTCAGACTATATTTGGTCAAGTTTAAAAAAGTATAGTCTCTCTCTCTCTCTCTCTCTGTCTCGCTTCCTTGTTTTGTCCTCCCCTTATCGAGCTGCTGGGTTAAACTCGGCAGGTGAATGACGACGACAACAACGTCACACAAACTCGAAAGAAGAAGAAGAAGAAGATCGTTTTGGCTTTTTTGAACTTTTGACATATCTTTTCCCGGGTTGTTATTTTTATTTATTTGCACGTCCGTCCGATTTTTCTTCGATCTCATTTGGTTCATTTTGAAAAAGAAAAACGAACACAAGGACGCAACACATAAATAGTATCGTTAGCGCCCGTTTATTATTTTTATTCTTCAAGCGAACACGCCCGGCCCAGACCAGACCAGACCCGACCAGCAGGTGAGAATTTATTTCTCTCACGTGTCCTCGATCATTAGTGAAAATAAACTGCGGGGTCCATTTGAAATTCAGCCGAGCGCGAAGCGGAGAGAACCTGTGACATTATACACAAATAAAGGAAAAGCAACGGACCTTAATTCAATTTTTGGGGTTCTGATATCTGAAAAGAAAAAAAGAATTTGAATCGATCAGCTTCCCTCTCTAAAAAGATTTCTTGTAGATTTTATTTTTCCGCTCGGTTGACTCGTCGGGGTCCCTGTCAATCTCTTTGAATTGGACCGGTGAGTCAAGAAGAAAAAAAAAGTCAAAAAAAGGGGAGCCAATTGTTGTCCTTTCTTTGGAGGAGAGAAAATGACATTTAAACGTTTCCACGGTGTATGTCGCCATCAACTTCTTTTGATGGGCGACGCGACTCGGTGGTGTTGATGCGATTCGGTCCGCCCGTCCCTTTCTTCTTCTCAAATTCCCCCCCTCCATCTTCTCCTCAAGTCCAGCCGAGAGTTTTCTTCTTCTTTCTGAAAGGCACAGTGCAGCAGCAAAGCAAAGCACAGGGAGGTTGTATACATGTTTCCATAGTGAAGTCTTAAGGACACACTGGAGCTAGAGAAAGGTCTATAGTACTAGATCTCTGCTTGAAGGTGCACGATTTTTGCCTTTGAATACACCTGGAGGGGGGTGACACAAAGTCTCTCACCCACTTTAGAACTCTGCGCCATTCAAGCTGAGCCCCGCTCTTGCTGGTCTGGCCTGGCCTGGCCAGGATCTTACGATTCTTCTTTTCCAGGCGCTTCAAAGGATAGACGCAAAGTGCAGTCACCCTGGCCGATTGCGTGATTCGCATTGAAGGAGAGAGAGAGTTGGTTTATTATAACGATCGGCTTGCTGCTGCACAGTGTGCTGCTGTGACCCTTTTCCTTCTTCTTCTTATTGCCCTGCGCAGTGCTGTCGTATAAAACGGAAAGTCGGCGACGACATGTTGCAAAAAGGAAATTGGCGACTCAATCGAGTTTCTCTCGTCAACTTCTTTTCATGACGGACAGATACCAGCCGTCTCTCCTTGTTTTGCCTATCAACCGAACGCGTTGTGAATAGGCCTTTTGGGAAAGCTGTCGGCCGAGGGTTTGTATGGTGCTGGGCTTCTTCTTCATCTGATTAGAAATGATAAAATATTCAAATGGGGAATTGGGATTTCTTCTTCTCGGTTCACGCCCTTGAGCGTTTCTTCGTCCCGATTCTTCTTCTTCTTGCGCCAGCACCTCTCCCGATCCCCCCCAAAACACATTTTTTGTTCTGAATGAAAACGAGAAATGTCGTGATTCCCTTTCGATACGAACAAGTTCAGGACTTAACAAGAAAGGTCAGCAGGGCGTGAGAGAGAGAGAGAAAAGAGAATAAAAGGCAATCAAATGTGAAGTGTTGTGCTGCTGCTTCTGCTTGACGTGCATTTCACACATTAGTTTTCGTTTATTTGTTTGAAACACTTTCGCTTGGCAATTCCTGATGGCGTCGTAAACGGGAATTGGAAAAGAGAGAGAAAAGAAATGAAAGAGAAAACAATGAGGAAACATGGCGTAGTATATATATTGCCTATACAGTGGTGGTTACATCCAAGTGTTTTTTTGGTGGTGCCGTTGTGTGTGGTTCGTTCATTAACATTTTCACATTCTTCGACTTCTTTATATGGGAAATGCGATGATGTTGTTTTTGGGAGTAATCTTAATGCGGGTGGAGTTGTTTCTCTTCTCTTTCTTTGGCCGGAGTCAAATGGATTCCAACACAAAGGGGAAGAAAAAGAAAGAGAGAAGTTCACAACGAGAAAATTCTTAAACTCGATCGTCTACACTTATCTGAACGCCATTCACTCGGGTTCAGACGAGTTTTTTTTTTCTTTCTTATTTCTTTTTAGAACTTCAATCAAAGTTTGTTGTTAGGGTCAGTCTTCCATAAGACATTTTTTGATAGTGGAGGAACTGGTTTTTTTATTTTTTCTCTTGTTAATTATCCATCCAACGCGTCGATTTCTTAAGTAAATCTGCCCCTACGCTGGACGACGAGTGGTTTCAAGCCGATTTCAAATAGCTCGAAGAAATGAGATTACATGAATATATACAGGGGGTTATTAGGACATCTACAGATCCTGTTTTTTTAAAACTCCTCATTAGATTGGATTGCATTCAAGTTGGAATTTATGCAAGTCGGGAAAATAAAACCACAAAACGAGATTAATTATATCTGGCAACGGGTAAAAAAGAACCGCGACTGAAACAGCAGACGACATTGAAGTTCCGTTTCAACTTTCAATTCAGTTTTGATCATAAAATGTCGTCACTCGACTCGTTGCAATCTGAAACAATTATCTTCCCAAGCGATTCATTTAATTCGATTCGACCTGTGCATCGACTGGCATCGGTAATGGTGCCGAATCCTGGAATGAACAAACGTCGTTCGAGGTACCACGTGATTTGGGTAAGCCATTGCCGATTTTTTCTCCCCATTTCTGTCGGTGCATGAAACTGCTGCTGCATTCGATACGTCATTCAAATAGAATAGTTAGGAGGAAACGTGAGACTAGTAGCTACCAGCTATCCTATATCTGTAGTTTTCTGACAGGCTTTATGGCTCCTGTCTTTTCGTATAGAGAAAGAAATAAGTTCCCTATTTTATTTCTTTGTGTGTGTGTGTGTGTGTACAAAGAAAGCCATGTCCATCTCTTTCGATGTGATCCATCAGCCCAGGCTGAAAGCCCATGTAGTTGGACAGATTTTTATTTCAATTCTTTTTTTTTTTCGACGTGTATAGCCTCAACAACAACAACAAGCTTCTGTTGTCGTCGTTACTATCAAAGAAACCTGTTGTTGTTGCCGTTGTCAGTGATGGAAATGAACCATACATTTAATTGCATTATTTTTCATCTTACAAGACGTGTAGATCGGCGCCGAGTAGTCATTCCTCATCCATCCACCATTACACACACTTTCGATTATTTTCTGTTATCCTAGCTTTGAATGCCACATCATCAGACAACATTGAAAAAGAAGGAGAAATAGAGATCAAAAGAATGATGATGTTGGTAGGAGGGAATAAATGATGTATCAATTTCAAATGCTTTCCACAAGTGATCCGCCTGCTGTCTGATAGAGAGAGAGAGGTTCCTCTCTCTTCACTCTGGCACGTGGTTTTCTTTTTCTTTTTTTTCTGATTCTGCATCCAGGCGGATGAAACTGATGAACTTATTTGAATACGTAATGAATCTCACGAACTTGTAGCTCTAGACTCCCGGTCGGTTGGATCGTTGTTTTAGATATGTATTTATAAAAAAAAAAAAGGGAAAATCTTTTTTGAACGTTGAAAATTCCTCCTCCTGCCCAGGTTCTGGCTCTTTTGTTATAATGCTCAATTTTTCCTTTTCATCTATATACTACGCAGACAATGACAGCAGCCTTGGCTTTATTCTGCCAGGCAGACTTTGGGAAGTCAAAAAGATTTTCTTTTTGTACCTTTCAATCTCTTTTCTTCTCCTCTCGGGGAGTTGCTGCTGCTGCTGCTGCTGCCAACGTACAGAGAGAAAGAAGCGAGTCCATTGTCAAATTTCACGATGGAAAAAAAAAAAAACTGGCAGCTGGACCTTTTTTCTGTTTTCCAACCCCTCTTTTTGATATTAAAAATTCACAAAAGCCAAGCGAGAGTGCAGAGAGAGAGAGTGCCTACACAATAATCGGCTGAGCAGAAACAGCTCTAGAAGGTTTTCTTTCCAACAGCGATGGAGAACAATGATAATAAGTCATGTCAATTGTTATTATTTAACAAGAAGAAGAAGAAAAAAATGAAAATTTGGTTAAGTAGCCGCGGGGTTTAGTGTCTCTCTCTCTCTCTCCTAGTCGAAATTTTGGCATCGTCAATTCACTTCCCTTGTGAGTCACAGAGTCATGGCGCTGGTAAATGTTTCACTTGATTGTCGTTGGCGTATATCTATGTAATGTAGGATCTACTTGAGCGATGAATATATTGCCAGCCGTTGGTCCATTAGCCGTTCGTTAGTGCCCAGCTACTAGGCATCGCATGGGCCATTAAGTAAAGGTACAGGAGAGAGAAAAAATTAGACACAAAGGAGACGAAATGTTGTGGCCTTCTTGTCTCTTTCTTGCCATCTCGGAGCAGCGCAAAGCCCAAATGAGAGCCTTGCACTACACTCACACACCTACTGCAGCGCATTGAACGGTGATGGGCCCCCATTTGAACATTGCCCTGCCCTCCTGCTATGGCTTGATGGCTACACAGCAGAGAGCAGGCGGCCGTATATTGTGACTAATGCCTCACCATATGTACTAGAAGCGCACGGAGCTGTGTGTGCTGTGCTCTTGCACGTATGCCGCGCGCAACAGCTGCCGGCAAGGACGGGCCAAACCCCGACGCGCTAATGGCTTTTCTTCTTCTTCTTCTTGTTGCATATCTTTTCTTTCTTGTCTTCGACACCCCGAAAAAAAAAAACGAACGAAATTCCAAGCTCTTGTCACCCCTCCTCACGCCCGTGTCTCTATAAATATCGATTTCTATTTTATTTTTTTGAATAGCCCGCCGAATTTGTTATTTTTACCTTTGAGAAAAATAACATGCGGACGTGTGTGTCGTTGGGTCTTTTTACCTTTTCCAACAAAAACAAAATAAAAAAATAGGGATCGAATAACGACCGACTTCCTTGTTGGTTGGAGTTTTGGCGCTCGTCTGAACTGCGTATATTTTCGTGTTGGCTTTGAATTCGATTTCGATGTAGTCTACATTAATATTATTATGACCTTTTCGGCCGCTTGGGCTGTATAACATTATCGAGCCGATGACGACACGGCCGAGACTTGATCATCGCCGAAGAATCGCAGATAAACTATGCGCAGATGTTCACGTTCGCGTTCAGTCTAAATTCAGTTTGGAATAGGCAATTAAAGTGTTTTGTCTTCACTGTCGTACATTTTGGTTTTATTTTTTTATTTTCGGGAGAGGAGAAAAAAGAACAAATTTTGGGTGGCCATATTATTCACCTCGTCTAAATCCTTTTTGGAGGTACCCGGCATCTATTCGGTTTCCACACGTTTCTCTTTTGCCTTCGATGATGATGAGAGAGTCGGGCCAGCCCCGACTACACACGCCCGACATTCCATTCCGGTTCTGGCCGCATACTTGAGTTGGAAGATATACATTTTCTATGACTATGTGTATCTCAAAAACTCTCCTGGTTTTCTCTCTCTCTCTTGTTACTTGTGGTACGCAGCGCATTTTTCAACGGCGCGGCCCCGATGGGGAAGTGATGATGATGTGTACCTATAGTATATATAGTAGTTTCTTCTCTTTCGACTCGAACCAGTCCCTCTCTCTGCGTTTCGGTGAGATGAAGAAGAAAAAAGAACCGGGCGGAGCTGATGAGATGATGCTCTTTGGGATGGAAAAAAGCGCTTGCGGAGCTTTTTGACTGGTGGGCTCTGCTGATGCTGCTGCTGCTGCAACGGGTCGGCGCCCAACAACACGTAATGTATATTGCATAGGGGACGAACTAGCCAATTCCATCTTCTTCTTCTTCTTTATGTAATGATAACCGGAGAAAAGAAAAAAAAAAGAGATAAAAGAGCCATGAGGCAAATCGCAAGTAGAATAATACCGACCGACCGGTTCTCTTGTTTCTTATTTCCCATCAGACCTTGGCAGCAGCAGCTATGTACAACGACAGTCTGAGCCTAGGGATTTTTCCGATATTCTTTTTCGTCGACGGGTAGAAGACTAATCTATTCGTCGGGATCTCTCGTTTCCTTCTTTGCGGCTCCACCTGCCTCCATCCCATTTCATTGTTCTTGAATGTAAGACTCTAAGTGTCTACATACAAGTTGAATAACAATCAAAACACAGAGACGCGCAGGGGGGGTGGGGAAGAGAGAGAAAAAAGGACACGAGGCCACTTTCACTATCTTTTATTTTCCTTGGTCCTCTTATACACACTTAACACACACACACACACACGTGTCTAAATAGGTTATGGCAGCAGCAAGCGACGGAGTTGTGTGTGTGTGTCGGCGAAATTTTCTGTGCAATTTTCATTTTTTTGTGTGTCGGCCGTTTTACAGTTTGGCGCACTTTACGCGCATTAGCCCCGGCCACGCACCGATGAATATTTAACCGCCGTATTTATAGTTTTTGATGTCAGATGTGTAAATACCCTTCTTATTACGTTTGTGTCTATTTATTTAACAGCCGTTCTGGCGCCCTCCTTTTTTTTCTATCTATCTCCCGCGCCGCGCGTCAAGTATTTAAATTGCGTTTCCAATTAGACTCATCAAAAAATCTAAAATTTGTTTTTAAGAGAAAAAAAAAATATAAGTTGAGCCCCGAGGACAGAACGCGCTTGATTTTTTATTTTTTATCCAAGACAACCAAAATTGACCAGCGTGACTCGTGTTTAAATATCCAATGTACCCTCGATCACTTTTTTTTTGTTCTTTTTCTTTCGGAGGTGGAAATTATTATTACCTGGTGTTCAATCTTCTCCTCCAAACTGTTGAATGATTCTCTTTTGTTTCACGTTCCATTACACATTAAATTTACTTTTAATAATTTCGGCAATAAGAGAAAAAACAATTTTTTGTGGTACAAGTTTTTTCTTTTTTAAATTCATTTTATTGGCCAATCCACAATCCACTTTGATCGCCGACTTTTCCATGAAGTACACAAAAAAATAAATAAATAAAAAACCACAAAAGCAACAAAACGGATACATTGACCGCTAGGGCAACCAGGAAAAAATTAAGTGATGGGAAAAAGAAAAACAGGAAAAAAAATTTTCGGTTTTTTTTTTTTTTTTATAAAGCAACTAAAATGAAATGCCACAGAGTCTACTCGGGCACACATATCTAGACGCGTAACGTAACTGTATGTCATTTGACATTAGTTTTTCTTCGGTAAATGAACAAAACGGCATTTTTTTTGGTCGAAAGGAGAAGAAATCACGAAAGCTTTTTTTTTTTTTAAATGTGCGTCCCATCTGTTTGCTCGTCCGAGTCTATTGACCGACCCAATGAATTTCTTTTTTTTTTCCTACTTTTTTCAATCCCCCCCTTTTTTTTATTCGGTGGTATTCAATTACCAGTCGTGATGAGACCCACATCAGACGTCCACTTTTGACGCGGTGTCAAAACGGGAGACGTGTGGATTGCCAAACCTGAAATTTTATTTTTATTTTTATTTTTTTTTATTTTTTTCCATTTTTGAACGATAATTATTTTATCCCGGTCCCTAGAATGTGTATTTCAAATGCCCCGCGGACAGGGGAACTTTGACGTCATTTCGGGTATCGTTAGACGGGCGTTTGAAACTATAAACGCGCCGAGTTGCAAGAATAATAACAAGTGGCGATGGGGGAAACGGGATTGCGTGGCCGGCGTGTACAGTTTGCCACCCTAGTCGGATTCACTCACGAGAGCACGCTCGCAAGCGTATCGCGAGCAAACCACCACCACCACCGCCGAACGAAAAAAAAGAAGAAGAAACAGTTGGTTTGAATTCGTGAATTATTTATTATTTTTTTTTTTCAGTTGAGAAGAAAGAGGATAGGAGGCTGGCAAACCGGCCCGTTCCGCCCTTGTTGACCGTCGCCGTCTTATATATATACTATCAAGTGACTGGGCGAAGATCCTCGGCTGTTGCCGAAAACGACGGGAATCTTCATCCATCCGAGACTCTGGGGGGAAAGAAACTCGCAACTGTGGTCAGCGTCGGTTGCGTGATATTTTGGTTTCGGCCGCAAACGGGGCTCGCCGTACCGCTCGCCCCCTTAGAGAGAGAGAATTAAAGAAAAACATAACAACTGGGAAGAAGAAGAAGAAGAAGCGGTTACCAGCCGAGTCTCAAGCCGAATGAGATCTATAATGAAAGAAATAAAAATAGAACCCGCCAAACAAACAACACATGTTGTTATTGCGGTATCATCTGCACTAGTACTACTACTGTATACGGCATAGGAGTATCTAGTTTGTTTGTTCATTGGCGAGTAGTACTGTACGAGCGGCGGATAACGGGCAGGTTTGCTTGGCCAGTTATCCAGGGCTCATGCGCGCGCGTCTGGCGATGGTGGAGGGGGGGACCAACTGAATTCCAGGCGGCTTAATACGCGCCCAGGGAAACCCGACATGGTTTCGCACACACACACACACACACACACACAAAATAAACATGGGAAACGGGGGTTGTGTGAGGGCGGAAAAAGAAACGACCAAAGAACCCAAAAATGAATACTAAAAATATAGAAATGAAGCTGATGCGTTCAGTATTCACGCAGTAGTCACGCTGTCCGGAGCAGAGTGTCGCTCACCTTGTCGCCTTTTGGTTGCACATTTTTTCTGATTATTTTTCTGTGTGTGTGTGTTTGTTTGTTTGTTTGTTTGTTTGTTGCTTTGCGTTCGAGTTTTGGGTGTGTCTCTTTGTGTGAAAAGAAACGTCCAAGTCGTTGCATGTCAATTAAGAGCTGCTGTGATGTGAGAGCTGAGACTTTGCTATCGCCCGATCGACTTACCTCTGAATTGAATGTCATCATGTTGAAATCACCGAAACTTGTCCGACTGGCCGACTTTTATCTCAGACAACACAAAAAAGGTTTCGCTAGATGTTTTCTCTGCTTCAACAGCTTTTTTATTTGTATTTATTATTTCAAAACCTTGTCTCTATTTTTTTGCTGTTTCCTCCCTTGGTTTTGTCTTGTGTGAGAAACTGCAATCTGCCCGTGTCCTGTTTTTTTCCATACAGAAAAAAGAGGGAAATCTCGTTTCTCCATCTGAAACCCGACGCCACGAATTTGAATATCCCGACACAAATCACGGCTCCCCCAGTTAAATACTTGAACGATCAACAATGACAAACAGTTGCGGACTGCCCCTCTGTCGAATGTGATTCATTACTCACTTGTTTTTGTTTGTTTTAGCACTTGGCCAAGAGATCAGTGCCAACTGATTTTTGTTTTTTTTTAAATTTTTCTTCTTTCGCTGGAAACAAAAAAAGTGCTGGGAAATCTAAACTGCAGTCGCCGTTTTTCCTTAATTGGCTCGAAGCCCGTGCAGGAAAAGAAATTGAATTAATTTTCCTACAAGCTGCTCGCAATTCATTTCGTATCAAAAGGGCGACTCTTTCGTCACGAACGTCAAGCGGAATTATACAAATTTTATTTTTTGTTTACCTTGTCCAAACAAAAGTAAAGAAAAAAAAAACAAACGATTTTTTGTTAGTGTTGCTGTTTCTTTTCTGCCAAGGTGTTTATTGTTTTATGAAGTTACCTGGTAGATAGTAGTAGCTAGTAACTGGTACGTGTGTGCGTTCACACGTCAGCAAAAATGCCGGGACTAAATATGGCCATAGAGTTGATATTTGGCTACGCAGCCAATCTGTATGTGTATGTGTGTGTATGTGTGTGTGTGTACCTAATGTATAGGAAGGTTAGACGGTGGGGAGGGCAAAAAGAGAAATAATAAACAACCGACAGGTGCATTGCAAGTTGGGTTGCGATCCTTTTTTCGGTTATATGACGCCGTGGCCAACCACCACCACTACAACTACAACTACACCAGGGTCTCGCACTCTTCTTTTAAGCTTATCCTCCTCGAGTTGTGACTCATTTTTTTGTTGTTTTCTTTGTTGATTTTCTCTCTCTCTTTAGACGGTTATGGAGATAAAAGCAAATAATAACCAAAAGGGGAATAAGGAGGGTCATAGGAGATAAAGAGAGTAGTTACGTCATTTCGAACACCTGAGAGAGACTCTGTTGTTTCACGACGACGACTGCGACGACGACATTTCAAGTGAAAACGCGCATAACTCCACCCATTTTCTGACGGGTTCTATTATAGTCCCATGATCGACTACTGTCTCTCCGGAGATTAAAAACAAAAAAGAACAACAACAAGAGTAAACGAAACGAGAGCGAAGGGAAATCTTGTTAGCAGTGGCAAAACAAAAGTTTGAAAAATAAAAAAATGAAGGAGGCGGAAGACCTTCAAGTTGCTTTGAGTGAAATCTCTTCCCTGTTTCTCACTTCAGACAGAAAGACACGTCGGTCGGGTGTGTGTGGGCGAACGAATTCAACTCGTGTTGTTACTCAAATTCTTTGGAATCTTATTCGCTCTCGTTTTATCATTCAAGTTCAGCACAGGTAAAAAAACGAAAAAAACTAATTTGCGTTGAATTGAGTCCTCGGCGCACAACTTCCTTTTGCGTCTTATCTTTGAAATGTATTGGTGCTGGTGGTGTCGCCCTGTGCTGTAATGTAGTCAAAAGTGACGACTCGTTTTTCTTTTGGCCAATCTATTGTACACCAGTAGCTCATATCCTCGCCGTTGGGTTGATGATCAATCGCATTCCGCCCATTTCACCATTTTGCGTTTCGGCGAGATAACGGAAGGACACACGATCCGCCATCGTCGTCGTCGTCGTCGTCGCTAGAAAAAGGAAATTTTTCTTCTCTTCCTCGTTATGGCAAAAAGGAATTTCAGTTTTCCCTGTGCTCTGGACACGTCAAACATTATCTGATGGCTTGACGAGCGAGTGACATTTTCGTGCGCGATTTTGTTCCTTCTTTTTAAAATTCCCACTGAACTGGAAAAAGAAGAAAAAACCCGTCCGCCGGGACATTTCCAGAATTGTGTCTGCCCTTGTTTGTTTTCACTGCAAGTCTCTCTGCTCTCACGAAGTCAACGCCAATCGTCTCTTTTTTGATTGATGAAAGAGTTATCAGAGAATCCTACTGACGTCAATGACCGCATCCCTTGACATTTATTACTAGTCTTCTTCCCCCCATTTCTCGCAAGTTTTGTTGGTGCCATTAAATGAACTGGAAGAACTAGCCGCTGCGATCGAAACAAACCAAAACAAACGAAAAGAAACGAGAAATACCCGTGAAGGGCCAATTAATTACGTCAGCCGTCAGAGTCGTTTTTTTATTTTTTATTTTGTTTGTTTCTTTTCTCTTTCGGATGTCTTTTCCGCCTCTGTGTGTGTCTGAAAAAGCTCATTTCTCTTTCTCTTTTTTGTGCAGAAGGCGGACGCTTTTTGACGGAGAGGCCAGCAGAAGCGATGGCGGCCACTTGCAAGAGTTACGTGACGTCCTACACGCCGGCCACTACCGGCACTTCGCCGCCAAGTTCACGATTGCCGCCTGACGGACACGAATTCCCCGGCGATTACATTGACGATACCAGCACTACCACGGCGGCTGCCACAACCACGACAAAAGTGTCGGTGGCTCCGTCGGTGGCACGCGGGCGGAGTGGGAGCGCTGGAGGGACGGGCTCGGCAGTCTGGCGGACTTCGCACACCCACGGCGGCCGGGACGAGCGGAGTGAGCGCAGTGTCAAAGATAAAATCGCCTTGTTCACCCATGACGTAGCACATCCGCCGGTCGCTTCTTCGGCGGCCGGATCGTCGACAGTGATGACGTCATCTTCGGCCAATTGCGTCCGGAATCTTCCGGCATCCGCCACGACCAAGACGAAACATCCGACGCTGTCGTGTTCGGTCGACAATTTGAGCGTCGGGCGGTCGCCCATGGTCTCGCCCGTCATCCGCACGGATTCAAGGACTCTGCCCCGTCACCAGCTGGCCGTCACTCCGGCCGTCAAAGCCCATCATGCCATTCACAGCGTCGAAAGAGAGGGGCCGGCCAATGTCAACTTGAGCGAACGGTCTCGCAGTTTACTCGACGTGGCCCATTATTCTCCGCCAGCGGGCCATCACGTCGGGCAACAGCAGCAGCAGCAGCGACACAGCGTCAGCCCGTCGCCGTCCGTCTTGGCCGAAATTCAACCGAGGAAATCTTCTCTGGTCGGCTCGGATGACGGCAGACGAAAGCCGAGTCTGTCCAGCACCAAACTCAGAGGTTTGGTCATTCCGGACGTGGTGGACGGAACGCAAATGGGATCCGATCCGCCCAGCCGGGCCGTGATGGATCTTCCCGAAATCATCAGCAAAGATTCGGTCATGATGGTCGGACTCTCGCCGTTTGCTCCGCTGCGCAGCCCCAACAGCCTCCATCCCGGCGGCCAAGATGTGACGGACAACTGCGCCCCGATGCAGAGCAAACAGAAAACAACTTCGCTGAGTTCCCTGCCGTGGAAGAGCAATTCGCCCAGTCTACCAAAGTATTCACCGGCCTTCAAACGCAAGGAGCTGACCGTCCTGCGCCCGTCTTACAACAACTCGGATTCGGGAACGAATCACTCGACGAATCTGTCGACGGCCGGCTCGCCCGTCAACAAACCGCCGCTGATGACGAGTTTCTCTTGTCCGTCGGATGTCGATGGATCACAGAGTCCCATGGTGGAAAGTGAAACGGCCACCAATGACGTCAACAGCGACACTGACGGCGACTCTGCCGTCAGTTCCAGCCGCTCTTCCTTCAGTCAGTCCGGATCGCCGCTTCCGGAACGGAATCAACCGTCGAATCAACACGTCGCTGATGAGGACACGAACGCCGCCCTGACCACGGCGGCCAATCGGGTCCTGAAAGCTCAGAGCGTCGAGGCCCTCAATCGCAAGAACGTTCTCCAGTCTGCCCGCTACAGTTCCGGCGGAGGAAGCGGAAATCATTTGGATTTGATGCCGACTTCTTCTTCGCCGCCGCCGCCGGCTCTTCCACCGCCGGCCGTTCCGGCTGCCGCCCTCTCCGAACCTGCTGTCAAATTGACTGTGGACGTCAACCATCATCCGTCTGCGACTTGTTCGCTGGCCAGTCCGGCGCTCCAGCGTCCTCTTGTCCAGCGGACCAGCAGCAGCAAATTGTCGTCGGGAGAGAATTTCGAGCAGACGCTGAGGAAATTCACGACGGCCGAGGCCAGCAGCCGGATCGAGCGCAGTTCGCCAAGATTGCGTCTCTCCTCGTCGGAGCGGCTGGAAATCAAAACGGCCCTCATCACGGACGTTTGCAGCGATCCGCACAGTCCGACCGTACAGAAAACGACGACGACCAGTCCGTTCCACCGCGACGGATCGTCTCCGTTATCGGGCAAAAAATTGGCGTCAACGTCGCCCAACGATCACCATTCGACTGGATCCGGATCTAAAGAGATCAAGAGCTTCCGGGCATTGGCTGAGCGTTGGGAGGCCATTGCCAACGAGGCCCCGTCATCAACCGGATCCTCTCCTCCTGGCCCCAATATTGTGAGTTCCAGCAAGAAAGTTGCCGACACGAGTACGGTTATCCAGCCATCCATCCGAGACCATCAGACTCCGGCTGACGTCCGTGACGTCACCCGTTCCGTTCCGACTAGCCGAACGACCGCAACATCCACTTCTTCTTCATCGTCGTCGTCTGTGGCGGCGGTTGAATCACGCGAAAACAAACCGACAACATCGGCACGACCCGTGACGAGCCGGAGCGTTTCGGCCGGCGTGGTGGAGATCCGCAAAGCCTTTGAGCGCGTCAAGGAAGAACTGATGGAAACGGAATCCAATTGCCATTACGGCGGCGGTCAAGATCTTGGCGTCCTGGGCCTCGTGTCCGGTGGACTCAGCCTGGAGGACTTTAAGCAACAGAACAGCAGTCTGTTCTCGCTCCAGTCCGGCAACAACAACAACAACAATTCTCCGTCACCGTCCGGCGGAGGCGGTCACCATCATTACCACCACCAGCACGTCCGCATGTCGTCGCTGGACTCGACGACCAGCGAGGACAGCAGTTTGCCCTACGGATTGTACGGCGGCTGCTACGGCGGATTCGGCTCGGCCTTTGGCGGAAGTAGCAGTTACGGCGGAGGAAGCGGATACGGCGGCTTCTACGGCGGCCCTTTCGGCCCGTTTGGAGTCCGAGATAATTACGGCAGCATCACATCATTGGCCTCGTCCACATCGCTCATTTCGCCGCAGGTAAAACATACAAACGCCTGTGGGGGGTGACAGTCTTCTCATTCTCACTGGGTCGTTTTGTCACGCTGGATTCATTTTCCATTCATTCCGGGCCGTTAAATTGTCACAAAAAAAGATTAAGTAAATAAATAAGAGACGAGTCACTTGAATGTTCGTGACGAGCAGAGTCTTCGTGACGATCCAGTCACAAACATCCGCCAGTTATTATTATTTTATTTTGTTTTTTTCAAAATAAAAGCGGAGCGATGACTTATCGTGTTGCGTAGTGGGAAGAGTTGTGCTCTATGTGGTGCCGTACACGTGTAGACTCTAATCTCAATTGTCTTGGTCACGTTCTTTCATCATCATCTTCTTCTTCTTCTTCTTGTTCCTGCTGATTCCGGAGTTTGTTTTTGTCTCTTTCCCAAACACAAAGGGGATAAACAATTGGAGTGGATGGAGTGTGATGATGAAGATCGGGGCACGGCGGAATCACCGAGTGACATCAGCTCGGCGGATCCGACATTCTCTCACGACGTGCCGTCACCTTTTTTTTCCCCCTTTCCTATCTTGATACGAAATAGGAAAAAGAAAAAAAGATGATGCGCCCGTTTCTTTCTTTCTTTTTCAAAAACCACTCGAAGCCGCCAAAAGAAAATGGATGGAAAAATAAAATAAAATAAAATAAAATAAAAAGAAGATTGTTGCGCTTTTCTTCGGGGTTGAAAGAACACGGCGCTGGATGGAATGACACGGTTTTCTTTCAAAATGTTCAATTGTCCTTTTTTGTTGTTGTCGTTTCTAGGAGCTTCAACAGCTGTTGGATGAAGCCAACCAAAGTCTGGAGGAGTCTGGCACGCCGTCGCACGAGATTGTCGTCGTCGTCCTGCATCGTGGCGACGTGGCGTCGACGCTCAGCCCCGGACTGGGAATCACGCTGGCCGGCGGTGCCGACTACGAGACCAAAGAGATTACGGTTCGTTTATTGCATCTCTCTAACCCGCATATCGTTCGCTAGTCTCAACAACAGCAACAACAACAACAAAGAAAAATGGAAAAGAAAAGAATGTTGATCGTAACCTTGGCTCGTTTGGAGTGTCGTGCTCAATAACAACCACGAGGGGGGGAAAAGAAATGGCGAGAGGGTTATTTTTTATAAGTTAACGCCATATACGGAGACTGGGGCAAGTTGGCACTCTTCATTTTTCAGCAAAATTTAATTCAATTATATTCGAGTATTTGATTTGAAGTATTAGTTTTAATTTCTCTTGTATTTGAATTCAGATTGGAGTATTAGTCGATTGATTGGTAAAGAATAATTTGAAAGTTAATTTGATTGTATTTTAATTCAACATTCCAAGACTTTTCGGTCTGGAGATTTAACACGCGTTGGCCGTTTTTATTTTTACAATTTTATTATTTTTTTTAAATAAAAAGAGACGCCGAATCTCGATAAAATAATTTGTAAAAGGGACGCGCCATCAAGTCGAAAAAAAGATGTGCACACACAACTCCATCCACCCCGGCTCGAGATGAGAGAGTTCAGATCTCGAGCGTTTGATGACGTCGTAAAAATTCACCAGTTGGTTAAAGGCTTCACACGCGTATATATTTTACCTGCCTAGCGTCTTCATAGAGCTGTAGAATATTATTATACATCTCCATTTTTAAATGCCTTTTTTTTCGTTCTTTTTGGGTCGTGGAATTTTTGGGTTATTTTTCAAACTTCAATTTGGTTGGAAAAATCACAAGCCGCAAAATGCGATGTTTTTCTTTTCTTTTCTGAACTGCGATGCGGTGGTCATGCCGTGCCGTGTGGTAATGATGATGATGATGTAACGGGGTCACGCGGCGAGGTTCCCGTTTATTCTTCTCATACCCTCCAACTTCTCATTTCTCTGAAGATTTTTTCGTTTTTACAACTTTGTTATTTTTCTTTTTGGTCATCATCATCATCATTTTTTTTTTTTTTTTTCTCTCTTTTTATGTTTTGTATGTTCGCGCAGATTCATAAAGTGATTGGCGGGAGTGTGGCCGACCGGGATGGCCGCATCCAGAAAGGCGACCGGGTCCTCTCCATCAACGGCAAGGGACTCAAAGGCGTCACACACCGGGAGGCACTCGCCATACTCAAGGTAATATAAAAACACTCTAGTGGTAGTAATATTAGTAGTAGTAGTAGTATTAGTAGTAGTTAAATAGTTTATTTGCTTAGTTTCGTTTGTTAAATCGTGAGGGGCTCTACTCAATCGAACGGTCGTGCCATCCGTCCATCAAATTTCGAAAAAACGATTCAATCAGAATTTCAAATCAAAAGCCATCGCCCTCCATCTCCTTTCAATCAAGAGACGATAACCTTTTTACGTGAAATGGAATAAGCCCAAAGTGCTACAGTGTACGAGTTGGGCCAAAAAGGAACACACACACACACGATTCCATATTGCATGGACGAAACGAAACCCTCGGGCCATTTCTTCTTATTATTATTGTATAAAAAGAAAAAAGGGCCATCAGGCAAAAAGAGAAAATCGATTCTATTCGACATGTTGGTGTGTTAACATTTTGAAGATGGAAAAATAACCCCCCTCCCAAGTCGCGGGAAGTTTGAAAACGCCATTGGTGGTCACCATCACATGACGGCATGCCGATGCGTAGGCGGCTAAAAGTTTTTTTATGAAATAAGAGAGCGAAAGAGGCAAAGTCACGCCGGCTGTCGGATGACTATCTGGAACAAGGCGCCAAAAAAATAAATAACAAAAAAATTGAAAGGAGAAAAAAAAGAAACCGGTCGATGACAGCGTGGAATCAAAAGTTGCGCACCAGCGGGAGTCGGCGGTTGAACGATCTTGGCTCGCGCCCCGATATTTATTGAAAGCAAAAATCTTTTTTTTTTTTATTTATTTTGTTGCGTATGAGGAAGGTAAGGTGCCCAATAGCCGGAAAACATTTCACAATCCCGCCGAGCGTGATGAGAGCGCCAGAAAATTTTTCTTGAATCTTCATCTTTTTCATTGGAAAAGTCTGAAAAATCTCGGCTGGAAATCTATTTCAAATTGTTTTTTTGTATTTTTGGTGAGCCGAGCAGCACATCCGCAAACACACAACAGCTGGTTTTTTGGGTTGTTGTTGTCGGCTGTTGTTGTGATCTGAACGAGCCATCAGTTCACTGTGGCGTGACGTCGGCCAGCAGATTCCCAGCGATGCGCTCGACCTCCGCCGCTGCCGAGTGAATTATACACATTTTTTCCTTCTTCATTCTTCTTTTACTTTCTCAACTCGCAATTGATCAACACCTCCAACAACTCTTCCGCTCTTTTTTCTTCAACATTCGTTCGAGTCAAAGGAAAAAGAAATACCTGCACTTGAGGCAATTTTGATCACAATCTCTCTCCTCCAGCTGCACTTGAAAATATATAAAAGTCTCGCTTTTTGTTCGTGTCAGGAAATTGCGACACTCGGCAATAAAATGGAGTTTGGCGTCTTGGAAATATAAAAAGGAGACTATTCTTTTCTCCCATTTTAATATTAAAAAAAAAAGGACGTGCTGGCGACACGATTTTCCGTTGGTGATGAAATCGCTCACGAACTTCACGGGAATACAACTCTTGCAAGTGTTTTTCTTTTCTTTTTTTTAGTAGCTGTTTAGTTTGTTAAAAAAAGAAAAGAAAAAACGAAATTGGTTCCGTCTATTCGCTTGAGCTGTACGGTGTAGTATACAACCGCTAATAAATTCCCGGGACTAGACTTTGACTCCCCGAAGACAGACTCGATGACCGAGCGACCAGAGATGTAGTTAGACCACCTGTTTTTGAGCCCCTTTTTTTTCTCTCCCCCATGTATTCACGAATTTTTTGTTTCTTTTTTAAATTATTATTTACGACCATCGGGTTGTGTTGGCTGGCGGTGAGACGTGACCGTGATGGTGTGGTCACTTTCGATAACTCATACGACACACACGGAGTTTTTTTTTTTTTAAGTTGGTAGCCAACACACCAGACGCTAGTACATATGTGCAGACTCACGAAAAAGGGGTGCGGGAGAGTTGCCATTCCCGATTGGCTAGTTTGCTGCTGCTGCTGCTGCAAACTCTGAAAAGAGAAGAAGAAGAAGAAAAATAAGCAGCAGCTCACAAATCATTTTTTATTCCTTTATGACGGAAACGCTTTGGTTCCTGAGCGAAACTTGTTTCTCTTCTTGTTTTGGTAACTTTTCCTTTTTTCGTTCATTTGGGTTTCACTTGTGGTCAACGGTCGAACAATAAACAATCGGCCAATTGGTTTTTTCGGAGGGGCGTGCATGTAGATGAAGAGGGGAGGCCGCCACAGGCTAGGGAGGCAAAGAGGAGAAGAAGAAGAAACAAAATAGTTGCTTAGCTCACGGTCGCCGCCGGGGCGTTTAACTCGGTCGCGCTACGTGAACAATTGCACGCCCCGCTCGCAAAATGGCGATATTTAGATGTGCGTAGATATGTATAATGCCAGCAGAGGTCTAGCTGACGTGCCTACGACCGACCGTGGTTGGAACGAGCATGATTGGCCATATGGCCGCTCGATTTCACGTTTGTTTGTTTGGAAACCAAATTCTTTGCGCGTGAGCATTCCTCCCGTGTCATTCCATCGGTGATTCGATTCGACGTTTGAAACGCGTGAAATATTCAAGCGGAGAACATTTCCATTCATCGGGAAAAAATTGAAAAATTTCGTGACCATATGGGCCGAGGAGCCCAAAAAAGACAAACAAAATAGGAGCCCTCGATAAAAATATAAAAACAAATTTGTAAATCAGAAAAGAAAAAACGGGCAACTCGACTTCATATTCCCGATTCGATAATGACGAGTGGGATTCTCTCCAGTTATGGTTACCTTTAGAAGTATACTGGGCCAGAGCGTGTTTCCAGATCGCGTGAGCATGGGCTTGGGTTTGTTGAACGCCCGTAAATAGTTTGCGCTCTTTTTTTCTCTCTCTCTCTCTCTCTCGTTGTGTGTGTGTGTTGCCAATTATTGTTGATGAAGTTCGAGCATGAAAAGTGTTCGTAAGTAGCCAGGAAGCCCAAAAAAAGGAATAGCTGCTGCTGCCTCGCTACGGTATTATTATTATTCGCGGGCACACAACAAACTGTGATGCCATTTTCGACTTTCACGGCACGGCACGGAGCGCATCCAACCGGGAGAGGGAGACGGATTCCGTCTTTTATTGATATTCACGCGGCAAAGATGGATGGCTGCCACACGCATTTCATTTTGGCTTTTGTGTTCCGTTCATTTTTCTTTTTTTCTTTTTGAACACAAAACATGTTTTGTTTGCTGATACGCGATCCTGGCCGGTCAGTATACACGGACCGCTTTAGGAATGTTTTCCTTTTATAGCCGACGAATGACCCCGCACATCCATCAACATTAGATTAATCAAAACAAAGCGAAAAAAAAAAACTAAACTAAAAAAAAAAAAAAAAGTCAAAAGGTTTTTTTAAAAAAGAAATTCTTATGCGGGGACCGACAGAACCTCTCCCTTATTTCGCTTTGGTTGCCCTCCTACTTCTCATCGTCCATTCCCGCCTATGCTGGAAGCGGCAACAGCTAGCTAGCCCAACAACAACAACAACAAGAAAATAAATAATATGTGCACAGTCTATACGCAACGGCATACACACGACGTTGAATATTCATGGCGTGATGATGGATTGGCGGTCACGAAACGCCATATTTTGTTTTTGTTTTTTCTCTCTCTCTCTTTCTCTTCCCGAAACATTTTTTCACCTTTTTTTCTTTACCGGCTCTTTTTTTGTTGTTGTCTCGACTGCGATTCTTTTTGTTTTTAGTTTTAGTTTTTTAGTGGCTAGTCGTGTCTTTCAATATTACCTACCGAGAAATGGCGATTACTAAAGTGTTGATGGACCAGCAGCAACGGCGGTCACTTTTTAAGGGTTTGCGTCAAACTTTGTATCGATGGCAAATTCACGTGACCGGATGTTAAAAAAGAAAAAAGGACTCGCCCGACTGCCCGTATCGTTCGGCTGACCACATGAAAGCAAATTTTTTATTCCAAGTCCATATGTAAAAAAGTAATCGTAGAATTTCGGATAAGAACGGCCCCGATAAGAATATTATTTATTATTCGTCGTAAAATCAATTGACCATTTTCTTGATTATCTTATTTTTCGATTCTTATCCAACAACCCAATAGGCGCCCAGACCGGAAGTGGTGTTGGTCTTGTCCCGAAACCGTTCCGTCTCGCCGCAAGATATTTGTCACGACGTCGATAAGGATCTTCCTTCCGTCATGATCCCGGCCCTCAACACGGGACTGCTGGGCAATCCACGCAACAGTCACCTTCTCCTGTCCTCTGGCAGCAGTGGCAATGGAGTCTGCCGGCCGCCCCGCATCCTTGAAAGTCCTTCCGACTTTACCAATTACGATCACGGTGAGTAGTACAGCTGTGAGCTGCTGCAGTTTGAATTTCTTCATTATTTTCATCCGTTTTCTTCTTCTTCTATTTTGTGTTTTATACCAAACAGCGTCCAATGATGAAGACCTTGGTCGTGGACCACCTGTGCAAGCGACGCTGGTTAAGGAGGGTGCCGGACTGGGATTCAGTTTAGAAGGCGGCAAGGATTCACCGCTGGGAGATCGTCCGCTCACCATTAAAAAGATATTCACCGGTAATCATTAGCGATGATGAAGATGAGATGATGATGAAGACGAGAGAAGAAGCAGAGAGGCATATCCTATGCAAATAATACGAATTACAGAGTTCATATGTTCTTTTTTGAAAAATCATTTCTTTATCCTTTCCTTTTTTGATTATGGCTTTGGCAGGGGGTGCGGCCAGCAAGAACAGCACACTGCGCGTTGGCGATCAAATCATTTCAGTCAACGACTGCGATGTGAGGTCCATGTCGAGGATAGAGGCCTGGAATTTGATGAAGAAGCTGCCCGACGGCGCCGTCTCCCTTATCATACGTCAGCAGATTACATCCTCGTAAAAAGAGCGGAGGAGGACGACGACACGAAGAAGGAAGAAAGAGGAAATATTATACAAATAATTAAAAAGGATTAAAAAACAAAAACAACAAAAAAAGAAAAATAATAATGCAACACACAACACACTTTCACGACGACAAACCGGTGCACCTCCTTTTCTTCTCCCTACACACACATACACACACATTTCTTTTTTATTGTTAGCTTTCTCTCCTCTTTCTTGTATGCAACTGCGGAGGTAATTTAATTAAAGGTAATCTGGCGACCGTCTTTTATCGCCTTCGACTCTACGCCATCTCCTTTTTTTTTACGATGATCCTTTTTTTAAGTTATTTCTCCTCCACCCAGTTTTATACTAGCATTATAGTTGATCTCTTGACTGCTTCTTTTCTTGATTCTCTTATTATTATTATTATTTTTTTTTTACACTTGAGGTGTTGGGCTTGTCTCCTATTCAATTTGTATATACTTAATACGTATACCAATTCACCAAGTTTTATAGCTTCAAGCCTTCAAGCCTGGATTGCGTGGTATTTTTTATCTGAATTACTGTAATGAAACAACGATTACAAGCTGAACGAAATAAATAAACCGTATCTCTGTTTAAATAGTTTAACCGTCTTGGATGATGGTTTTTATTATAGCAACCTTTATACACAACAAACGGATCCTAAATCAGCAGCATTAATCAAATTTTACAAACAGAAATCAGACAGCCATCGTCGATGATGCTCCAAATATCTCATTTGAATGGCGTCGACATTGTTGGCGGAGTTGCAATTACTTTTAGCGGGATTACAACACTTTTCGATGAAGAGACTCTCTGAATGATCTATTGTCCCGGCTTGCAAAAGGAATCGACGATAGTACCACAACGTTTCATGGGCGTTGAAACTTAAGATCAAATCTTGGTTCTTTTGCAGTTCTTCGTTCAGCAGGTTCATGTAGAGCTGGGAAGATGTAGCTGTACCGGTTGAGTCGCCCAATACCTTCCGGGCGATGTCCATGTTCTGTTCAATTTTGCCTAAATTTTGCCTGAAATGATCAAGGAGGAATTTTCGATAATGCCAACCGCTATGGTCGGACAAGTGAAACTTTGTCCAAACGTCAGAAATCTCGAATTCAGACGCCCACAGATTGAGATTGAAGCCTTGCAGCTTGAGGGATTGAGAATACACCCACTGTCTGTGAGACCAAGCGTGGTAGTTGCATTTCATGCGACTGGAGAGCCTATCACACAGAGATAATTCTGTCTCCACCCATTGTGGGTCTAAAGACACTTGCTGGAGTAGCCAACGCCTGTGAGATAGTGCTTCAACGCATTTGGGCTTTTGACTTAGTACTAATTTGCTGAGCAGGAAATCACAATCGCCATCCAAGAGATGATTGGCAATCAATCTCTTTCTCGTGTTCCACAATGTAGCTATGTTGGGATTAAGCAATAATGCCATTCTTGTGTATCTTTCCAACCTCAAATACTCCTTTTTCCACATGGGATCCAATTTGAAACTGTTTTCATAGCAGTACATGAAAACCGTCTTTACACACCAAACTTCAATTCCAAGATTGTGAGAAATATGGATGATTGGTGATCGATTTTTGGCTTCTGTCACTGGAACAACATCAAACTCCTCTCTGTCAACAAAAATGTAATGAATTAAAAACTAGTGTTTACAAACAGTTGGTGTTGTTCACCATAAAGGATGTTGCAGAAAAACCATTAAATTATACTTACAAGTTGGGATCTTTTTTCATAACAGCTTGAAGATCTGATATTATCCTTTCTTCTAAACAGTAAGGATCGTGAGCCATTTTCTTGTAGTCGGAAGGATCTCGCTGCATCCTTCAAAATCTGTCAAAAACGGCCGTTAAATTCTCAATTTTTTCTTTTTCTTTTTTCGACTGCATCATCGATTATTGCCCAGAGTAGTTCAAGTGGCGCTAGTAAACAGAAGCTCTGCCCGCTCTGGTAATCGCAATACCTTGTAGTATCGATTTTTAGTTATTTATCGATATGTTAACTCGAGTTGCCTTGAGCAGTTGAGCTTGAGAGTTGAGATGAGAAAATGAAAACGTCGCCATTTCCCATTTGCCTTTGAGACAGTGGACGGAATTGTTTTGCCGCTTCATGGCGGTGTTTTTCGCTTTTACATTTTAAAGATGATGAGATATTTCCACGCCATTCGACCAAGCTGAATCGAAAGTGAACAATTCTAAAGCAAGTAAGTGAATCGTGAGAGTTATAACTTTTTGAAAGGTCCAATTTTTAATCTACTTCGATTTATTTTGTGAAAGCATGTCGAAGTTCTTCTTGCCTTTCTCCACGTGATCACTGCTGTGTCATGAAGATGCTTCTTTGAGAGGGTCATGTCATATGCCATATTGCAAGACAAAAAAATTTGATGAAAAGTGGAAATCTGAAAAGGTAGGCCTAATGATGTACTTGTAAGTTAATCAGGTAGGTTAACATTTTGTTCTTGATGTCGGAGACAAGTGGCATCTTATTTCATGCTTCTAAATAAGATAGCTTTTGTGGAAAGTTCTTGTAAAGAGTTGTAATTTTTGTTATGTAAAGGAACAAGTTCACTTAATTCTTTAAAACTTTTTGGTCTTTGGTCTCTTCTAGTTTAGTGTACATTTGAAGTAAATAATCATTGCCTGCCTTAACTACTAAGTGTTTTAATCATTTATTTTACATTTGTAAGCCAAAGTTAAACATCACTTGCATGTATTTTTGGTTTTTCTTTACAAATTCGATTATCAATATTTTTTTCTTTTTCCATCGGAAAATGTTATTAATGCATTAATGTTATTTTACTCTGTAGGATTCCATGGTCAGTTTGGTGTTGCTGTTTGTTGTGCAGTGGTCTTGCTGCCCTTTTCCAGTTAAGAGATACACTTAAATGAAGCTTGTGCAGACTTGAAGTTAAACATCATACTTCAATGTATTATAATGCATATGCAGCACTGGGCCAAATTGTTTGAGGACGTTGCCTGATGGCCGTTGATTTTGCAGATGTCTTCACTTGCTGCCTGTACTGGCTGTACGCCTCATGCCAAAGCAAAAGTAATTATGTTGATTAATTCTTAGAAGACTAAAGATTTAGCTAATTGATGGGCAGAAAGTAGTTCTCTACTGGAAGTTATAGTAAAGTTGATTGGACATGCTTTTACTTACTTCAGTTTCCCAAAACCAAAGGTTTTTAATGAGTTTGTATAATTTAAATATCCACCGATTGCCAATGGTTTGTCGCCCTAGATATGCTCTTTAATTCAGATTTTAATTCATCTGTTAGAGTCCGAACTAATTCATTGCTATCCTACTGCATATGGTGTTTTGTTGCAGCTAGCTGGTGAAAGGCGTGACCAATTAAAGTTGAGCTGCTGCATGCTGGCTGTGGTGCCGTTGTTATAATATTGTAACTGTTGCACCAAGTTTGAATGTTGATTGCATGGTTGTTGATATAATGGTTCCCACTGTCTGTGTTATAAGGTCCCATAAGGCAGCTGATTTTTTTGTGATCTTTGGTTACTGCGACAGCCCCGCGACCTGGTGTTGGAAGGGTGGAAGCTTACACTGAAACAACACAGAAATTTTCTAAGTCCCTCGTAAACAAATCAGAGCTATGCGTACTTTGCGGCTTTGCGCATCCGTTAAACAGATTGATTGACGATTTTCTAATTAAGATTAATTTCAGATGATAACAATAGATTTCATTGGTTCAATTTATAACTTGTAATGTGTATTAACATACATACAATTTACATTTAGAAAAAAAAAATTAAGCAAGTTTTGCCATCTTGAAATTTTGTCGCACGTTACTATCAACTTCTGCCAAATTACGTTCTTGAAAACGCTTTGATTCAAAATGATATCTAACTTGTACGAATTCCATTATTAAATAAGGATACGAGTCAGCACGGTGTGTGTCACAAAAAAAAGGACAAAGATTGAGTACTTTGATTTTTGACATACAAATTTCAGGTGGAATGTGTAGGAGTGTTTCAGTAGTAGGTTCCTGGAACATGTCTTCTGTTGTTACACATGGTAATGCCACAGGTTCAGCTGCTTCCATATCATTTACTTTTCCTTTTTCAGCGTCAAGTTGGTGTATAGCTGTAACATAACATGTCATGTTTTTAAAAAATATCTTATTACACTTAGTTTTTAATTTACCTATGCTATTTGACGTTGACTTCTTTGCATGTGATGGGATCAATACATTGGTGTTGTTATTCGACAAAAATGATTGATTGTCCAACTGCAGCTTAGGATTAGCAGCTTTAGACTTTGCTGTTATATTTCGATATGGTGACTTAAACCTATCACTGTGAACATATTTCTTTGCAGCAGGTCTTTCGAGTACGCTGACATCATTTCCTGTTAGAAACATACAGAATTAGCAGTACTAGTATAACTTAACATTGTCATGGATAATTAAAATTTGAGAATACCTAGCAATTTACTGGGCCGAGCACCTGATTTTAATTTCCATTTCGGATAACTGTAAAACACGCCTTGAATTTCTCTCCCTTTGAGTATGTCGTTCTCTTCAAAATGAATACTGCAAATTCTGGACTGGCAAGTGAGTCCTGGCTTTTTAATAATTTCCTGCCAGGAATTTAGACACAACTTCGGTGGATGGAAAAACGCAAGACTTTCATTTTCTTTGTTATAAGAAGATTTACAATTAAAAACGAAACATGGTTTGCGTGTCATTTTACATTAATCTGCATTTCCGCCATTAAAACGTGAATTCTTCGTTTCTGCAGTAAGCCATTCAGTTAGAGATTGTGTGGGCAGATGGCAGCACTTTCGTAGTAACCATGCCCTGAGGAAAGATCATTGACGGAGAACTTTCAATTTTTTTCTTATGGGACCTTATAACACAGACAGTGGGAACCATTATATCTACAACCATGGTTGATTGTTACAAATTAAATTATATTTTAAAATTATATTTTTTACGAAAAAACATTAAATATTTTACACATAAAATAAATAAAAAACTATAAAACTATTACAATAAAATTTAATAAACAAACCGCCCAGTTCAGTTCAAACTGTAGACAATCAAGTCAGGGTAAGACACTTCCTTAATTTACTGGACCAGGGAGATAACCCGGCCATGGTTAATAAGAAAAACCGGAAAAAGAGCGAAAGGTTGTGGAACAGTTATTACGAGAGCGTTTATCACAGTTGATTTCCGGCTTAGACTCGTGAACCTTCTGATTGTCGCAGCATTTGAGACATTTCTGTCTCATCATTCTGTCAAATGAGTGACCACAGGCGGGCGTTGGTTAGTGCTTAGTGGTTAGTTAGGGAAACGGGGTTACAGAAAAGAAGGGAGCCTAGTTATGCACTCGTGATTTACCTTCATCTATACAAATTATCAGTCTTAATTCCCAGCAATCTCTCTTCGGTTTGCAAACAACTCTAACGGTGGTGAGCGATTAACCTGGAAAGAGAGAATATTTATAATTATCAGACCATATTGTAGTGACACCAAGCAATACCTCAAATCTATCAATGTCGCATTGTCCTAAATTGGAACAGTGGCAGTCACAACAACCTCTTGAGTTGAAGCTATTTTACTGTTGTCTGCAAAAGAGATAGCAGCAAAGAATTGGATCTGAGGAAGGCATCAATATCTTGAAGATTTACTATGATTTTACAAGGGAAGTTAACCTGAAATAAAATTATAAACATTAAATGAAAGAAAAAACTATTAAGCTTTGGAAGACATAGCTTACATTATTGGATTGACCCATTTGATCTCTATTGTCACAAGCACCCAGGTCACACAAAAATATCAGCTGAAATTTCTGAAAACATGAAGTCAAGAATGCAATAAGAACCATTAGCTAAATGTTGTTGTAAATACAATACAATAAATAGTAAATGTTATTAATTAAAAACAGTTCAACTTACCTCAAAATCCTCATCTAAATTTGTTTTGATTTTTTGCAGTAACTTATGATGTGTATTGTGTAACTTAGGAGCAGATGAAGTTTCCCAAGAGGATTCTATCTAGTAGGGAATTTAGCCCAGACAAAGCTGTCACATTCCTATGCTGCTCTCCAATCATCAATGGCCATCGAAACCTACAGAAAAAAAAGAAAGATTTATCACAGGTAAGGCACAGTGCAGAATGAGAGGAATAAAGCTAAAAGGGTGATACCTAGAGGCACAGACTAAGAGGGTAAAGACTACGATCGGGGATAGGGCTAAGAGGAATGCTTGAAGCGATGCTCGTCCTATGCCGTATGGTGGCGCGTCGAGCACACTCTACCAAAGCCATTATTTTTCCTTTTTCCCTACTGATATGAGTCTTCACACACCGTAAATTTGTAAGTGAACCATTAACATTTCAATAGTGAATTTTTTTGTAAATATAGCTTAGATATCCCCCATGTTGTGTGAATTTTTTCAAATTTCTATGTGATCTCTAGACACAATCTATAAATTCCTTTATTTAAAACCCCTTTTTGCCCATTTTCAGGGCCAGGAAACAGCGTTTCACGATTTTCAGGCCCATTTCAGAAAATCTTGAAACGCTGTTTCCTGGGCTTGAAAATGGGCAAAAGGGGGTTTAATAAATGAATTTTTAGATTGTGTCTAGAGATCACATATAAATTTAAAAAAATTCACACAACATGGTGGATATCTAAGCTATATTTACACAAAAATTCACTATTGAAATATTAATGGTTCACTTACAAATTTACGGTGTGTGAAGACTCATATCAGTAGGGAAAAAGGAAAAATAATGGCTTTGGTAGAGTGTGCTCGACGCGCCACCATACGGCATAGGACGCGCATCGCTTCAAGGGGTTTATAGCCGTTCGTAGTCTTTACCCTCTTAGTCTGTGCTAGAGGTAGCAGAAGACGATATTTCGTCAACAATCTGGAATCACAAACAGATGAGACACAAAAGCAAATGTCATGCTGCCTTCCCCTCATTGTAGAAGGCTAGAAGCATTATTACCTTGGGGATTTCGTCTGTTGTGATGTGCTGTGATGCTGCGGTGTGGATTTTTCATTTTTGGGTGAAGACGAGATACAAATTTGAAGGGGAGAATATTATGTGAGTGTCAAAGCCTTTGTTTGTTAGTTCTTTCAATTGAGTGTCAACCATGGTGTCAACGAGCTAGAGCGGACATTTTTTTCATGTTACTGTTAAACGTTTCTTTTTTCTGGCGCTAGACGGCATAGCCTTTGATCATTTTTTACCTGTTAGAATCGGTTTAGTTACGCTTACTTAGCACATCTCTACAAAATTTTCTCGATTCTACTTCAAGAAAATGTTTTGTGATAACTGTCAGTTTTTGTTTCGACAACAAAGCTCACTTGTTAGATTTTTAATAATGTGTTTTTTTCTACTTTCGGTTTTCGGTTTTCAGTCAGTAGTTCAGTAAATATTTATCCGAGGTACAAAGGAACCACATATTCGTGATCCTCGTCAAATTTGTGGAAAGTTCATGTCTTATTTTTTACGTACGCGTACTTCCGGTTTTGAAAATTTTCCTGAACAATAGTTCAGGAAAATTCTCGATTTTGGCCAAAATTTACATTTCGTTTTAATCACACCTAATCGACCCCAAATTTCACGTAGATCACGAATATTTAGTTTATTTTGACGACAGCTCAATTGTTAAGGAGCTATCGCTTACTTCCGGTATACTTCCGGAAAATTTGCATAAAACTAGCAAGTGAGCTTTTTTTCTCTGTAGAATTCTAAAGACTCCATGCTAATTTAAAAAAAGATAAATGGTCTTTTTGATTACTTTTATGAATATTTGACTACCGAAGGCCAGTCCTTTAGATAGTGAGTTTGGACGTGTGACAAATAGATGGCGTGAAAGAATGTTGTTTGTTGTGTCAGATATGGGCTTATGGCGGCTCGTTGCCAAAAGTTCAGATAGCTACAGCTATTTTCTTCGAAAATTACCAATGAATTCGTTGGTAAATTGACTAGATTTCGTGTGCAATTTGTTTGGCATGTGTTCTTTACCGTTATGTGTTTATAACATCATCTCATTTCCAGGAGAAAATGTGAAAGATGCATGAAGCCTGTACTGTCAACTATTGTGTTAAAAATCCTGGTATCCTACTGAATATGTCATCCAAATGACAGAGTGGTAACAACCAATGCTAGCTTTAGTACAGTATTGCTGGAACATGTATTCTTCTCATCATTTATTAGGATTCATATCACTATTATCGGCTGAATCATTCTATGGAACTTGCCAGATCACCAACCCCACGCATGGACCAATCTCTCATTCCATCTTCTAGAGAACCTTGGATAACTGATTGGTGGTTTAGTGTGTAAGTTTACTTGTCATGTCACTGAACTTATTTTGTTGCAGTCTTATAGGTATTTAAAGTATTGTTCTGCACTTACGTCTATCTAATGTTTAAGTTTAATTATTCTTTTAGAACATAGACAATAAGCTCATTGATGCCACAAATGATAGACAAGGTGACTTTATTTTTTTATTTACAGGTTCTTAGGTTTCTAATGTTGCATGCATTTTATGAGAAGTCACTGTCCATTGAAGAAAAAGGACTGACTATACAGTCAAGGTAACCTGTTGGCTGCTACCCTTGAATATCCCATTTTACTTTATGAAAGTGTAAACGGGCCATCTTGATTTGAGGTATTGCTTTCTGTCGCTTAAATTGTATTTGAAATGTCGTCCTAATAAATGTTCTACCTACAGGGTAACTCCTTCGCTGCTTATCGTGGACTTCATTCATTGGTGAAAACCAATGACAATCAGGAGGAAAAGAGTGCGCTGGTCGAACGGGGACTTCCAGTCGGAAGCCTACTTTATGATTAATCGCTCTGGTAGTAACTGTTCCTCAACTCTTCGCTCTTTTTCCGGTTTCTCCTACCATCTCCCTGCCTGCAGTCAATTAAGGCAGTGTCTCCCCCTGTCTTGATTGACTCCATGTGCGAATTTTAAAAGCAGTTGATCACCCAAATGAGAAAAAAGAGTTAGGTTTGTTTTATTTGGGTAAAAATTGTTTTAAAACTTGTAGCTTGTACCTATAAAACAATTACCGGACGCTTTGTTTATTGAATTTTTTATCATTTTGGGAATAAAATTTATTTAGTTCAATTAAAATTAAATCTAATTCAATTAAAATTTAATTTAATTCAATAAAATTTAATTGAATAAAAAATATTTTAAATTTTATTCAATAAATTATTTATTTCATTTATATTTAATTAATTATTTTTTTTATTAATATGTAAATTCATGAAAGTTTAGATTTCGTATTCGATTGTATATTTTAACGAGTTTGTGAGATATAATAGCAATTAATTCACAAAATTCGACATGTTATTTAAGGTTTAAGATTCCAGTATACAGTAAATAATCTTAACATCGCTTGAGACAACCGCAGTTTTAACTTCATGTCAAAGAACTTTCACCAATCGCAACCTGGGCTGCAACACGCCACATTGGGCAACAGAATATCATCAAATGAATTATACACTCACGGATGAAACACAAATTAAACATATTATTTCAGTAGACAACCAGTAGGGGATTAGGGGTATTGGTGTAGTAGAAAGGAGCAGCATACATAATCTTGTAGTATTCCGTCCCACAGTGGTGTAGTACTTGGAGACCTCGTTGTTGTGAAGTATGGCAGTGTGGTGATTTCATATCAGCCATATCCAGGAGACATCAGTACATCCATGGTCGATCCAGCCTTCAACAAAACAACACATGTCAGCGCTATCTAGTCAATGAAACAATACAGTCTAAAAATGTAATGTTCTTATCAACAACCAAAAATGAGATAAAAATGATTCACAACTAAAAATAAAATGAATATTTACCCATGATTGGAAACCGATTTAATACGATGAAAAAGGCAGTTGGTGACAAATAGTGTGCTGCAGTAGGTTGTGTAGTACTTAAACTCTTCGGTATATACCGCTTTGATGGTGAAATAAGCTAGAGCCGCGGTGTAATAGTTGCGAGCAGAAAAATAGTTTGGGGCATCAGTATGGTAATCTGGAAAAGGGTTGATTTGAGAATAACTTTGGTTATACCTTGGAGCTTTGATGTATAGAACTTGGAAGTCTTAGTGTAATACTCAGGCGCTTACGTGATGTTACTCAGGACAGAGTAAGATTTCAGTACAACAGATCAGGGGCAGCGCAAGTTTTCGTGTTGTATTTTGGAGCTTGTTGATTTAGTACTTGAGAGTGCAGTAAGTTGTGTTGCGTATCAAGACATTGTTGTGTAGTACGGCGGCGACGTGGTGCACTATTCTTTCGCTGCTGGTGCTTGGTATTCACCATACCCAGGAAACATCGATACACCAGTGGACAGTGGTCGACCGAGCCATCACCGATACGATGTCCAACAGCAGCACGACAACGTAGTTAACTAGACAATTAATATGTTTAAACGTTAATATCAAACTAGCATACCATCAAATAGGAAAAAAGAAGTATTGATATAAAACTCAATGTATAAAATAATATTTACCCATGATTGCGGACTGGTAATACGACATCCGGTATTCCAGTTGGTTACAAATAGTATACTGCAGATGCTGTTGCCGTGTCGGAGATGCTCATCGACTGATTCCTATCGCACCTTCTCTCCCTTTACAACTTAATTTTTGGTTGGACGCCTTTTAAGCAGAGTAAAATTACGGCTTATTAGTTCAATCAGGGGTTTGGAGAGATGGATCAAGTCTATGAAACGGCGGTGAACGGTTGAACTGGAACGAGAAAATAGATTGTCACAAATCAATAAGTAAATAAAACTACTCATCAAGCATTACCTCAACGTGGGTACAGGTGGCAAGAGACGACACATCGACATAAGGAGCCGATAAAATATGCCCGACCGCCACTAGGCAACATCGACTATTTTGCACAACAGTTCAACACTGCAAGAACACCACATGAGCAAATAACAAAATGTATAATTCTGAACTGCAAGTCTCCACGATTTGTACCTTCAGGGCAGCTCTCAACTGGGAAATGACAGCTAAACCACTGTACACCAGATAACACCATTAACAGCTTCTACATCAAACTGATGAATGAATCCTACAAAGCAAAAGAACATTAATAAATGACTAACATTTAGAAATGTTGAATTTCAAAAAACTTTACAACTCTTTTGAGAAACCCACATAAGCCATCTTATTTTGAAGCATAAATAAAGATGCCACTTGCCTTTAACATCAAGAACAAAATACTTACAATTACATTATTACCATTTCAGGATTATCACATTTTTTTCATGCAATATTGTAGAGACCCACTGCACACCAAACACAATCACAGATCAACCACTTAACTGATGAAGGAATCCTACAAATCAAAAGAACATTAATAAATCAGAACATTTTCAAATATGAAAAAAAAACTGAATTGCAGTTTTATAGAAAAAAATTTACATCTAAGCTAATCTAGATTTTTTCACAAGAGCTGTCTTACTTATAAGAAGTAGTAGTTGTCAGGTGTTATTTACATCAAGAATTTAATGTCAAGCATGAGTAAATTCTAAACGAAGAGAATATCAATGTATCACTCATACATGCACACAAATTTGAACAAAATGCTAACCTTAAACCCTCTGATTGCTTCGAAACTGACACTTTTTCACAATAGCTGACATGGAAGCATGCAAAATGAGCAAAATGAACATGAAATCAAAAACAAAATGCTACCTGATTAAGCTTAAGAGTAACTATTTACCTTTTCAGATTTCCTCTTTTCATCTCATTTGTCTTTCAATATGTAGAGACCCCTTTTAAGACCCATCTTCATGACAAGTCGGCCATAACGTGGACGTAACGCATGAAGAAGCTCAGACTCCATTAGACTGTTCATATAATAATAAAAACTCAATTACTACCAGAAAAAAAGTTATAGGATTTCAATTCAGAAACAGTCTTAGGATATAAGAGTTAATCAACACTGTTACTTGTACTGCTCTTGAGAAATTTTGCATGTGAGAAACGTTCAACATGGAGCAAGAGACGGCATTTTAGGAAAATGATCACTTGTGATGTGAAACCCGTAAATTCCCCACAGAAAATATTTACAATTTATAACCTTAGATTAAAGCAGGAATTACCTTATTTTGACGAACAATTTCAGAATAAAGTACCCAGCAATGACTAGAGTGTAAAGTAACCCTTCTCGGCCGGCGTCTCGGAATAAAGAGAATAAATAATAGAGAAGAATAAAATATAAATGTCAGTCGTCTCAGCACTTTGACAGTTTGACTTTGATGACCCACACTCCTACCATGCTCCTACAGTCCTACATCCATCTAGATTCTAGAATTATGAACACACTAGAGCTGAATAGTTCAATCCCTAAACACATGGACATTTTTTGCCACCTAGTGACAACCCTTAGCATCCACGGACGACTAAGTCGGGTATACCAAAAAATATTCGTCATCTCCGTGAAATACACATTTACTAGATAAAAAAAGCAATTATTGAAAAATTAACAAGTGAGCTTTCTTGGTCATCACCAAAAAGTTACCAATACCAAATAATAACTGCCTATACATTTTTACAGGGAGGTGCAAAGTAACTGATACTGACTAATTTGACATCTGAAAGTGATCAAAGGCTAGGCAAGTTAGAACCCACAAATGCTCGTTTTTCGTTTGTTTACTTTTCATGTCTGGCCAACAGCGAATAAGAGAGAACAGGAATTAAGTTAGTGCAATCAATTTGACAACGTCTTGCTTCGCTTGCAAAACGATTTGGCAAAAAGCCTTATTAGAACAATCACGTAGATCCATTATAACAATAAAAAACAAACTAAGTTTTTTTTTTATCACTTCTGTTTATTCATAAACAGGCAGGATGTAATGATGGTTCTCAGTCAGTAACTCGGGCATCAGTCAAAATAACAAAGTCCGTCGAAGATAAATAAAGCTGCTGCGACGATGGATATATGATGGCCTTAATACTACGTCGCATCAATTATGTAAAAGGAAATAATCAAAACAAAAATCATGAAAAAAAACAGGCCGTTAAGCCGATCAGTTTGAACAACGATTTTACGTGAAACGAGCCATTAATACTGGGCACTGCGCCAGTCTGTTCCAAATAGAGAAGAAGAAAAGGCGTGTCCCCAAATCAATCAACTCACCCCGTTCCCCCCTTGTAAACAAAAAACAAAAAAAAAACAGACAAAAAATAAAACAAAAGAAAAAACACACAAAAACAGACGCGATTCACCAAACTGTCTAAAAGTTAAAATGTGATTATTTATAACAATCAACAATATATGCATGACGCCGATACCCTTGAATCATTTGCAACAAGGCCACTACGTTTCTTTATTACTTAGGATTGCTATCAATAATTCCGACGATGAACATTTTGGCCAATCTATTTCGAGAACGGGTTCATTTACCCGCAGTCGAGGGCGGGTTGAGTGATGGAGTAATGTGATGAGGAGAGAGAGAGAGAAAGAGAAAAATAGTCATCTTTTTTCTTTGTGAATAGAGGGCGAATGTAGCCAAAAACACATGTCCTCTGGTTTTCGCCCAACGTCGTCACACTGTCGCCGCCCTACCAGCCGTGTGTGTGTCAGCTCACGTGAGGTAGTTGTAGCGCTGTTGATAGATGGGCAATGGATCGGCGGGCGGTGACCAGTCGTCCTCTTCGCTGCTGTTTTCCCGTCTCGACTTCATGTTGGCCAAAGCGTGAACTGTGTACATGCGATGCCAAACAATAACATCATCAACATCGTCGTCCGCGATAAGGGCCGAGTGTTGCGACTTCTTCGCGACAACAACTCGCAAACAAGTAAGTTGGTGGAATGAATGAAAAAATAAAGCTGCCAAAAACAGTCGAGCGCGCAGAACGGCTAAAACAAGATGGGAACTAACCGATGAGGAAGAGTGCTGAACGCTACAGTAGTGGGAGGGTACGGGAAGGAGTAGGAGGAGTCGCGCAATTTATTGACTTGCATTTTATTTGCGTCAAGCCGCATACTGGCTTTCCATGCTCAGGCTCGGAGCTGTGTCGGGCAAAAAAACATAAATAAAAAAAAAACAACATGCATCAGCTAATGTGAGGAACGAAAATAAATAAATAATAAATGGCATGCCGGTAAACAAAAAAAAAAAACGAAAAAATTTCAAACGCTAAAAGCAAAAATAATAAAAAAAAAATGATAATGGTAACACTATGCCGGGCGAAATTCGTTACCTGCGGCCATCTTGCTCTTCTCTTTAATTTCCTCCACCAACATCTGGTTGAGGCCGATGAAATGATCGCGTTGCTGGCGTTCCTTGGCCAACATCTGCTTGGCTTCCGACAATTCTACGATGTCATTGGTGGCGGCGACTGGAGTAAATAGCAACAGACGGTTAGCGTATAAACGTTCCATCAGCGGAAGACAAACATCCAAGGCTTTTTTTTATTTCTTTCTCTTACTGGATGGAGGTCGCGGTAGATCAACACCGGTGGAATAGCCCGTCAGCATACGCCGAATGGACTCGGTTTTCTTGAGCCGTTTCTGCTTCTCCTCCTCTCCCAGTTCCTCCACTTCCTGCTCGGGTACGTAGCGTTCGGGAATGACGATCTTGTCTGGAGCACAAAGTATGTTATCGATCGTCTTCTCGTTGATGCGGATGGCCTGAGTGATGGTGGATCGGACCACATCCGGCGCAAATGGATGGTGGAAGCGCAATGCTCGCTGCAAATCAACGTCATCTCTAGCCCGGCCCTGCGTCATGCGCTGTAATTCACGGCACCAAAAAAGTCCATTAAAAACGACGACGACGGAAACATCAAACAAACAAAGAAAAGAAAGAAAGAAAAAAAGATGGTGAGTCGGGACATCCCGATCGATTTTTTTAGTGACGAAAAGAGACACGAACGAAGACAAATTCACGAGAAAAGGGGGAAGAAGCGGAGGAAGTGACTAGATGAAAAAAGAAAATAACAAACCGTATCAGAGGTCAGGGCTTCTAGGACAAGGGGTTGACTACAGGATATGGTTATGTGGCGTCTTTTATGCCGGGGCACGGCCCGGCGGGCCGAAATCATGTCCTGTCGGCGCATTTCTTCGATGATTTCACGTGCGGCATCGCTAGTATAGACGGGCGTGAGGACGGGCGAGCGCTGAGTCGAATCCAGGCTTCCCAGTCCTCCTTCCGACGACTCTCCCGTGTCCATGTCCAAACTGACGGACGAATTTCGATCTCCAAGTGACAACTATAAACAACGCGGGAGCGTGGAGAGGAGCAGGGGGCACACCCAAAAAACAAATAAACGGATAACGATAATAAAAAAAAGGGACAAGCAACGACGGACTGTTAAGCAACAAAAATCAACGGACCACAAAAACAAACAGACAACAAAACGGGACCGTGCAATGAGACATGCTTCGCGTCGCACCGCTAAACTCACCTTTTTCCGGCTGCAACCGCAGAGTGGCGGATGCGAACTTGGCGTGACACAACGAAAACAAGACATTAAAGAGGCAACAGCTTACCGAAGACATATTGCGGCGAGGGCGGAGTGATCCTCTCCATTGATCCGGGCCGAGAGAAAGAGGCCGCCCGTCCGTTGGAGTTTCATTCAATGCGATGGAATTGCGCTGCGACAGGGAGCGCTTGCCTTGCTCGTCCCGTTTGCTACCCCGCCTGGGCAGCGTCAAAACGTGGCTAAACTGGGACAAAACCGGATCGTCCATGATGGGATCCTCGCTGTATAAACCATTCGAGTTGCCGTGGGCTTGATCCTCTTCGGTGAGTTCGTCCATTCCGAAAGAATTGTCGTCGTATCGAGATTTGGACTTGTCGCGTTGACGCTTTTCCGACTCCCGCTTGACGATGCGAACCGTGCGGATTTCTGCCTTGTCGGCGGCGGAAGCGGCGCTGATAGGCGGAGCTGGTTGCTTGGGGACGATACCGTAGTATCTCTTCATCCTTTCGTCAGCTTCATTGATGTCGACGGGCAACGTGTTATCTTCGTACTGGCCGTACTGATAATGTTGTTGTTGTTGCTCCTGTTGATGCGGCTGATGATGCTGCGATCCACCGAAATTCATCGCAGACGGATCTTCCATTCGTGTTAAGCGATCGGTCGTGTTCAGCGAGTCCAAGTCCGTCTCGCACCTGAAAAAAAAAAAAAAAATGAACAATCCGGTCAAGAGAAAAGATTGTAAAAATGCAAACTCACCAGGTGCTAGGAGGTTTGCGTTTGGTCGATCCGGTGCTGGAAAAGGATTCGTCAAGATCTAGGAAATAATCGGCAGACGTCAGGCAGTTGACTTGGCTGCTGAGTTCCTGTCGCCTCGTCTGCAACTGCGAGACGTGTTGCTGGACGCGGTTCAATTCCGCCTCTAGCCAAGCCATTTCCCTTCCGTTGTTGGACCTGCTCAACGAATGACCTCCACCGGATTGGTGATGTTGGCGGTTATTGGCTCCGAGGCGATGCAACTGCTGATGAAGTGAAGAGATTTCTCGCTCTATCCGACTGATCTCCACCGCGGCGTCTTCCAGCCGTTTCGAACTGAGGGCCAGCAGAGAGTGAATTTGGCTTAGCTCACGCTCGAGAAAGAGCTGCTGCTGGCGGCACCGCTCCACCTCGCCATAGTCGGCGACTTGCAGGGCCGTGTTGGTCTGCTGTCGGATCCCGCGGATGGCTAGTCTCAGGACTTGCTGATTGCGCGTCAGCCGATGGATGGCCGCGCCTTCCTCACGAACGAATTTCTCCAACTGAGCCAGCTGGTGATGCTTGGACTCGAGCTGAGAAATCTGAGCCTCCTCCCAGCCCTGGACGGCAGATCCGTACGCCTCATTGGCGTCGTTCTCAGTTGGACGATGTGGAGTAGAGTGGAACACCATTGTGCTGTTCCTCTGCTGGACGTTGCTGTACGCAGGGGGCTCATAGGGAGAGGAATGAAATTTCGGTTGTTGTATCTGCTGCTGTTGTTGATGTTGCAGTTGTTGTTGCTGCTGCTGCTGCTGTTGGTGAAGCATAGGTGTCAAATTGCGCTTGACAGCTGTGCTGGTTTCTGGTTTGGGCAGTCTTTTGTGTCTTTGCGGTGACATTGACGAACCCAGTTTGACCATGTTGTCCACCAGGCTGATCATTGGCTTGAGTTTTTCCAGCTACGAAAGAGGATTATGTGTCAAAAAAGCCAGTTTGGATAATTTCACATTTCTGATCAAGATAGTAGGTAGTACACTCACTTGCTTCTCCAGCTCTTTGACGTGGTGCTTCAGCTCTCCGGTTTTTATCAGGCATTCTTGTCGATGAGAAATATCCAGCGCAGCCAGTTTGACCTGTCACGAGAACAAGACAACGCCGTCACGTTAATGGTCTTCGCAATGATTTTTCTTTTTTTTTTAAATACTAAGAAAAAAAAAACTTGTCATTATAGATCGGTAGTCCCAGATAAGAAAGGGAACATGCATTAAAGTGAATTTTTCAATTTCCTTTCCGAGAAGTTGTGTGGTTGTCAGTATTTCGACAATAACGGTCTTGTAAGATGAATTGTTAGGCAATTTTATATATTTCTTCCATCATGGTAAATAGTTCAAGGGAGAAAATCGCCTTTTACAGCACATGTTTCACGGAGGTCTTCAACGGTTTTATAAGCCGAAATTTAACTTTCTATAGCCTCGATCTATTTCGGTGCGTTTGGGTTGAAATTCGTTCGTTTTGAACAAAATGCCATTTTTACTATCAAATGATGTCGATTTTCGTTGCGTGCTCCAACGATATGAGTATAACAAGCAAACGCTTTCACGAGAATTTTTTGTTTTCCTCTTTGAAAGAAAATTTGAATTGGCCACTTCTCGCCGGTGGGAACGATTTTGAGCGCGACGAGAATGGCCTGTCACGAAAGACGGAACAAGATTCCATCACGTTGGTAATCCCCGTAACGAGTTGGAATACAAAGACTGCTCATTATCTATATGTACGCGGGACTGGGCTAATTTACTTGAAATACTTTTATGGATGGAAAGAGCTCCTTATTTCAAAACAAAATGGAGTCTGCGATAGAAAATATATCCTGTCAAGCAAAATTCATTCCTTTCCTGGAATTCATATTTTGGCGTTGTAACAAGGGCTTATCGCCATGTACGTGCATGGTTGAGTTACTTTAGAGAAGTCTTCTGTCTAAAGTTTATCAGGTCAAATTTAACTTCTTGATCACCAACGGTGAACTCGTCGGTTCTGTATTTTCTTTCTCTCCGATGTGGTTGTGCATTATTTATCGAGTTGTTGGATCCACCAGCTAATTTATATTCATTCCGACTAGGATTCCAGGAATGCTCCCTTAAAGCCGATTCTGAATGCCACTACTGGAGATAGCCGCGAGGCCATAGTTACCCGGTTGCTTATCTTATGGTGATGTATCTTTCGATCGATAAAGTTAAACGGCCTCTTGTTGTCACTCATTGATATTCCAATAGACTCAAACGGTGAACGGTGACAAACAGAGCTAGCTGGCCATCTATGGGGTAGAACAATCTCAAGATGGATGACTTCCCTCGCAAAGAGCGTGTGCTGTCGAGTGGGAGAGAGACCCACCCGTTATTCCTCTGACAACAATAAAATTGTTAAGAGTCGGTTGGAAATTCAAATGAGACGGGGGGGCCAATGAAGACGAGGGAGCCGTATATCATTTCCTCCTATATACTCTCACGCACAAACACGAGACAAGACGGACGGACGGACGAACGAACGAACCAGTGCACAGCCTAGTGTCTGTGTAGACTTTAAGAGAATTCAGTGAAGAGAAAATAAAATAAAAAAAGAAAGTTTGAAAGAGAGAGATAGAACATTCCCCCCCTTGGTTCCCGATTAGTTTAATCTCGGTTTTATCATATGGAAATTTTGGGGCGACGACATTCTAATGGGCAGGTAAGAAAAGAAAAAGAAAAAAAATCCCAAGATGATGAAAGAAATAAGGAAGGGAAGGAAGAGGAATCAGAAACACCTGCGGGCAACCAGCTACGACTATTTTCTTCTTCTTCTTCTTCTTCCAAACTTGTGGGAGCCATTGAATACTGAACGAAAGAAGAAGAAGACAAACGGACCGAATATGGTGATGATGACGATTTTTACCTTTTGTTCCAGAGCCTTCCCTCCCCCTTATAGCTTCTCCTCTTCTCCGTCTTCTTCGTCTTCTTCTTCTTGCACATTTGTATAAATACTTAGAAATGCTTATAAATAAATCAGTTACAATACCTGGCTTTCCATTTCGAGGAGGCAGGCGTCACGTGCTTTGACCAAAGCGGAACTCTGCCGCCTCAGTTGGATCAAGAGGAGAACCAGTTCCTCATGTGTCCGGCCCAGGAGGTCGCCCGCCGACAGCTGCACTTTATTATCGCCTGGTTGTCGGTTGCCGTTATGAGAGGACGGCTGGTCGTGACCGATCATCGGAGGCAATTTACCCTTTAGAGAAAGAGAGAGAGAGAAAAAAGATACGAAATAAAAATAAGTATAAAATATAAGCCGTGACATGATGAGCGACCCCGGCCGGCCCAACGGGTGGCCGACAACTTGGAGTAAGATGTACGTGAATAGGACTCGTGTCCAATTCGTTTGGGGCGTTGGATTGAAACGGGGGAAAGAAAAAAAAAAGTCCGAAGATGGAAAATTAATTGAATTTCCCCTGGATCTTACTTTCTTGGGCGGTGTATCCGTGTCCGAGTGATAAATCTCGCCCGTCATCATGTGATTGGTGGTGGACGGAGGCTGTTGAGTCGTCACCAGAGTGGAGGAAACTTTGCCCGTCAAACCACTCTGGTTGTAGGCAACTTTGATACCGTTGATGGCCTTGCCGGCTGCTCCAGTCGCTGCGTGATTGAGTCCTGCCGCTACAGCATCAACCGGGCTCGATCCACCTACAAAACAGATGATGATGATGATGATAATGATGGGAGGGAAAGACGACGACGACAAAGACGACGGAGAACGACAAACAAGAAAAAAAAAAGGAAAAAAACCAATCAGTTTCTTACAGTCTCCATCCAACATAGTACATCCATCTGGACTATATAGGTTTGAAAAGAAGAACTAGGGCAGGATATGAAGGATAGAAAAGAGTCCTTAGAAAAACAGGACGAGGGTTGCAATCTAATTAACAGGGGTTGTAAGGGGCTTAATGCTAGACGGAGCGAACGGAACCCGTCGGTCCGAGAATAACCAAACGGCCCCCAGATGGAGGGGGGAAATTGTCCAATAGGATTAGGGCCGTTAGACAACACCACTCTTCTACAAATATTTTCTATATGAAACTCTTTTCCCGAGTCAAAATATAGTATCGCATGGCAGATTCTCTCTCTCTCCCTCACTTAAGAAAAACGTAATGGCCTTTCCCTGTCTTGAAGAGGTTTGGGAGCTGGTCGGAGCGTGAGCCGACGTAAACATCGGCCAAAAGAGAGAGAGAGAGAGAAAAGCTCGTAAAACTTTACGAGATACATCTATGATAAGATGATGAATCCATCGAATATGCAATGTCAACTTGGCCGGCGGGAACGCCATCGATCAAGAGTGGGCCAGAAAAATCTTACACACAAAAGGAACCGGAGATAAGACCCCACAGACAAAAAGGGAACTCTTTCACTCCTTGGTCGTAGCCTTCTTCTTCTTATTATTTATTTCCCCCAAATTAAATACTAAAAGGCGTAGCCATCCATCAAGGAAATGGAGAGAGAAAAAGAGTGAGGGGTGTCATCGGAAGAAGCGTGCGAGAAAAAATATGCATCCATCCACCGTTTTTCTCTCAAAGTTCTCTACTGATTCGTCTTCGTCTTACCCGATATGCATCGGAAACAGAAAAGGCACATGGCTGCATCCATCTCTTTTTGCGGTAATTCCTGGCGGTTGTTTGTGTCTGTGTTGTCTGTGTGTGGTGCTGGCTGTGTGTGTATAATTATAGAATGCAGAGCGAACGAGAGAAAAAAAAAAATTCAGCGATTTTTCTCTTTCTTTGGGTTATCTCTCTGTCGAGAGATCCGCCTTCCGGACGTTTCTTGTCACGTTTACGGTTCAAGGAACCAAAGGAGGGAATGATGTGTTGACGACATTCCTCTTTTTATTTTATTTTTGTTTGGCCGTACGAGCGGAGGGGGCACTGGTTTTCCGGCCTTTGAATCCGCACGAGGAAATGAAACGACGACGACGTTCCAGGTCAGTTGATTTCACTTTAGAGACGCATTCAAAAGGGGCTGACGAGGAGACACCAGATGGTTCAGACCGGACTAAGTCAACCGACGCTGCACAAGTGGATGAAACACAACACTTGAAGAAAAGGAGGACGCTGGAAACAAAAAACCCTCAAAAGAACAACTACTAAGAACCCCCAACAAAAAGAAAAGAAAACAAAACAAAAACCTGTTTAGCTCTTCGTTATCCCTTCCGTCTCTATACCCCCCTCTTCTTTTATTCCCCTCCCCCCTTTTTTTTTACTTGTGATCAATAGCACAACGCGGCCCAGCACAGAGCCGGAAAGACGTGAAGACCGCGGGAGTGTAAGACACACAAACACACACACCACAAGCAAGGCGCGTTCGCTCGACGCACGAGAGAAAGAAAACTGAAAGAGATGAGGGGAAAACCAGTTTGAAAAAAAGACACACAACACCACACAGACACAGACACAGCCACAAAAAGTCTTTTAATTCTTGTTGAATGTTTGTATGTGTGTCTTCTTCTTCTTTTCTATTATTTATTTCGTCACGGTTCGTTGTGCTTCCACCACACGCACTCGAAACACTTGGTATGGAAGGACGGCTGGTTGCTTGGTGTGTCTTGTGTGTTAATAACGGAGCCCAGCCATGCGTAAATAGCCTCTCTCTCTCTCTCTCTTGCAATGAGTTGATTCACTAGCCGGACACCGTCTCGAAAGAAATGCAACAAGACGAAGTAAAAGAAGAAAACACCTGCCCTCAATTTTCGGTCAACTACAAAATATTGTGGAGGGCGTCGCGCGTTACGTATGGCACGTGTTTAAGGATCCACGGCCCTTGTCTTTCTTCTTCTCTTCTTCTTCTTTGGTCATTTTTGTTTTCCCCCCCACCGGCCAACGAAAATGTTTACGACGGGCACGATGAGAGAGAGAGAACTGAATAACAACCAAAAACTCAACTCAACTCAACAGAAAACCGAAAACGAAACAAAAAGGTAAAAGAAACAAATGGCCGTCAGCTCAGCTCGGGTGCTGGCCGCATACTGAAAAGGAGCCGGGGCTGCCGGGCATCAAGATGTTGATGGTGGATAGCGCGCGCGGGGTATACAGACAACTCGGAAGCGTTGGGGAGTAGGCGGAGCACGACCCGCAGCGACCCAGTTGGCAACGTTCACAAGCTTGCTTTTTTTTTTATTATTATTATTTCTCCTCCCTGAGACTTCAAGTCCTTCTGGTTTGTTATCTTCTTCTCGGCCACAGAGCGACGGATACTGGGCCGGCGAACCAACGACGACGACGACAAGATGGGCCGAATATAAAGAAAATAAAAGTTCACCAAATAAACACGCCAAAGGGGGGGAGAACTTTTTCCTTCTTCCATTTGGTTACTTTTTTCTTCTTCTTTTATTATTCTTTTTCTTCCGGAGAAGATATTCAATTGGTGTCGTCAAGAAACCCGAGATCGACTCGAGTCGACAGGAGCTTCTTACGCCCCGAGACCATTCCGATTCGAGTGTTAAGGTGACGTCAGAGATGGGGGAAGGAGGCGAAGCGGATCGATGGCCGGCCTATATCGATCCTAGCCAGACGAACCCCCCCTCTCTCTCCTTCTCTTCTTTCACTCCTCGTCGTCCAGGAAAGAAGAGAACAAGAGGAAGGAAAAGAAAGAGACAATGACATCCAAGACGATCGATGGTGGTGTTGGTGGTGGTGAGGGGGGGGGGGGGGGGGGTCTCGGTGTTGCACGAGTAAAAAGGTTGTCTGTGTCTGTCATTAGCCCCCAGTCAAAAGACGCCGCTGAGCGTCGTCGTTCGACTTAAACGAAGGAGATAACCCACGAGCGAAATCGACGGGAGGAGGAGCCCTGCCTTAGCCACCGCCGTCGTCGCCATGCAAAAGCGTAGGAGTATCGCAGCCTCGAGCTGTGTGACGTTGGAGAAAGAGCTCAAAAGAAGAGCCATATTTGATGATGACGAGTCAATAAATCGAAGCTCTTCTCACACACACACACACACACAACACACACACATACACGAGGGGCCAAACCGAACAGAAAAAAAGAAAGAAAAAAGCTAAAGTTGTTGCAGTTGGCCCTCCCGGTGTGTTTGGAAAGAAGAGGCCAACGACCATGGATAGGTTTCTTTTCTTTCGGTCTCTCGTCAACCCCGCCGGCCTAACGGAAGAAACACACACACACAAGAGACGAGTCACCAAAAGAGTCAACCGTGCGCCGGCCCGTACAGTCCACGTCTCGTGCATGTGCCCTTTTCGTGGAGAGGCTAAAAGCCCAAAAGATTAAGCGCTGGCAAAAGGAAACAAGAAAGAAACAAACCTACAAAAGACCCAAACGTCGCCAGCAGAGAATCCGTAACAGCTGCAGCACCAGCCCCCATGTTATCCAAGTAACGATTCACGATCACGGAAAAATAAAAGAAAACGAGTTCACTTAATCACGCTCTTTCTATCTATCTGCCGCCGGCCGAATAAAAGAAGAAAACAAAAATCCATCTAATGGCGAAATGATGAGCTGGGAAAATAAGAAAAAAAAAGAGATTCCTCATCTTTTATTTTCTCTCTCTCTCTCCTGCAGGCCCGCAAACTTCCGGTTGGATTTTTATTTTTCACGTTTCTCTTTTTTTTTTTTTTACCTGGGTATTACACAAGCCGTCGGTGCCATGCAATCCTCACGAAGCTATAAACCGTACACAGAGGGGAGGAGATTGAGAGAGACTTATCGAAAAGGAGTGTCTGTCTCAAGATGAATCGGTAACCTTTTCTCTCTCTCTCTCTCTCTCCTTTTTATTTCTTTCCCACATTGGCAAACGCGGTCGTCTTTTTTCTTTATTCCACCCGGGGATTGCGCCAATACATCAGGCCAGGCCCGTAAAGAGATTTAGTGACTAGGCAAAAGGGAGCCCCCCCTCACGGCTGGTGGTGTCGGAATTCCCGCAACGAGGGGAATGAAAAACGTCAAAAGAACGGGGGGGAAATTGAGAGAGAGATATGCCACCAGCTAGAAAGAGCTAGAAGTCGTCGTGTGTACATTCGGCTAAAGAGCTGGAAAAAAATATATACAAACATACGACATACGAACGATCTTGACGTCTCTTTAAGTCGGGGGAAACGACGTGAAGAGTCAAAAAGGAGGAAGAGGTGGTGGGTGGGAGGAGGACCACCCCGGAGAAAGATTTTTTGTTATTCGATTTCGAAAATAGACACATCTGGGGCGACACAACAGGAGTGGCAGCACGGCGGTTAATACGATGTAAACACGCACTCTTGACATCGTCTGCTCGACGCTCTAATGACTTTGGTCGCCATTTTTCTGGGCGAGAAACTAAAAAAAGGCGGGGGGACTTTTTGAGGTTTTTGTTGTTTGGTCGGGTTTGCTTTTCCCACGGGACACGATAACAATGAGCTTACGTAACAAACAGAGCGACGCTATTCAAGGTAGAAAAGTGAAACAGCCAAGCGAAAAAGAAAAAAAGGATCAGGTGAATGTGTGTGCGGGAAATTTGAAAACGAAAAAATTAAAAATTAAAAAAAGAGAGTGACTATCATATCATCTTACCGGGAGTGCGGACAAGGTCGGGCGGCACTAGCTGGTGGAATGGGGACGGACGGATGGCCTGGATTGGAGTGGACGGGACAGGGGGTGGTGGTTGTGATGGTGGTGGTGATGTTGTTGTCGTTGTTGTTGTTGTGGGTTTTCTGTTAATGGATTCGCTGGATGTTGGCGGCGGCGGTGGTGGTTGTTGTGGCGGCGGTGATGATGGCGGCGGATGGCCAGCCTTGGTGGCGGTGATGGTGTTGTTGCTACTGCTATCAGCAGCCGGACGCCTCCCTCCCTCCTTGTTGATGGCTTGATTGTCGGGCAGAGCGGCCGTCGATGACGACGACGACGGAACAGGTGCCGTGGACATGAGATCCCATTGACGCAGTTTCTCGCGGTCAATTTCGAAAGCAGGAGGGGGGAGGCCGTCCTCTAAAAAAGGATGCGACGGGCTGTTGTTGTTGTTGTTGATGACCAGGTGGCCGGTCGATGTCGAGTGATTCGACGCCGGAGGCGGAGCCGGCGGCAGCGGAGGCAGAGCCGAAGACGTTTCCTTGCCGCGCTGCTTCGTCTGGCCGCCCGGCTCGCGGAAACGCTGTTCCATTTCGTCCCAAGTGTAGCCGTCCAGGTAAGTCTGGCCGCGCTTGGTCCGCTCCAGAGTGGCCGAGTACTGGAGCAGCCGCTCGTAGCAATCCTCTTCGGCCGGAAGGATGGATTTCCCATTGGACTGGTGCCTACTATCCGGGTGGCCATCGTGATGGATCTCGTCCAGCATGTCCATGGAGCGCGTGTGCCGGATACTGGCACGCCTCAATTTGTCGCGCCACAATTGATCCTCGTCCCACGGTGAGAACTCGCCACCGACAAAGTCGACGCCCACACTTCCTTGCGGAGAGCGGACGTGCGACGGAAGGGTTTTGGTGGCCTGGCCGCGAGTTGTCGGATCTCGGGCGTAACGAGGCGTCTCAGCTGCGGCCGAGCTCTGCCCCTGACCACCGCCGACTACGGACCCATTGGTCCCGTAGCTGGCGTGGGAAGCCACCGATGATCGATTGGGTTGCGGATCAATCCAATCCGAGCGCTGAATCGATCGATTCGGATCTTCATCCAGGAGACCTTCCAGGGAGCGAACCCGTCGCATCACATCGCCAGCAATCGACGGACGCGTGGCGGCCGACAGCCCTCTCCCATTGGCGTAATAAAACGACTCTTGTTCCGGGTGGTTGGCCAGCAAATCCGGCGTTTGAGCGCGTTGATACAGTTGTTGTTGATGTTGTTGTTGTTGTTGCTGCTGCTGCTGCTGTTGTTGCTGCTGCTGCTTCCGGATCGTTTCCAATAACTGCCTGGGCTCCGAGCGCGATTGGCCGGAACTGGTTGGCGTCTGGTGGCAATCTAAATTCGAAGTGCTTCCCAATCTTCCGCTGGATTCCTGCGGAGAGGATCGGCGTTGAACAGTGCGCAGTCGATCCATGCTGTGCTGGTAGGCCTGTTTGGCCGCTTGGGCTTGAGCGCTCCTGGAACTGGACGAGCGGAGGCTGCTGTTGCCGTCCTCCAGACTGGCGTCGGGCGGAGTTGTCGGCGTTTTGCTCAGCAAATCGGAATAGTAATAAGGCGCTCCCGCGCTCTGCTCACTCCGGCAGATGGATGACGAGTTGGAATTGAGTGACAAGGCTGAACCCAAACGAGGGCGTTGTTGCGGTTGCGGCTGTTGCTGCGGTTGCGGCTGCTGTTGCTGTTGTTGCTGATGTTCAGAATGCATCGATCCGGCCGGAGACGAACTCATCCGCCGACTCGCATTCGATGCGATGCTGATCCTAGACGCCTGCCTGACGTGGCCCCCAACATTCTGCGAGACATTTTCATAGAGCGGCTGGTTCCAAGATTCCGCATTGCGGATGCCATTGGAGGCCAAACTTTGGGTGCTGCCCTGGAATGCGACCGAGATTCGCGACGTGTTGTGTGCCGATGTCAGAGCGGCCAAGTGGTCGTCGCTCGAGTCCACCAACAAATCCTCCAAACTTCGGACAATTGTCAAAGGTCTCCGCCTCTGAGATAAGTCGGAAGGCGGACGGCCATGGCTGTGGCACAATTCGGATGTGATACTATTTCGAGACGTTCGACCTTGGAAGTAGTCTTGAGACGTGTCTAGACTCTGACTTCGGCTGTGATGGATCGGCGGCCGATGGAGTTGATTGTTGTGATGCAGCTGCTGGAAACTTGGAAACTCGCTGGTCGTCGGCGGCGGACTGGTGGGAATGGGCGGAGGAGAAACCAGTTCACTGTCGGATTGATCATCCGATTGTCCGTAAGCTTGATCATCCAGTCCGTTTTCTTCCGTCGCCGGAATCGTCTCCAATCGCAAGAAATAGGAAGCCGGGCGGAATGTGTCAGAGATGCTGAAGCGCGGATGGCGGGGAGGAGTGATGATTAGCTCCAAAGGTCTTCCACCGTCATCCATCTCCTCCAGGGCCGTTGTGTCCATGGCACTGCTGGTATGACGTTCCTGGATTCCGTCCTGCGATTCCAGTTCGTCTTCTCTTTCGCCATCACCGCCATCTGCTCTCCTGCCTTCGTCCGCATTTTCATCCGCATCTTCCTCCTCTTCTTCTTCGCCCTGCGGAACTTCCATGTAGACCGGCTCTGCCTGGCTGGACGCTTTGTAGATGAACTCGTAATGCGGCTGATCTTCTTCCTGTTGTTCTCTTCCACCGGAAGGACAGTCGGTGATTTCGCTGTAGCGCGGACTTTCCGGCGACCGATAGGAGGGATCGAAAACTCCGGCGAAAACGGACGAAGGTTTACTGCTGCCAGCCCGGCCGTTGATTCCGCCACCAGGTGGCGAAGTCTTGATCTTCCCGTTGTCCGTCATCTCAACGTAGGCGTTTTCCTCGAAGTGGTAGTGATTGGCTGCCGGAAGCGGCGGAGGAGAGCGAGCCGAGACGAGTTTGGTCGACGTCATGGGCAGGTAATGATCTTCCATGACGGAACCCGATCCGGATTGATCAGCTTCCAATTCCGCGGTCATTTGCGTGTTCATGTAGAGGTTCTCCGACGCGGCGTGGATGCTTCCGCCGCCACAGCTGCGGCTGCGACTTCTCAGGTGGCCGGAAGTGACCGAGGCGAGTGACATCAAATCTGGAAGCGGGGCCGGAGACGATCCATTTCCGGTCGTGTTGTGGGGCCAATCGCATTCGGAAATGAGCGGCGAAACGGTCGGCTCGAACGGGCACGGACTCATCCCGTCCTCGGAGACGATGGTGGCGGCGAAACCGGCCAGCGATTCCGGCAACGACTCGGCGTAGCTCAAGCGTTGCTGCTGATCCATCGACAGCTGATCCTCTTCCAACATCATCATGTGGTGATGGGTCATGATTCCGTTCCGCTTGATCTGGAACGCCTGCTGGAGATCGTGAAGGCTGGGCTTGGGCGGCGGTTTGGGCCGGGCTTTCAGCGGCGACATCTGTTGGGCTTGCTGGACATCTTTCAAGAAGAGAACTCGATTGGCCGACGGACTCTCACTGCGGGCCCTCAAATCGGCTACGGCGCTCGATTTCTCCCTCATGAGCGACGGCCTGGGCCACGACACTTTCGGCACCGGGTCTTCCGGCTCTTGGCACGCAGCTCCGTCTCCCTCTCGCGACTGCTCCGTCAAAACGTACTCGTAGGTGAACTCCTTGCGGACGTCGGCCTCTTCGTCCAGTTGAATTTTGATTTTCTCGTTGTTGGCGGCCGGACGTTTCAACGAGGCCCGGAAGGCCACATTCAGTGGAAGCGGTGGCTGTTGTTGTTGTTGTTGCTGCTGCTGCTGTTGTTGCTGCTGGTAGAGTTGCTCCTGAACGAGAAGATCTTGCGCCGCCCGCGCCACCGTCCGCCTCATCGTGGCGAAATTGCCCATGGCGACGTTTCCATTTCCTCCGTAATCCGCCAACTGGATGGGGCCTTTTTATGGTTGGTTGGTTGGTTGGTTGGGTTGTTCGTTTGTGCGATTCGTTTCGAAGGGGGTTCGGATATGGAACAAGGTGGAGAGACAACGACACGAACAATGAAAAAACCAAATGTCAACAAAGGCGACAACGGACGCTGGCTGGCGTGAGTTAGTAATTTCGTTTCGAGACGGTTAGAGAGCCACAATCCACATCGGCGGATGCCATCATCCAGCGGGGGAAGGGAAATTGATTGGGGGCGGATGTTGGGATATTGGTTTCTCTTGTGTGTTAATCAAATAAGACCGGGGGAAAGGAACTTGGGCATCAAAGGGGGGGGGGGGGGGTTCGGGTTGGGTTGATCAAGGAAGGAATTTTACAATTAAAAAACGCCAGCCTTTGTAAGTGCCCGACAAACAAACACACAAAAAAACGGAAAAGAAATCAATCGAAAAAGAATATGCAGCGTGCGGGAATTATAACTGGCCCAAGCGGATAGAAAATAAAGCGAAACAGATCCATCACCCCCCCGACGGAGTAGTGCAGATGAAGTGAAGAATAACTTACTTGGCTGCTGATGCAGTTGCTGCTGCTGCTGCTGCTGCTGCGGATGGAGAAGGGGAGAGTCGATCCGCATCCGCGGAGACGGATCGTCTCTATCGGCGAGGGTCGGCGTACTCCGTTCGCTGCTGCGGGCGCCACTTCCCCCACTCACGACACTGTTGCCGCTTTTCCTTGTTAACGGCGACTGCAACATCCTCTGCTTCCATTCCAGCAACCGTTTCATCGATTCTTCTCTCTGAAAAAGAAAAAGAAAATTTAGAAAGTCATAACCGGAAGTGACGAAGAGTTTTTCATTGTCAAAAATTATGTGGAAAACTGGATGAATAGAAATTGATAATACCTGCTCGATTCGTTTGTTATCCATTTCGAGCGGATGATCGGCCAGCGATGAATTGAGCAAATCCGGCTGTTGTTTGGCCATTTTGGGCAGCCGGGCGCTGGCGGAGCGGTGAAAGAGTTGCGGTTGTTGCTGTTGTGGTTGCTGCTGCTGATGACCCTCGTGGCCTGTACGATAAAGAGCTAAAGATTCTTCGGCCATCAGATTCTCCTGAGAAGCTGATAGGATCGTCTTGCCCGGTGGGCGGTGATGAGCACCGGATAGATGCGGCTGTCCAGCTGCCTGGACATAGGACCAGAGGGCGCTCTCTTTCACGTCTCGAGATATTTCTGCCGGATCACGCACTACTCGACGTTGATGTTGTTGTTGTTGTAGCTGTTGCTGCTGTTGAGGTGTTGATGGTTGTTCCGATTCCTTTGGCGCCAGCTGAACATTGTCGGCCGGTTGCTGTTCGCGCGGGTAGTTGCGCATGACCGACTGTCTGACCTGCTGGGCATATTTTTGTTCGGAAGACCAATAGTCACTGGGTTGTTGTTGTAGTGGCGGAGTGCCCGGTATGGTCGGATACTGAAGAAAGTCTACACTGTGAGGCCTGGGAGGCACCCGACGGGCCACTTCGCTCCTGTGGGCCACTACAAACGCCTTGGAGGAGGAAGCGGCGGCGGGTGACGATCCCGCCGGAAGCATTTGAGGCGAATTGGTCGAACTGGCCGTGCTGCTATTGTTGTAAACATCTTCGTACTCGGTTTTGAATCGGCCGTAGGCGTCCGGCGTCCGTCGTTCGGCCGGCAGCTGGTGGGGACTGTTGCGATGCCTCATCATCGTCTGTTGTTGAGATTGTTGTTGTTGCTGCTGCAACAGCGTCGTCACTTCTGCCGAGACGGGCCTTGGCATCTGCTGTTGTTGTTGATGAGGCCATCCTCGACCGCCGTTCTGAAACTGGCCGCGCTGCATCTGGCGAACGGCCACTTGCTGGTGTTGTCCGTACATTGCACTAGATGGCGCCGACGTACGGTTGTTGCCTTGCAATTCAAACGGCGACGCTCCTCCTCCTCCTTCGGCAGATTGGATTGTTGTTTTACCTGCCGCCGCCGCCGTCGAAGGTGTCGATGATGCCACCACAACTGGTCGTTCCGGTGACCGATCCGGCGAACTCGAACAATACGAATCTCGGCTCGTGTTCAACGCCCGTCTCGGTTTCGGTGGAGCGTTGGCGTACAACGGCTGCCTTTGACCTGTCAAACCCCGTAATTGGGTAAGAGCAACGAGATAACAAAAAGAAAAAAGAAAAGAAATTATGAAATGTAAATTTGGTCACAGCTGACAGGCCCACACAAAGTCATACGGTAATTCATTTAGTGACGGCGATAAAAAGAAAACAACACGGACTTCAAGATACGGAATGAAACGCAATAAGAGGGAACCGTTACATGCTCCAAGTGTTTCCTTCCAAAGAAAAAAGAAAAACTGAACTAACATAAATAGAGGAGAGCAGAGTTTAATTCCTTCGACACTTAAACTCGATTAGAGCGAGGAGAACTCGAAGGCAGAGGAATTAAGAGAGAAGGAACGAAAAAAAGTCATCAGACAGTGGTGGCATTGTCCGGATAATTGTCACGATTCGGTAAACATTTCCCGCTACCTTACAATTCGTGAACTAGTATTTATATAAATGTTTTTCCCTTTTTTTTTTTTGGAAAATACAGTCGGATGGCTGTAGAAGAAGAAAAACACGCTACAATGGCATCAAGAAAATAGAGACGCACCTGTCGGCTGATCGGGTGCCGTCGAGTCGAACGACGCATCAACCCCTTGCGCTTTGTTCTCTGCGACGACGGCCTTGGAGGAACGACGACTTCCGTTGAGAGCGGCGGATCCACTGGACACGTCCAATTGACTCTTGTTCAACTCGGATCTGTCAAGAGAGAAAAAGGGGGAGGTGAAATTGGACAGTTTTTGAGATGGATGGGGTTGATAAGAGAAACCATTAGAAACATCAAACTCACGTGATGGACAGGCTCTTGGAATCTTGTAGGATGGCGGCCAAGCTGAGAGCGTTCATCCACTGGATCATAGACGGTCGAGAATCGGCGGCCAAATAGAAGCTGCGAGTGTTGCGGTGCTCGGCTTTGAAGGCGTATTTGCGGTAAACCAATCGGTCCCGATCTCCCGCCAAACACGGCCGGATCGTGTAGCCGGGAAGTAGCAACGAACCCAAGACTTTCTCCTCTTCAGGACCTGGAAAAACCACATTCAAAAAAACAAAAACAAAAACAAAAAATTTAAATAAAATAAAATAAGAAGGAAGGAATCAGCACATTTTTCTTCTTCGCAAGTCGTGACGAAGTCTCGGATACTACGAGTCACGTCCGGAACCTTGGACCAGCAGCACAATCACTTTCGTGTTTCATATTTTATCTTTTTTTCTTTTTCTTCTATTTCTTTTCAATTTCCTTCGACACAAACAAATCCAATGCGCTCGAAACGCTTCGGGCCATGAAATGAAAACACATCACCTGAAAAAAATCATCATCAAACATCAACCAATCGATTCCTCCCATCACCCCCCATCGCGTCCCCACTCTTCTAGAGACACTCAAATAAATAAAAAGAAGAAGAAGAAGAAGAAGAGAGGCGCCTTACCAACTATACAATACACTCACAAAATGGAGGGAACCGTGTATAATCTAACGAGGCCACCACGACAGGGCTGATAACGAAGCCTTTTAAAAATTGACCCGAGCCCTAGCCCGCACTACTACTTCTGCCGGAACGGAACGCTAAGACTGCGATAACGCAATGGATTTTTTCCCCCCTTCTTTCTTGTTGTTGTTTGGGTACCATCAAAATGTCGTGAGTCGTGAGCCAAACTTTCCTTCCCTACTAGTACCACCTTAGATTTATAAGACAACGAGGGTATGTAGACACTCACAATCGTCGGAATTCCTTGATGATGACACACACACACACACAGGGCGAGTTTTATTGCCGTATTAGTTGTTTTTTCTTCGTCGAGCAGACAAGTTTTTGTCGTTGACAACAACAACAACAACAACAACAACAACAAGAAGAGAGAAAAAAAGCAACGGACGGCGTTCTCGCTCCGTGCGCACCGGATGAATCACAGACATCAACTGTCTGCCGTTTTTTGAATTGTTCAACCTTTTCCCTTCGCTCTCTGTTTCTCTCTTTTCTTTCTTTCTTCTTCTTTTTCTTCTTCTTCTCTTTCTGTGTGTGTGTCGTCGCGTATTAAAGGAATCTCACGGCAGGTGGAGTGCCTCCCTCGACATTTGCTCCGCGTTGGGCAACTTCCGTTTGTTTAATTTTTTTCGTTTCGTAACGCTTTTCAATTTCAAAATTTGGTTTTTATAACAGCCCGAAATGAAAGTGAAGGTGTTTTTCGATTCTCTCTCGGCAAGTTTGAAAGCTTAACGAGTTGCTGTTGTTATTGTTGTTGGTGTTATGGTTTTGAGAGGTTCCTTACCGTCGTAGTAGAAGAGGCAGTACTGGGAGAGGGCGAACCATCGCTTCTTCCATAACATGAGGCCATCGCTGCCTTGTTTAAAGAGCCAACCGCTGATGACGACGGGAGCCTTGGGATCGCGATGCCGGATCACCGGCGCCCGCAGACTCAGCTGCTGGTGATGACTCGACGACGACGAGCTCGCAGCCGAGCTGCTCTGCGGGCTGTTCTCGTTGTTGTGGCTGTTGCTTCGGCGACGATGTTGTTGTTGTTGACCTCCCGACGATGATCCCTACAAACATGCAATCACGACCGAACCGAAAAATAATTATTTTTTTGGGTTTTTTTTTTCCATCCAGCAGGAAAAGAACAAGAAGAAAAAACCATCAACAACTTTTTTTCAAGGTCGGGTTCCCATGTACGCACGCAAAGAAAAGACGGGAAACATAACTTGGTGGGGGGTTAACTATATACAACTCTGGCACATATAGCATTTGCCGAGGTCTACATATCCATTATTGCAATAGTACGCAAGGCACAGTACAGAGGGGAAAAAAAACCTTTTTATTATATTTTTCTTTTTGCTAGTTCTTTTTCTTTTGGTGTAGTGCGCGGTTTTGTCGATGATTGCCTCTCTCTCGATCATCGCTAACAATGGGAAAAGGTGGGGACCCACAATGTCCTGGATCTCTTTTGTTTCAATCTTTGACTTGTCAAATCGAGGATGATGATGATGTGCAATTGGGAAAGTATCATCAAGCCAGAGGGCACGAAAAAAAGGACGAAATTATCATTGAAAAGAAGAAAACGGGAAGTATTCCAGGTGAAACTATTTAGCGTGTCGCATAATTCCAACCTGAGCGTGACGAGCTTTCCAATGATGGAAAAACAAAAAACAAAACACGAAATGTATAAATTTTCTTTCAAACATTTTTTCTTTATCGCTTTAATTTTGGTTATTTTTTTCTTTTTTGTCGTCGTCGTTCTCTTCAATTAAACACAAAGAAAAAGAAGAAATAACAACCGGAACTATAACATCGCTATTCCTATTATTATCCACTCAAAAAATTTTACTAAGTTCTTTTTTTTCTTTTTCGTTGCTTTGCGTTTTCACGATAGTAATTCTTTTTACTATTTCCGGGAATATTATTCTTTTTATTTATTTATGCATTAAGAAACGAAACATGTAAGCACATTTGTATCGGCGACCGGTAGATGGCATGAGCGAATCCAACTCTTTTTTATTTATGAAATTCAAAATAAATTCAATTTTTAGAATGAAATAAAAACAAATAAATTATTTTTATTTTTATTTTAAAGAAATCGAATCTATGTAAAACTGACCAAACCTGAAACTTCGGATAATTTTTTTATTTTTTTTTTTTAAAGAAAGTAAGGAATTTCTCGGACACTGGACACCCACCCTGATGTTCTTGTTTTATTATTCGAGTGGTCCAGTTGCACACACCACTTTTGGTTTCTGTTTGAACCCCAGACGTCGGTCTGTGTAACTGTGTTTTGTTATGCACCCGAGTCGAGACAACCTCATTTTTCAAAATTGGAGAGGGCCAACCCCCCCCCCACCACCACCATCACCACTCGAGTAACAAATACACGATGAACTCCGGGGTCGTTCCAGTTAGTTACACACACAGCGACCCAAAAGGGGGAAAAGAAAAAAGAAAAGAGGAGGATCGATCTCGTTCTCTCTTAAGATGGTCACGGCTTACCTCCGACCGTCTCATGTGCGTTTCTCCGATTCAGACTCTGTGTTTCCGTCCCGGCGAACTTTGAACAACTTTGAACAAGGTTTGACCCTCCCAGAGGGGGGAGCAGGAAACAGTTACAACAACAACCACCACCCCCTTCTCTCTCTCTCTGCCGAACCAAAGAGTCGACTTAAGTCGAAAAAAGTACATGTAGGAGCAAAACTATGAACGTGCGGGAAACAAAAGAAAAGACGAGGACGATACATAATAATAATAATAATAATAGCCATCCCGGGTTTTCTCTCTCCCATCTACACCCACCATATACACAAGACCAAGGTCTTGCCTTTTTCCTTTTTACATCATAAAAGAAAGAAGAAAGAAGGGTGTTACTACTGTACCTTTTTGCTGCCCTCGGGACTGGCCATGGAACACGCTGCACGGTCTGACGGACCAGGAGGAGGAGAGATGACTCCCCCCGCTCCCGCGTTGCTTCTTCTCCGTCAAATATCTTCTTCTTCTTCTTCAATTCTGGAAATAAAAAATAAAAACAAAAATTATTTTATGGTTTCGCATTAGTTCATTTTATTTATTTTTAACTCCCGTACGTGTCAACATGAAAATTCGGCTAAAAAGTGCAATTAAAAATCAATTCGACCGCGACCGCGGGAAAAAAATTCCCGCTCGATCGAAACAACCAACAACCTCCGTCCTTCCCATATTACGTACGCGATGGAGCTTAGAGAAGGAGAGAGATGATGGGGAACCAACCGGATCGGGATTACATTTGGAAATAGTAACGATGTGTGGAGACGATGCCGACCGACCAGGAAGCCCAAAGTCCCCACCCGCAACTGGAAAGCAAAAAACTATTGGCATCCATTTCGACTCGTTTTTTTTCTTCTGCATCCTCCTCCTCCTCCTCGGTAAGGAGAATATTTTATTTTTATTTTTGAATTTTTTGAAAATTTCAGATAATGATGGGAGACGTGGCGCGAAGGACGTTGCCAAATGACGCGACTGGTCGTTTTCGTCCCTGCTGTTGGCCAGGGTCTTCGATCTTCCACATAGATAAAACTTTTTCTCTCCAACTGCAATATACCAAGTCTTTTCTTATTTTTATTTTTACTTTTCTTTTTAATATTTATCGTCGTCCCACACGGCAGGGTGAGGTATGCGCTTACTCGGGAGGTTTATTTCCGGAATTATGCGGATCCAATTTCGTCGTTTCACAGCCGGACGTCGAGGCGAAGAAGAAGAATCCCGTCAAGTGAGTGAGTGACTCATTAAAGATGATGACAGTCCTGGATTAGACACGGGACCGGCCCAAAATCGACGTGTCCACATTATTCAAATTTCCAAGTTGGCCGGTTCCACCTTATTTCGCGCTCATGCGCAGATATTTCAATTCGGAATCGAGACATCGAGAAAAAATACAAACACACAAATAAGGCAAACCCTTGAAATTCCACTGCGTTCGTTAGTGAATGTCAACGACCATCAATCTACTATATTTCCCCCCTTTCTTTTGCCCCATGTATTTCAATCCTTCATAACACACGGCACAGCAACCGAGCGCAAGAAGAAGCCCTACACACACAATCTCCTGTAAAGGACATTGTTTCTGGCTGAAACTGAAACTTTTGTGTGGCCTCCACAGAGAGCCAATGAAGAAGAATTTCAGTCAACCCTCACCACCACCATTTTCTTGCCGAATGGTTCGGAAAGTAAAAGAAAAGTAAAAAAAAAAAGGGACAGAGTCTATATCGCCGTATCAAGTATTTCATGGCTCAAAATCTCTTCGTCAGCGGTTAACAGCGCGCTCCTCAATGTCCTCCTTAACTTTCTTTTGTCAGGATCGCTCGAGTGCGTGTAGCAGCCCCGCTCCTTTTGGCCATATTTGATGAGATTAGCATGTGATGCGGGTCTCGAGTTTTACAAGTGGGGAGGAGGAGGAGAGAAGAAGTAGAAAAGAAACGGAAGCTTGGGATTCCTTTTCTTGGTCGCGTTCCAGCCGCGAAAGTAACAGACTCGCCATTGGCTTGTCTCTCTCTCTCTCTCAATCCTCTGTATGTGTGTGTGTTGTTGTCCTTTTGTCAGCATTCTTTTCCTTCCTTTTCCTATTCAATCTGGAAAGAAATGCAGAACAAGGGCGGAAAAAGGGGCTAGACGACGTGAAAATGACCCGATTTTCTTGTTTGCCTCCAAGAGAATTTGGCTCGTCTGCTGGGGAGGGTTGGAGCAATCGAAGGATTGGACAAGTTTCTCCATTTTTCAAGCGTGTCTGATGACTGGGAGAAGAGCCGATTCGAGTTACTACACTGCAATCTCCCCTGCCTTCGCATTCGGGAATGTCTGGTCTGATACACTTTAATTTCTCTTTCCCTTCTAATCCCACAAACTTCTTCTCAGTTTCCTTTTTTTTATTTTCCTGGTGTTGTTGTTGTTGTTTTGCTTTTTTATGATGGATGGCTTCTTCCTCTTTCCTTCTCAAAGTTGGCAAAGACCTCGGAAAGTCGCTGCTGCCACAGTGTGTCACAGACAGTGAGGAATTCCTGGTCACGGGCTGTCACAGTCGATTTTTCCGTGGGGCCATCAGAGCCGGCTGCATCCGCCCATCCATGTAAGGCCAACTATCCTATATACTCTCGGTCCCCTAATCCATTCGATATACATTCCTCCACTTCCATCATCCGTCCCGTCCTGACCCTCTAATGTATTCCGACTCGTTCGCTTTTCATCTTCCGCTGACTTCTCCTGCGCTGCAGTTGTTTGTTTATGCGACTCGCAGTCGTGACGACATCCGCGTCCAGTTCCAGCAACAACAACAACAACATACCTTTCGCCATCGCGGCCATCTACAGTCGCACATCATCGGAAAACCGAGGAGACATTCGCCGCCTTTTCGTTGGCCGGGGCGGCGGAAGTTATTTTCGGCTCGGTTCGCATCCGCACAGAAGGGAAACAACAACAACAAAACAAAAAAGCGCCGCACCAACAAAACGAAGCGACGCCAAGCGAAACAAATACACAAGGCACACAGATCCCATCGCAATCGCATTCGTCATGAAGCGGAGCGCCGAGAGAATGACCAACGGAAGGACACGACAGTCGGACCAAGAGAATTGGCAGAGGCGGAGGAGCAGCGTCGGTGGGTATCACAGGAAAAAATAAACAACTCGTCAGTCTTCTCTCCTCCTACTCGGCGGTTTCTCTTGTTATTTGAATTTAAACCGACAGCGGGAGCGCGTTTTCGTTGTGTTGTTATTATTTTGTTGGTAGACTACTGTACTGGAAACCTTGGCCAGGGCGTCGTGAAACATAAAAAGGGGAAGAAAAAAGAACCTGACGAGGTCAATGTAATTTAACCGAGAAGAAAGAATGTTTTTTTTTTGGTTGTTGTTTTATTTTTATTTCATTTTTCCGAAAAAATGCTCTTTGATTCATAAAAGAGAAGCCGGGCGGGCTCGCTAGCCGACCAGGACCCCCGATCGTATAAAAAAAATATGTCCAGGCCAAAATTTTGGTAAGAAGAAAAAAGAGAGAGAACATGCCAGCGTGACACATCCAAAAAAGGGACTCGGTAACGATAAAGAGATTCGATTGGATGAGAGAGAAAAGGGAGGTATCGCCATCCATACATTTTTATTTGTTTGTTTGAACGAATTATGATGCGGTTGTTGTGGAAAGGGCCAAACAGAGAGAAAAAAAAAATCGCCAGGTGGGCCGGTGCCGATCAAAACAAAAGTTAAAAAATGAAAAAAAGAAAAAAAAAAAAAAGAAAATGAAAGAAAAAAACAACAAACAAAGTGTGCGGCGGTCGTGTACATGGCGGCTGTCTTGTGGTTGCCTGACAGCAAGTTATGCCTGCCACTTTTATTAGTGTGTGTGTATATTAGTTGCAATAGAGAAGAGACGTTTAGGAGTTGTGAAGGGCATCCCTACTAGAAGAAAAAGGAGAAAGAAAAAAAAGACCCTGACCCGAAACCGATCCATCCAAATCCATCAAAACCGAGTTGGCATTTCTTTTTACATCATTAGGAACTGCTCGTCTAATAACACAAACAGACAGACACAAGGAAAAAGAGAAAAAAAAAGGGGGACACTCACAAAATAAAACGTGAGAATGCACCGGGTCAACAGCGTGACTTGTGTCACGGACTTGCGGGCATCTATCGCAACTCCTAGTGAATCGTGAGATCACGTTCTTGTTGTTGCTGTTGTTAGGGGGAGGATGGAAGAGAGATCTTTTTCTCGTTTTCAATTCCAACGTGTACTTATCGGATTGATTAGAATGCGGAATACTAATGCAAGTGATTGATGTTTCTCGACGAGGAAATGTCTTCACTTGAACTGATGACACGCGTCACAATCGGGAGCCAGACGCTGTCGTCGTGACGTTGTTGTACAACAATTTCCGGGCCGAAATTGGGACGTAGGAAAAGGAAAACGATTGGGAAAACTCGTTCTGGGTTAAGTTCATTTTCTCTATTTAATCATCTTGAATCCCATTTTACTTTTTATTGGCGATGCGCGTCATTAAAGGAGAAAATAAAAGGGTCAATAAAAAATGAGAGGATTAACAGGGAAGAAAATTAATAATAAGTTCGACCTCGGAACGGACTTTCCTTTTGGACCTGCGAGAGATTGTCCCACACTTGGAGAGGACCTTCAATTATCCAACAGGGAATTCTCCATTTTCGTTTTAAGGATGGTCAGGTATAAAAATGTCTCGCAAGTCACCGGTGGTGGAAGAAATGGCGGAAATTGGCGCACCATTTTCTTCGCCATGTCCTTCTTCATCTGGCCAACCCCAAACATAGTCGGTTTTTGGTCGGTCGAAGAGAAAATATATATGGAACACGACAATAAAGTGAATGTTCCCTCCTCGCCAGCTCAAGAAGAAAAAAGAAAAAAACACCTTCTTTTGTTTGGGGAGGATAGAAAAGAATTGAGCTGGCCCTTGAGGGGAGAATCAAGAAAGATGGCCAGGTCGCTGGCCTTTTCCCACATCACAAGACCCAAAAGAAGAAGAAGAAGAAAATACCTGGTGTGTGTGTGTGTATTTGGGGGCTCCTAACCACCACAGGTGCGTCCACCATTTTCCCCTCTCTTAACACACACACACACACATGACTGCAGGCTATTCAAACATGAATTCCCTTTTTTCTTCTTCTTCTCCTCCATCATCTCACACACACGCAGGAAGAAAAAAAAGGTGTGCAGTGAGAAAACCTAGTGGCGCCATCTTTGCTCCGGCTGTAATCTCTTCCAGCGTCAACTTTTCTTTCTGCTAATTGCACAAGAGAGTTGCCTCAACAAGACGAAGAATTTCAAGGTGGGGGGAAACGCAGACGAAGGAGAAGAAGATAAAACTGAAATGACACGTTGTCTCGTTCATCATCTCGTGTGCGCCTCGACGACGTGGAGTCAGCGGTCGTGTAAAATCTCTCTCTGCCTTCTTAGCATAATTCAATCGATTTTCTTCGTCTTTTACAAGTTCGATTTAAAAATAAAATAAAAGGAGGATAGAAAGAGAGAGACGCCCTGGCGGGGGGTACGTGAAGTCGGGAGATGGAACGGATAAACAAAATAACAACAACTCGAACCCTCAACAACAACAACAACAACAAAAAAAGCCCCAAAAAAGATGGTAAAACACGGTAAAAGGTAAAACTTAATTCTATTGGTTAGCGCAGCGCCGAAGAGCTTTAAAAAAAGAAAAAAAAAATCGTTTCTCCCCGAGAGACTTTTAAGAAGAATCTATTGAACGACCGAGACGCCCTAGGTTCCGTTCCGTTGTTGTGTGTGTGTGTGTGTTGCTTGCCTTTGAATACAAAAGAAATAAAACATGGCCATAAATCTGGACTTTGGGGGTCACTTCCGCTCTCTCTCTCTCTCTCTTCTAACCCTCGTTTCTCCTTTAACAAGAAAATATCTTCTACTAACTCCTTTTGTTGTGTGTTGAAGGCAAATAACACGGCCGGACTTTCGACTGGCCTTTTTCTCGACTCCGGGTCGCCTCGTAAAAAAAAAAGAAACGTGAAAAAAAGAAGATGATAATTAGAATTACTAAACAAAAGGAGAAATTAAGAATTTTTTCCAATGGCAAATGGGCATAGACCGAGTCCGGCTAAAAAGCTAAAAAGAAAGAAACAAATCTCCTTTTAAAGAGAGAGAGAGAGAGATATTCATTTTGGTTTCGACCGCACGGTTGTTTTTTTGTATAACATCGGTACAACCGGCCAACAGACGATAACGCAGTAAGAAAAATAAGGGAAGAAGGACGGCGGAGAATGATGGATTACGAGATCAAGGAGAGGTTTTACCTTTACCAAATTCAACACTGTCAGTCGCCTCTTTTGAGGAAAAGGAAAAGAAATCCCAGGGTTACACATCCGACAATGTTCCAAGACACACACAGCTTCGATTTTTTCACGATTATGGACGTTGCGCTGTACCAGTAGATGAGAGAAAAAAATGCATTTAAATATATCCGTGAGCTATTAGTGGGCGTTAAAAGGCAGATGGAATGGAAAACCCGTTTGTTTCCCCCTGAAAAATAATCCCAGACACAATTTCGAGATGGGGGAAAAAAAAGCGGCACGAACAGTCATTTCTTCGTTTTTAAAAATATTTCCAGCAGAGTCGTCGAGAAAGAGTGAGTGAGTTCCTCGTGATTGCCGGTGCTATTTTATACGTGAAGGTTGTTGTTTGGGATGGATAAATTTCGAGATGCGACCCTGGTGGTCCTTTTTTTTCTCTCTCTTCCATTCGACCAGACAGCAAATGGTCGAAGAAGATTCAGCCCTCGGGTTAATTGGGAGGGATTCATCCGAGGTGCCGAGATTGCGACTACATTTTCAAAAGAGTCTAATAATAACTTGATTCAAAAAAGCCGTTGAGACACCGGCACAGAACGACAGCTGTTATCCCCCAAAAAAAAGCCTAAAATGAGGCCTAGAGAAAATGCTAGAAAAATATGACATGAGACGATCATCCACAGGTGTGTGTGACTAGAAAAATAAAAGTATAAGCCAGGAACCACTCAGGGTTGTTCCCACACAGTTGCTGTCGTCTCTATGGATGTGGACTTTTGCTCATTCCGTAGGTGTTCACAATCCACAAACTTGTTTCTGAGGTCGCATAATAATTGGCCGAGCTGTTTGTTTTCGTGTGTGTGTGTGTGTGTAATATTTCTGGCGTTTTTCAAGGAAACTTTTTGTGATTTGACTAAACTACCTGCTTCACAGGGTGGGAAAATAACTCCTCTCTTGCCTGATTAAGTCTTTTTTGGGGGGGGGGAGAAAGGAATTCATCATCTTTTTCAAGTTTTCCGCCATTCGTCTGAAAAATGTTTCATGATGGCGGCACACCCAAACGATAAACGTGTTACATGAGACCCAGATGAAATTCATCACATTCTCGAAACTACAAAAAAAACTACAAAAAAAAATTCCGGCGTTTTTTGAAAAAAAAAGAAACATGGCGGTCTAAAAAAGCCCTCAAGGATCTCCAGCATTTTCTTTTTCCCTCCACCTTTTTCTTTTTACAAGTTTTTACTTTTTTCGGAGCTAATAATTTTGATGATCCCCACATCTCAATTTCATAAATTAAAAAAAAAAAGTTCCTACCTGTTTGGAGTGAAGAACATGATAATAATCCAGGGTCACGCCATCCCTGTCACAATTGGCTGATGCAGCAACAACACACATGTGGTCGGAATTTCTCCTTTAACACGAGGCAAATGAAATTAACCGGCCTTTCTTTTTTCCAAATGATTTATCACAAAAACGACCATCACTTTTGGCCAAAACTCATGGTCGATTCTTTTTCTTGACGTTGAGAATCCGTTGGGTTATCCACACACACACAAGTTCAAGCGTTGGCTTTTAACAAAAATAAAAGTGAAAAAGCTTTTCTGTGGACGAAGCGATCCCCTCGAGAGTGCAATAGCAACTGACCAATGCTGCCTTTCCCCCCCTCCTTGTTGTCTTACACAGCTGCAGGCAAAATAAGAAAAATTTTGAATTTTTTTCTTGTCCTCGAGGGCTGTACCGCCAAGCATCTAGCGGTCATATTTTGAACTTGTTCATTCGATTCGAGCATTTCCACCATTTATTCTCATTACCTAACTCTTTCATCCAGGCTCATTTGTAATAATACAACCAGTATATTATTATTCCTTTGCAATTAGACCAATGACTATTGCCTAGGCTAACCTAATTAGTTTAAATGAAAACGACTTGTGTCGGAATGAAAGCGATCAGATTATCTAAGACCCCGAAAACTTGTGAAAAATGAAGAGAAAACAAGCAAGTTAACTATTATGAATTCAGAGAAACAGGGCGCTTCTAGAGTTTCCCTCCGGCACTAAACGAATCCCCATCGCAAACGGAAATCAATACCAACGATTACCGATAATAAAAATAAAAAGAGAAGAAAAAAACGGGCGACACGGAAAACGTGAATCCAGAGCTCGCCATTTTAATTGGCTCAAGGGTCTGAAAGAGATAAGATGGGCATCGGACGTTGCAGAGTTTCACGAGGGAAAATCGATCGCTCCTCTCCGCTTATAAACGAGATTACATTATAAAAAGGTAGCAGTGAGTAGGGGGAGAAAAGTGAGCCGAGTTTAAATGCCGTACCCTACGTGTACAAGTACTGCATGCACGTCTTGAACAAAAGGAGGAAAAAGGCTAGAATAAATTACGCTGCCGACCCATTTGATATTGCAGCGCTGAATGCGCACACGAAAGTGTCTAAAACTCAACGGCATTTGTGACTGACAGCCAGGAAATCGCATTTGAGGCTTCGTTATAATGCGGCAGTACGGGACTTTGACTCGAAAATCTCCTTCATCTTTTTCTCTCCGGTCGAATTTTCGACCGCGTGAATAATAGGAAAGAAGACAAGAAAAGCACAGCCCACGTTATTGCATCGCCAGACGGCGCCAGAGAAGAAAAAAGAGAAATTCTCTCTTTGAATATTATAAAAACAATATAACTACACAAAGTAGCGAAAATAACATAGGAACATCTTCCTATATACCAGTCTCTGTGTATAACATTTCGAGATAAGCTCGTCCGACACGCACGAATTTTTTTTTTTCGCTTCACGCTGAACCAGAGCGCGTGAATCAATCACGTCTGTCTATACAGCAACGATTTTCTCTCCGTTGGCCCTTAGTAACGGCCTGCTTGCGATGCAGACTCTCCTGATGCCGCCCGACGATGAAGAAAAATAAAACAAAATAATAAAAAATCCTCCGCGGGATGATGAATAAGCTCAATTTTTAAGAAAAAAACTGCCAGCTCAGCGTCTGCTGCTGCTGTGTATATCTTGTGTGTCTACCATGTATTTGCATTGGAAGCAAATGCAAATCATAGCTGAAACATGAAATTCCGATTTTGTTCTTTGTTTTTGATTGAAATGGCAAAACTTTGATTTGATGGCCGTTATACGTGACTTTTCGCCAGTTGAATCGAACAGGTATGCGCATACGCTGTGGCTTTTAGTTACACGTAGATGTGAGAGTCTAGAGCGATCAATTCTTTTGATGTACATGTGCACTTCTCAATTGATAACAAGGTTATAAAGGAAAGGCGAGAGATTATTTCCCCTCCGGTCTACCGTATCAACTTTCATCAATCAAAACTCCTTTTTTCATTTCACTCTCTCTCAGCTTTTTTAATATTTCATTATAATTTCCTGTAGTAGTGACTTTAATACGGCGCGGTATATAGCCCACCCCCTGTTGAAGGTGGACCTAGGGTGGTCTCTCTGTCTATTGCGCAGGATCCGAACGACATGGAACACACGGAATAAAAGGCGACCGTCGGAGCTGCTGCACGTCTGCCAGCGTTCAACTCGCGAGAGAGAAAACGGGGCACAGCTATCACGCAGGACCGAAAGTGAGGACGGAAGGAACTAAAGAACACACACACACATATCCCCACCGCCCTTTAATCTTTACTCTGGCAGTCGAAAAAGAGGTACAGTGAAGAGCGGGACTGGGTTGGTCGCTATACCGTCGTGCTTCGGTTCTGGGGGGAGTGTTTGTGTGTGTGTGTACGCTGTGTGTACCGACTACAGTAACGATCATGTAGCAGTAAAAAAAAAAACAGGGAAAAAAAAGGAAAATCCCCACTTGTATTACATCACCCGATACCTTCATTTTGAACTCGGTTCCAAACAGCAGCACTTTCGTTTCTCTCATCACTTTTGTCGGGAAAATCCCTTTCGGCCGGAACTCGCCGGATCAGCCACGAACACCCAAAAGGTAAATAAATCGAAGCTCAATTCCACACTCTCTCTCTTGGATGTTTGTATTTTTAGCCGACGATTTTCTCCTCTGAGACTTGTTCAAGTGTCTTTCCCATATGATCGGCCTTCAAATAGTGTATCAAACAAGAGGCTGCCAGCAGTGCAGTTCAGCACTCTCTGTCTCTCTCTGTCTCTCTGTGCTGTGTGTGGTTCGAATCGATTTCTCCTCTTTGCCCAACCCTCCGCCCCCTACCTCCCTCTTTGAGTGTGTACAGCACAGTGTTCTCTCTCCTTCTCTTTCTGTTATGTACATATATTCTGTGTGTAGGCTCTCGAGTCATCTTTCGCTGTATCTAAATAGTTTGGCTGAAGCTCCAATGTTTGCTGGGCTGCTGCTCAAACTCTATAGTAGTACTACGTTGGCCATTCAATTATAATTGGACGCCGAAATGATTTGCTTCACACTCGATTGAACTTGCCAAACACAATGGAAAACAAGTTTTTCCTTTTTTTTGGGGGGAGGAGGTTTAAATATAATCAACAACGTATGTGATGCGGTGACATTCAAGCGAAAAAGATTTGTGTGTTTGCTGTCGACATTTTCCTCTTATTTCCCAGCGCAAGAGATTCCATGCATGGGCAAAAGATAAGAGCAAACATATTCACTGTCTGGCTGTATATAGTGAATCAAACCGGAAATGTATATATCTACACACACACACACGCATAAGGCGAATCGTGACACATCATCAATCATCATTCCGAGAAATTCGTTCAGCATCTTCTTCTTTTTTGATCCCGAAAATCTTTTTTCCTTTTTCGGTTAGATAATAAGTCCGGGTGAATAAGAGATACAGGAAAATAAAAATACAGGAGTGTCAACGCATAACTCCCTTGTGCATCGTAGGTAAATAGAAAGTTGTGTGTCACCGAGCACGTCTGTACGGGGTGGTAATATAATTTAGACATTTATGTAATGTAATCCGCAACACACACAGAGAGAAAGAGCTAGACGCCAGAGAGAGAGAGTCAAAGACGTCTGGCTCTCATCTAATTTGATTTCCGACTACTACTACCAGGGTTTACATGTCAATCGGAGTCACACACCGAAAAAAGAAAATAAATAAGAGACTCTGGGTAAATAATCATAAACAGGAAATGGTTCGGATTTGAATCGTATGTTATCCAGGGGGCCGCGCCGGATTCATCCGTCTATATTTAAAAGGCAGACAGCCCCTTCTCTCTCGACTCTACAATCCAGGTATCCATGGCAATAATCCCGTGAGTGAGAGAGATACACATACGGAAGAGAGGGGCGCGCGGAAGAGTTGAAGGGGGGGGGGGAAGAAAATAATCGATTGCGGTTGTTCTCGAGTGACTGACTGGTGCACATGTAATGACCTTTATAGCTGATTCCGCGTCTATATATATACACACATATACTATAGAGATAGATATCAAGGAAACTTGTGTGTCACACAGGTCTCGTCTATGCACATCGTAAAGTTTACGGGGACAGTGCTGCTAGAACCAGGTTGGCTTTGCCTTATAAAAACCCCTTCGTCGTAGCAGATCCCGTCAATATAATGCATTTCTTTTTCTGTCTCTTTGGAATGGAATTGAAAAGCCCGCCTTATCGATTTTTTCTTCCGGCCTCTTCTTCTTCTTCTTCTTTCTTTTTGGGGAAATTTTCTCATTAGCCAACAAAAGCTCCTAGTGGCTTTTGTAGATGAGATTCAACGACTGTTGACAATTTGAAATTTACCCGGCCGGCGCAATGATTAATTTCCCTTTTTCTTATTAATTATATCGCACTCCAGGTTAAATAGAATTGGCCTATCGCCTTCAATTGCGGACTGTGTGATGAAGGCGTCGTCGTTTCTTTGAACGAAAAGAAAAACGGCGCCGAGAGAAAAGCACCAACTGGTGGTGAGGTGCGGCACGCGAGCTGACGACATGAAAACCTTGGCGGAAACGACGACGACGACGGCCGTAGTTGCTGAAAATGGCGATTTGGAGAGAAAAGAAAGAGAATCACGTTCGCTGGCCCTGGAAAAAGCTTACGTCCACGGTACTATATATAATCATTTCAAACTATGAGCATTACTTTATTAGCGACCCATGTAGTAATAATGTCGAATCCATTGGATTAGATGTCTACGACCAGCTGTCGCATCATTTCTCCGAGGAGCGCTACCGGCCATGGCCCCGCGTACGTCAGTTCCTCGAACAGCTTGAACCCGGATCTCTCGTCTGCGATGCGGGTACTATTTATTCTCCTCTCTCTCTTTCACTCTAGCAGCTCTATATGTAAACTCTATTACATGCTATTCGTCTGTTGGAATAGATGCGCTACACTTCAACGTGTGTATACGTAGTAATCAGATCGTTATGCGCGTGTCTAGGCTTATCGCATATTTACATTCTGTCGCTCGATTATTATTATTTTGCTACCACTATCTGTCTCTGCACGTGTAATAACGTCGTGTAATGACACAATCATTCATCAATCCATCTGACGCATTGTTACACGGCCAGGCTGCGGCAACGGTAAATACCTGCAAGTCAACCCATCCATCTTCAAAGTGGGCTCGGACCGTTGCGCCGCATCGGTGGACGTCGCCCGACGCAAAGATCACGAGGTACATATTGGCATTGTCTCGACTACTATCTAGTGATCTACAAGGCCTGCGACGCACACAAACTCCACCTAATCTTATTCAAATGTGGACACGGGGGTCATTGTCCAAACAAACGGGGGAAAAAGAAAGAAAAAGTGGAGGCTATCCGCATATGCGGAGGAGTCAAACGGAGATTGATGAATCGATCGACATAAAGGCTACTGATGCGCGTTGTCTCAAACTTTCTTTTCCCTATATATCTGCGGGACAGCCAGGAGGGGGGGGGGGGGGGAAACCGAGTTCCGCATTCTCCGAAAGAAAAAAAGAGACTCTCTTTTTGTCTCTTCTTCTTTTTCTAGTCGTTTCCTCTCGATCAATATCGCAGCGGGCACGTAGATTTTGATGTACACGTTGATGTTTAATAGAAATATAAAGAGGCACAGCCCTCCCAAAAAACCCTCCCTGGTTTATACATAATCCAAAAAGAGACATACGTCGCACTACCGCTCAAGGATTATATATATTATACGTTATTCTACCGCTACTACCTTGCTGCGAGTTACATGCGAGAGCTGCTGGTTCTCTTGCGAGTTCAGCGCACTCTCTCCTGTTGTTGCTGTATTATATCTCGCCACTTTTATTTTATTTTGTTTATTTTTCCTCTTCCATAGATTATCATTAATAACGCGACAATATACGGCGGCTGCAGAGAGAGAGAGATGGAGAGAGAAAACCTAACTGTAATATAATATTCCGTCAATAAGTCATCAGGGCGGGCGTGGGGGGGGGGGGGTCTAGCTTTTGGAGGATTTTCCCGGGAAATGTAATACACACGCTGCACGTTTTAAAGTTTCTAGAGTTGGCTTGCTACCAGCTCTGGCTGGCTGACTGGCTTCGTCAATAATAAAATACAAACGGGTGTAAATTATTACACGGTCGGCGAATGAATGGAAAGGGGAGACGACGGGAAACTGCGGCAGCTTTTTCGATTCTTTTCTTCTCTCTCTGCTCGCGTCAAGTCCCGGATCTTTTATTGATTGGATAAAAGTAGCTTTTTCTCGGGAAAAAGGCGGAGTGAGAGTGTAAAGCAATTCCACTGTGTGTGTGTGTGTGTGTGTGTGTAACGGCGGAAGGAAGGAATTGATAAAAGCCAATGACGTCGTATCTATATATATAGTGCAGAGTTCGCTGTTAAGCTCAAGCAGACTCTGGGATATGTCTATGTGCTTACACTGCGGCGGCTTTTGTCGTTATCTCTCCTAAACAGGTGCTGATTTGTGACGCTCTCAACCTGCCATATCGCGACGAGAGCTTCGACGCCGCATTGTCTATCGCCGTCATTCAGTAAGTTATAACCCACACCACCCCCACCCAGCCCTAGTAGTCCAACGAGAAACAAAAGAAATAATCATCAACTTGTTCCATTTTTCATTCGTCGTGTCAAAAGTCACCTGGCGACGAGAGACAGGCGAGTGCGGGCGTTGCGGGAATTGGCGCGGATCCTGCGAGTGGGCGGACGCATCCTCATCACCGTTTGGGCTAAAGAGCAACGACACCGAAAAGTCAGTCGGATTATTATATTTTTTTGATATAAAAAGTGACAGGTCTTTCTAAAAACTCCCCTTTTTTCACATCGTTAAGAGATTTGCGAGTAAAAAGAAAAGAAAAAAAGGGATTTATAAATAGAGGCAGTTTCACGCACGGTAGGGCACGAGCCAGCAACAAGGCAACGAATCAATAGTCGCCGTCCAGACTTTTGAATGTCATAGTCTCGTTGCCACTCTCAGACAGTATATAGCCTTCCGCTTCTCTGTGCCATCATTTGCGGGGTGGATTTTGTAATCAATAACAGTTTCATCACACTCGGATCCTACAGGTTCCAAGTGAACTCGATTGGGGGCACTAAGAGGTGCTTTGTGTACTATATGTATCGGGAACCGCTTTGATCTCTGGCCCTCAACTGCAGATCTATAAATCTCTATACAGCATTCTACTAGAGAGGGGGGGGCTCTACTAAATGTAACAGGGGAAGATATCAGTAGAGACGACAGGGAAAAAAGAGGGACGTACCTTTTTTATTGACTGCCGGATCCATCACGACGCACAGCGTAGTCTCTGGGGGGGGGGGGGGGGGGGGGAAGGAAAACGGCTGTTTTTCAGACGTGCTTTCTTCTTCTTTTCTTTTGTTGTTGGGTGGCTGTCTCCCATAAATGTTGCGATGTGTACGCCCAAATGGAATCGTCTCCTAATGGCCCCTTCTTTTTCCTGCGATCAAAAGTTCAAATGAAGAAAAAAGAAAGAGATAGTATCATCTAATTGCTTACGGACAATAGAAACTGGTACACAATGTAATGGCTGATGAATGCGCGTATAAAAAATAATCACCGATTTTTGTTAAATCCTTGATGATGACGTCAATTGCATTGACACAAACTGCTGGTTGTTCGACGGGCAGTTTGAATCCCAAGACATTCTGGTGCCATGGCGAACGCCCGACCGTTCCAGCAGCGAGGAGAAGGCGGAAGTGGGAGGCAACGAGCACGGGTCCATCGCCACGACGACGACGACAACATCCGATGAGGATGTCACTCATTATCACGCCTATTCACAAACATCCGAAAGTGATTCCTGTTATTCCTGCAGCAAGTAATCAAAAAGGAAAAATCCGAAATGATTCTGGTTGATTAGGAAATTCAATTCAAAGTAAAAAAAATGAAATTATTCACGTCACCAGGGTGCATCACAGTAGGTGTCCGTCCGATTGTTCCGGATGTCTTGCCGTCGCCGGAACTTCCACTGCTGCCGATGGAGAATTGCCACCGCCCAGGAGGAGACATCACCGTCCACATCACAAAGGCAGGTCGTTCGATCCTCACCGCCCGTCGTGCAGTTCCCAGAGCTCGTCGGACCTCTCATCGCCCAGCGACTCCTGTTACAGTTTCGTCCGCAAAGCACTTCAAGTAAATCAATTCTCCATCCTCTTAGGGTCGCATAAATAGAAGAGAGTAGTGTCGTCAACAAGACAGAAAAATAACGAGGGCGACAAAAGCATCTCATTATACTAGGATCGATTCGCACTGCAGTGAAACTGCAGTGCTTGGATCAATTCTTAGTCGAATGTTTCACCAATCCTTTTCAATTCTATACATTTGATTTTTGGAATAAATGTAGAAATTAGCGAGCACCAGACGGGCGGTAGGTAACGGCCATCACAGGCGTTCGTGGTTCACTTTGGGTGAAAGCATCGAGCACCAACACGGAGCCTGGAGCTGCGCCGCGCTGGAGGCCACCGATCCGTCTAATGAACTGCCTATCGAGTTGCGTCATTTAGACTCGGAAGAGGACGGCGCTTTGCTGGGCTCGGCGGCCGGAATGACGCAGACGAATGAGCGCATCAGTCGGAGTAGTCCGCCATCGTTGGGCGGCAAGGGCGATTCATCCATCTTTTTCGGATCGGAACCGCCCGCCGTTGCTGAACAGAATAATGCAGCAGATTCTTCATCCAGCATCAGCCCCATCTTGCCAAGACGGTCGTCTTCTTCTTCGCTGGCAGCCGGCGGAGTTTCCTCTTCTTCCTCGACTGGAACTCAACAGCCCAGCCAGCAATCTCACGGAAGTCGGTCGTTGAGTCTCAGCGATCTACTCCACTCGTTGCCCGTCTCGGTCAGCTCCTGGCTGAGGCACCGTCTATCAGAGGAAGACGCCAGCAGTAGCCTCATTTCGCCCGGAAGTGAGCTGGAACGGCCAATCGACCCTTATTCACCTCCGCCGCCGTCGGATCAAGACCAAATCCGTCGATCCGTCAGGCCAATGTTGACCAAACAGAAACGAGTCGTACAAATATTCGAGTCCTATTGTGAAGAGGAAGACGATCCAGGGCTACTAGTTCCGGTGGCTCCGCCGGATGATCGTCAATCTTCACTCTCTCTGCCAAAAGCACAAGCCCGTGTGTTCAAACAAGGTTCCATGAACGATTCGCTCCTATCGGCCGAGCGGCTCAAAGAACGTGAGAAATTGAAACAAAGTTTGTTACCACGTCAAGTTACCTGGTCAGGCGCTCCTACAAGCTCTCCGCTAGTTGTTCCGGAATCTTCCCCTAGACCATCACCTCCGCCACCACTTCCACCGCAGCCTTCAGTCACTCCGCCAGCCAAACAGACTCCCACAAACAGACCACCACCTTCTCCACTGCCACCTCCGCCGGCTCCTCCATTGGAAATTGGCGACGCTCTCAAAGATTTCACTTCGCTCCGCAATGGATTCGTCCGCATCTGGCAAACACTGCGAGGTGATTCCTCCTCGTCTTCATCGTCGTCCTCTTCATCCAAGACGCATCTGTTGCTAGACGACCGGAATTGCGACAAGCCCTGGCTGCTGGATTCGCCAACTGGCAATGAAACCCCTCATCCGGCGCGCTCATTGCCACAACGGCGTCCACCGTCGTTACTGGAAAAACGGATTAAATCCTTCTGCGGTTGGGGTATTGCCGAAGAATCGGCTACGGGACCGATGAGCCCATCTCCTCGTCGTCTACCACCTGTGGCCGGATCTGAAGAGGATTTTTTCAATTTCTCTTTGCCCCGCTGCTGCGCCGATCAGGATCTCACTTTCTCCCGCTCGGTTCATCCGCACCGGCTCAGCTGCCAGCGCGAAGAAGGATCAGATTCGTCTTCCAAGGACAGCAGTTTGCAGAGTGACACCAGCGTCGATTCGGAAGACAGTTGCGTTTCCGTCATCTACGTGCCGAGACCGGGAGATCACAAAGGCGAACTGGAAGGCAATGGATTGATGGTGGATCCATCGGTGGCCAAAACGAGAAATAATTCCTCGAGCAGTTCCGACGGATCGCCAAAAGTCAAAGTATTCCCTACTTTGCTTTCCTTTGCGGCGGAAATGACGGATCCAGCGCCGGTCAAAAGTCCTGGAATGACAGCGGCCCAGCAGGAAGGACAGCAGACGACCAACTCTCCACAGAGACAATCGTGCCTTAGGCAACCGAATGCGTTGGCCGCTTCCAATGAAACAGGTTCTGACGAGGTTCTGACCCGGTCAGTAATTCCGCATTTCCAGCAACAGCAGCAACAGGCGCGGCCCGTCCATCGGCTCCTTTCCTTCGAGGTATTCAATCCAGAGACGGACGACATGGATAGCGACAGTGATTGCGGCGATAACAGCAGCACAACCAGTGAGAGCTCATCCAGTAATTCAGCCGGAAGCGTCATCAGTGTGGGTGATCCAATGTGGCCGGCGTTTCAGGACCGCAGGCAGACCATTCTCAGCGGTTCTTCGCTAGATTTCCAAACATCCGCATCGTGTGATTTGGTCAGCAGTGAACAGGCGGACAACAGTTTGATAAAACAGGATTCCAACGATAGTTGGCCAGCTTCCATCGAAGATCCGTCAGCCCAATTGACGAGTTCTTCGCATACTTCTCGCCACAATCAATCATCGCCGGTCAGTTTAGTGGCCACGGGAATCCAGGAATCTCAAGAATCCAAATCGTCCCCTTCGCCGTCGCTCGGTGAATCCTCAACTGGAGGCTCATCCGCCAAGCAACAACAGCAACAAGAGATTCATTCCGATGTGGAAGAATGGAGAGTTCGCAGTTCATTAGGTCCGTTGGACGAGTGTCACGAAGAGGAAGGTGCCGAACTGGGCGACGCATTCCAGTATAACAAATCACTTCAGCAGCAGCAACAAACCCAACAATCAGCCGGGGTCCAACAACAACAACAACAATGGAAACTGGAAAAAGTCAAAGGTTCTTTTTCAGCTTCCACGTCCAGTTTGGATTCGTCCATTAGCGCTCCGTCTTACTCGAGTGCTCGGCAAAGTTCCAGCGCATCGGCCATCAGCACGGCCAGTGAAATGCGTAAGAGCTCAGACGATTCAACCGGATTCATGTCCACTCTTCCGCTTTTGAGATCGAGAGTCGCCAATTGTGTTGCTGCATCATCCGCCGCCGCCGGAGCTTCCGCCTCATCTACAACCGGATTTCATCAGATCCCATCCACCGCCGGATCAGGCGGTACTGGCATCCGCGCATCGGGTAACAAACCCATCAACTGCGGTGATGACGAATTCTGCTCTAAGCCGCTCAACAAAATGCTCCTGGGCGGATGCGGCGGTGACCAACGGCAACGAAGCGCCGACCGGGATTCGTCACTAAGTATTTCCACTTCGCAAGATTCCTTGCCCAGTGACGCCGGAGGGAGCAACATGGGAAGTGGAGGAGGCGGAGGCAATTCCGGCACCGTCACTCTTCATCGCTACTATCACGTTTTCCGTCAAGGCGAACTGGACCAGCTGATCGAACGATATGTGGATAGCCTTCACATCATTTCTTCGTACTATGACCGTCAGTGAACACAAAAATTTAATTAATACATAAAAACAAAAATATTAACAAAATTATTTTTACATTTAAAAAACAGATGCCAATCACTGCGTTGTGGCGGAGAAGGTGCACGTGTGGACAATTTGAAAATCTTCATAAATTTTTTTTTCTTAAGATATTAAAAATATTGATCACCTCTACTTTCTTCCTGAGGCTCGACTTGTTTCAGGTGAATTTCGCCGGTTCTTCGGATGGAATAAACCAGAACAAAACAACACAAAACAAACCCTGTGAACAATTTCAACTGTTATCAACATTTAAAACCTACAAAACAAGAGCGAGTGTTACGTCAAGTCTATTGTTTTTCTTCCTTTAACAATTTTTTCTCTGATCCTGTCAATCCACCAACAAGAAAATGCTCATTTTAAAACAATATATATATTTCAAACACACATGCACATCACATTGTGGGACCCACATAACGCGCTAGAGGGCTGAAATTGAATCGTCGCTGCGGCTAGGGATGATAGAACAAAAATTTTAGAGAGTCGTTGGTTGCCTTCCACAAAACGAGAAAAATTATTTCATTAAAAAAACTTAGATTATCCTTCAAATGTTAATTAACTTTCGCCAAGGTACATTAATGACAATTGGAAACGCAATCTTTACACATTGTCTAAAAAGAGAACCCAAAAATAAAAAAAGGGCAATATTACGGGTACTTATTATAGGTTGACCATTATCGCTCAGGTATTGTATAATAAATACGCCAAAGTCAACTAGATTTTCAAAAAAGGCTAAACAACCGTTGACATTTTGTTTTGTCGTTTCCTTGATTGCGGAGGGAAAGAGAAAAACGTGTAAGTAAAGAGAGATACTCTCTGCATCATTTCACATTCGTACCACGCACAGTTGGATTTCCTTTCTCCGTCGTCCTCTTTTTTCTTCTTCTTCTTGTAAATGATTGTATAATATGGCACGACTGGGAATTCCATACAAGACCCAAGGACAAACAACTGCGAAAAAAAGTTCTACGTAGTTCACCGGCCATTGAACTTGTTGTCAAAGTGACAAGGAAGAAAGAGAAACGGCAACCCACATTTTGATATTTTGGAAGAGATGGAACAGTGAGATAAGGGAGCCTAAAAAGGAATGTGAGTTGGCAAATCGCAGATGGTCATTGAGTTGAGGAACTGTGGGGCCGGAAATGATGAGAAAAGAACTCCATTGCCGACGAAAAGGATTTTTCAACCAAGAAAAAAAAGGGGGGAAACGAGGAGCACCGAATCTAGAGGACATTAGAAAGTCAAAGAGAGAGAAAAAAAGGCACTTTTCATCGCATGTCGATAAGTGTGTACACGCTGAACATTGTCAAGCGTATCATCCCACCAACTCAATGGGAATCGTTGAAACTATGTGCAATATTTAGCTGTAAAGGGAACTTTTTCTTTTTTTTCTAAAGAAAAAAAAATCGATAAAGAGATTCTCGCTAGTGCGCTTTGAAACCAATCGCGGTTGATCGCAAAAATAACATGCCGTCAGACGGCACAACAGATTTTGGCTAACAAAACTTACATCAGGTCGAGAGAGAAATAATAAAAATTGAAAAAAAAAAAAAGCTTTGGTTACGAGCAATGATTCTAGTTGTCGTTGGTTCGAACGACAGTCAAGCGAGTGGAAGTTCTCGACCAAGAGACTCTGAGGTCTTGTTTTTTGCTTCGTTCAGAAATCTTTTGATCCAGTAAAGCTTGATGAACGACAGAAGGTTGGATCAGGCAGAACAGTGCCTTAATCGTGAACCTAAGAAAGGAACCAAATGGTAAGTTGAGTGTGTCAGGCTCTTATTGTCGTAATCTTGTTACCTGGGGATGAACGCCAAGACACAGGTGAGGATAAGCGTCGCCCAAAAAAGTAATGTGGTAAGACAGTGCTGCATGACCCAATAAGGATTTGGAAGACCAGGACAATCGACGCAAACGGCGTTATAAGTCAGGGCGAAGCCCATGTACAAGGAGATGGACGCAAGTAGTGACAGGAAATGAAGTCCAGTCTATCAATAAATATTGGATAAACAATAAATGGCTATGTTTCTAAGAGATGAATTTGGTAATTTTCTTACCCAGGATCTGAATTCGGATGCAATGTGAATCAACATGACAAAAATACAGGATGACGTCACCAGTGTGCCAAATTCCCACAAATCCACCGCCGTGTCACCATAAGCCTGGAAAACGATTATCAAAAAGAAAAAAAGTTAAATCATAAGTCTTCCGCTACAAAATTTGCGTTTTCAGAAGCACTTACGCAGTAAGCTATGAAGAATATCACTGTGCTTTGATAGAGAGCGTCGATAATGTTCACCCAAAACGAGTGTGAGCGGTATAGCTGTGCTTCACGCCCGACAGCGTACAAAAGAGGTTGAGAGAGGAGCAATTCCGCTGAAGCACTCTGGTCGTAGATCCCTGTGTAGGCGTGTAATATGGGATATTAAAAACTTGCACACCCACACACGGAAAATAGTTGCTTGAAATAAACTGTATGTACCCATTGCGAGAGGAGGGAGCGACGTGAAAAAGAGGTTGAAAAACATTAAATAAATTTGGTCAACCATCACTGTTCCTGAGAAGCCACAGTACAATTGATACCAGAATATCACAAAGACAAAGTTCTGTCAAGGGAAAAAAAAGAAAAGAAAAAATGAGCATTCAATCAAAACTAACAACGTGTGAAATAGCTTACGGCGTTCTTGTAAAAGAAGTACAAAACCATGCGTGCCAACCGGTCGTAACACCAGTGGCCATGCACCAAAAGTAGCCGCAAAAGAAAACTGAAGCGCGGAATGGCGAAATCGGAGGCCATTACAGCCTGCCTACCCTCAACGCCAGAAATTCCTATTCCCACATCTGCTGTTTGAATCATAGAAACGTCATTGGCTCCGTCTCCTAAGAATTACCAAGGTGTGTTTAAATTTCTTTGAAAACAGCCATGAATTTGTGAGGCGGATACCTATGCCAAGGGTGCGGATGTGCAGCTGCTGTTTGACAATCTTTACAATAAATGCCTTCTGGAGTGGCGTTGCCCTGCAGCACAAAACTGCAGCGCAATGACGCGTCAAGTGGAGAAATGGTTTCTGCAGATTCGAACGTTTGTCCAGTATATACCTGTGTGAATTTGAACGTAGATATGAGATTACATTCATTATGCACCTGTTATCAGATTGTTCAACTTACAACAACGTTTTTCCATCAACAACCAAAGCCTTTCGCTTGACCACCATGCTGGAATTGTCAGAGGCTAAGGGGAAAAAGGAACGGAGCCTATTTCCGGTTTCATTGGCACTCGCTGTAATGGGAGGAATCACAATTTAAATTTCACTGTAATAAAAAAATTGAATAGCATCAACTTACCAACAGTAACCAATTCTCTTTGGATAGCATCGAGATGACAGTGAATAGCGGCTTCTGCGGCATTTTTGCTCCTGGCATTTAACTTGATAACCTCCATATCCGGCGAAAAAAGGCTGCAAGCGTAGGCGATATTGACAGCTGTTTCCTGTTTATCACCAGTTAGTACCCAGACAACAATGCCAGCCTTACGCAAGCAGCTAATGGTTTCCGGCACTGTAATTGTATACATGAAATTGCAACAAGTTAAAGCACAGCGTATGTTGCTCAACCTAGTCTATTAACCCACCTTGGTCCTGTAATTTATCCTCGATTCCCGTGGCTCCGAGAAGGCTTAAATCCCTTTCCAACCTGCAATATGACTCGTAGAGGAGACGTTCTCGACCTTCAAGTGCCGCCTTTGCTTCGTTATGTGCAACTAACCAGACGGCAAAGTCCTCTTCACTAAGTACTCGTTTGGCCATGACAAGAGTTCGAAGGCCCTGCTTCGAATATTGATTTACGTGGTGCTCCGTTCGTTGAATAATTTGATTTTCGGCGAAACTCTCTGTTTACATAAGAGGGAGGAAAATGGATGTTGTTATCCGTAAACCCACATGAACGCCGATCATAATGAAAGTGTACTAACGGGTATAGGCCAAGCGAGGAAGGATAGCAGAGTCCGCCCCTTTGCAATAGACGACAATCTGTCGGGTTTCTGGCCGACGTAACACGATTGACATTCGTTTACGCGTAGAATCGAAGGGCAGGACCTCAAGGACTTCATACTCAGTAGTACCTTCGCCTGTTATAGAAAAGAAACCATAAGACGTCAAGGCCGTCGATATATTTTTGCAATAACGTTTCATGTGTATACCGGGAAGGGAGACGACGACGTGATGAACGGACCTCTGAAACAAGCGGATATTGTAACAGCAGGACGCGTCAATCAAGGCCAGTTCGTCAGGGCTTTCGGCCTCATAAAAATTTTTCCTGTCACTAGACGGTGTGGCCGGCTGTGAGGTAGATATGTCGGACGTCGGGGTCGATGATCGCCTTAAGGTGAAGAAAGATTGGGCAGACGCCAAACTGGGCAACTGGAGAAATCGCGGTCTCATAGGTGGAGCTGGCGATTCAGAAGGCGTAGTCTCGGCAGAAGAATCAATTGGTGAAAGAGGTCGTTGAATGTTATGCTGATTCGACGGTCTGTACCGCGCTGAATGTCTCCCTGCTTTGAGGAATTTTAAAAAGAACATCAAGAGTATTAACAAATCGATTTATCAAGGCATCTCACCAGAAAAGAAAGACAAATTGCCTGGTCGTTTAGGCGTTGCGTTGGTGCTCTGATCGAGGATGTTGGTGGAATGCGATGGGGTGCTAGTCGAGTCAGGAGGAACGATAAGGGTTGTGGAAGACATACTGACAGAACCTGACTCGATGGAGGGTGACGGCCCACGATCTGAGATAATGCTTTCGCCTTCACAATCATCGACAGCGTGACTAATGTGGACAGAACAATCGACCCCAGAGAGTTCAATTTGGCCAACGTCGTTCATGCGATCACGATGGGGTTTCTTCGCCACTACCACTGTGTTGCAGACGGCCATTAAAACAAAGAATTCTTCCAATCTTCTTGCTTGCACGTTTATGTGCGGCCTAAAATTGGAAAGGATGGCGTGAATCAAAGTTCAAGGATAAGTCAAACATGTGGGCAAACCTGCTCTCGACGTCTGAATCAGATGTTTCGAAGAGGGCACGACGCTGAAGTTCAAATTGTTTCAACTCTTCTTGCAACCTTGGATTGGGATAAATTTTTTGACGTTCACCGGGTTTGAGAGGCGGAGCATCTTTATTTATATGCGGATGATTGTAATCGATTCCACCGACCGAGCATCGTCGGAAAATCATATTGTTTTCAGTCAGCGTTCCCGTTTTATCAGAAAAGATGTACTGAATTTGACCCAGTTCTTCGGTGATATTGAGCGCTCGACACTCGATCGCCTGGTTGGTAATGGGATCCCTTAGATGAGGGTCGTTATGGATATGAAAGATCTGGATGAGCTTGGCTAGCTCGATAGTCACATAGAGTGACAGGGGTATCATCACTTGTAAAATAATAACGTAGGTCCAAAAGGCGAGAAAAGCCTGATAAAAGGGGTCGGGCTCACTGCCAGCCGTGACATTATCGCCAGCGTGAAACTCGACCAATGGAAGAAATGGAACCGGAAGATGTGGTACGTACGATTTTAACCACAGTCCACAGCCGCAAGCACCAGCTAGGCACAGCAAAACCAGAATCACCACACACCTGGCGAAAATAGGCAGTGAGTCATCATTGAAGAAGTTAATCAACGCGTAAAAAAGATGGTCTATCTCACTTACCACACTACGTCCATGTTCATGGCTTGTTCCAGCTGGGTTCGCTTGTAACGTGGGCCACCGTGGTTAAGCATGGCCTTGGATTCGTGGCCGGCATACACGACGATACCCTCAACAAAGTCGGTGTTTTTCAATGCACAATCCCGAAGTAAAAGATTTTCTCGGCCAACCGGAACTCGTGAGCCATCCGGATTGACAATAGCGCCGTGGAATTGGTAAATCTTTGTGGTAGGTGCCTCGCACTCGACATGGCTGACAAACGCCTTGGGTTGGAAATTATGTTGTTTGGACAGCATCATTTGAGGTGCGCTTCTCTGCTTCAAATTGTTTTCTCCATCCAGATTGGAAGTTTCTGTTACAGAATTTTCAAGTTAAAAACAATACAAATCTTAAGAATGGCAATAAAAATGCAATACCTATGAAACAGAGTCCTTGCTTTTCTGAAGATCGTAATAGGAGAAGGTCTGCAGGAATGATTTCATCGCAGGAAAGATGAATAATGTCGCCAACCTTCACCTCAGAGAAAAGGACGCGAACGTATCGATCTTCTTCCACCCGATACACGCGGCACGTAGAGTTGTTGATGCGTAAGTCAGATTGGCGACGGCGATAATCTTCGAATGCATCTTTGATGGCAGTCACTCCCAATACGAAAATGACCGGAATCATAGCCACTTCCTTGCCAAAAGCGCTGATAGCTGGTATCCAATTTAAAAGCACGATGAAGAGAAAGTAGAGATTGGCAAAGCGGTGAAACTGTTCCAGTAAATTCTTTGGAATGAAAGAAAGTGGGGTATATTTGGATGTGCGGATGGCGTTATCGCTGTAGGCTTTATTTGGATGGTGCTTGGCTTTAACACTGGGTGGTACAGCATGATTTGGTACGACAGTACGCATCCTGGGAGGCTCAGGAGTTTTTGCTTGCCTCCAGAAAAGAAATCGGTTAACCCATGGGATTCGGGTCTGTCGAATCGTGTAAATTGATTCCGTCCTAGAAGCTTGCCGTGAATGGCCCTTAGTGAAGACATCGTTTGACAGGGTTCGGGAAACCTGTCTTTTGTGTCTAGTACCATGGACTGCACCACTGGTTGTTCGATCCTGGTGGCCAGGGGGCAGGAGGAAATCCGTCCGAGAACCAGTCCGACTGTGTCCTTTAGTAGGTTGGACTTGCTGATTAGGAATCTGACCTTGAGACAATGCTCTAGTATGGCCCTGACGTAGAATTCCTATTAGTAAACAAATTAAATGTGATTATGAGGAATTAAGTAAATCAAAATAGATTTGGAATGGCAATGGTATATCAAATGCATGATGGAAAGACTAAGAAGGTTTTATCAATGAAATGAACAAAATATTTAATCAAGATAACAGGAATTACAAGTCTTCTTGCAAAAGAAATCAAGAGTGCTGAAACCTTAAAAATACCTGTGTAAGGAAGTTTTAAAACCGTTGGATTGGCAGAAGAAACATCTTGTGAAGATCTTTCCCCTTTACTCAATCCTGAAGCTGCCTCCAATAATCCAATTGCAGGAGATGGCGAAGAGGGCTGTGGATGTAATGTTGGATTCAATAAGGAAACTCCGATGACACCATGACTTGCAGAGCGAACATGTCCCTTAACTCCACCCGGCCAACCCCTGCTTGGCAGGGGGTTGACAGTTTCAAGCTCTATTGGGGGTTGCATCACATCAGGAAAAATGTAGGTGGTACCCGGTGAATCAAAATCCATACCTTCCCTAAAAATGAGAGAGAACCAAATTCAATTACAATTGAATTTCTTTAACCATTCACGAAACTAACTGACAAGCTTGTGACTACCAACAACCAACTCAAAATCAACACAAACTTCTGAGCAATGGAAAAGGGAGAGTTATTTACTCACCAAACATCTTATTTCAATATTGCTGAAAAAGACAAGTCAGCTTTTGTTTTCAAAAATTGTCCATGGCAAACTAAAATCAACAAATCGTCTAAACAGTGGAACGATTGTTCGTTTATTTGGTCCAATGATGGGACTTAAGAAAAACAAACGGTTGACGTCAACTTTAAAAAAGTGCAAAGAGATGAAAGAATGGTAAGATAGAGTTTAGTGTCAGCAACTGAGCAACTTGTTGTGTGTCCACGTATATAACGGCAAATTCCAGCTGTGCACTGCTTTCAGCCTCTGCTGCATACACCGTACAAGCTTTACTGCCAGATTTTACACTCGGTACCGATAATAAAGGAAATTGCGCGGAATGGACACCGGAGTGAAATAAGAAACCGGTTTGTTGACCGTTTAAAAGCTTCCAAAATGTAAAATTGAACCTAAAAAGTCTTTCTGTATCAAGACAAACTGTGATAAATTCCTATCTTTTTAATTCCGCGAAACGCAAAACCCTCTTTTATTAGAGAGCGCTAATTCTGGTTGTGAAGCTTCTCTGTTCTTGCCAATTTTTTAAAAAGACTTTTCATATCCACGACCACGAGCCACTTATTAAACAAAATCACTTAATAACGATACATAAAAAAATTCTCCTTTGGTTGTAAATTTTTCCAGCTATTATGATTGAAAACAGAATAGATGACGTGAGTTTTTGGTCCGGAACCAGAGATCCGGGATCGTTGCTCTACGATGAATATCTCATTACATTACATCAAAAAATTATTTAAATAATCCTATTTTATAAAGTAATTTTAGTTCACTAGTTATTAGGTTTAAAAATGTAAATTTATTTCCTACAAAATGGAAAAACTTTCTCAAAATTTGATCAACTTAATAAGACGACTTGGCAACCCCTACTTCTGATCTTTACGTTACAGAACGTGTGTAAACTGAAATAACGCGGCTTGACTCGCTTGTCAAACATTCGATCAAATTTTGTAAAATCGTTGAATAAAACAAATACAAATCATGGCAGTAAGTTCAACACCAATCTTGTTGGGTGGTCCTTTTTAGTCGACCATTTACTAACATGTTATATTTCATATTTTCAGGCACCTATGCCCATCAATCCCAAACCCTTTCTCAATGCCTTAACCGGCAAACCGATTATGGTAAAACTGAAGTGGGGCCATGAATACAAAGGTTATCTCGTTTCAGTTGATGGATACATGAATCTTCAGGTACTGTTATAATTATACCATGTAGTGCATTTTCATCAGTAAAAAAAAGTGAAAACATGCTGTTGCACGAAACAGTGTGCTTAGATGAACAACGGCAATAATTCTTCTTATTTTATCACAGTTGGCAAACACAGAAGAATATATTGACGGAAGCTGTACTGGTAACTTGGGTGAAGTTCTTGTCAGGTGCAACAATGTACTTTACATACGTGGAGTGGAAGAAGATGATGAGGAGGGAGAAATGAGAGATTGATTGCTGTTTGTATTGAATTTTTCATCCTTTAATACATAATGTCATTTCCTATCTATCTCATAGAAGTTATTGTATAGGAAACCTGGAAACCATAAAAAATATGTTCTGGTGTATACTTAAACCTACACTTACAAGATTCCCACAGACAATGAAGGCCAAACAAGTAAAAAAAAAAGCTCCCAACTATTTCTATTCCAAACACAGAAACGTTATCTACCGTATTGGTGATGTAATGTTAAGTAAATTGGGATTTCTTCGGCGATTTTTTCCATTTATTTGGAAAATAAAGGCTTTGTCTAAATGAAAAATGGTTAAGCTACCTTATGAATGAAGTTAGTAGGCAACCCGCAGTCCCGCATGCTCGTAAAGTCACATTTCTTTCCCACTTACATCAACTTGTTCGTAAGTATATTTTGTAAGGTATAAGTATAAATCAAAAAGGCAAACAAATCCGGAAACACCTTTTCCGATTGGCTCACGCTGGTACCAGCTGGTGTCATAAGAACCCTACCTAATTGCTTATGAATATTAATTGTTCAATACGTTTCAATTGGCCTGCATGTAGCACGGCTGCTATAGGACGGTAAGCATGCGCAAGTTATCACTGTCGTTTGAACGTTAGGGGAGTTATAGGAGTTATAGGCTGTTGAACTCCGAGATGAATTACTACGGTTTGAAACAAATAATAACCATTGTACAAATGTACGTTCCTAACTAGACAACGAAGATTAAAACGTTACTGTCAGGATCACATTTAAGCAGGCGCAGGTGATGAGGTCAGTCAACTTCTTGGTTTTTCCTCGTGATTGCGATTCAGTTTCAAAGCCACGCCTAATGATTTTATTCATATTAAATTTGCCATAAAAGTAGCCTCCACCTGCGTCAGACCAAGCGATTGTAGGGTCTTGTGTTATTATATAAACCGACGAAGTTTTTCAGTCCGCATTTCAGTTTCAAGAGTCTCAACATTCTCCTAACAGCACAGGCTTTTGAAAAACTTTCGACAATGTTACTTCCTCTGATTCTTGCTTTACTAGCCGGATCGGTTACGTCTTTCGACTACTGTACTCTAAGTGCACAGAACACTTTGTGCAAATACAAGGCAAGTAAACATCCCGACGCCAACCAAGGCTTCTTCCATTCTTCGATAACCACTAAGAAGTAATTCTTTATTCAATTTAATTTACATTTTCAGCCGACATCTTATGGCACCGCTTGCATGAAGATCGTCCCGATGTCTGTTACAGCTGCTGATAAAACTTTGATCGTTGATTTACACAACAAAATGCGTCGCCAAGTCGCCAAGGCGATGGAAAAGCGTGGCAATCCCGGACCGCAGCCAGCAGCTGCCAACATGAGAGAAATGGCACGCTATAAATTTCAAACATAACGACTTTTAAATTTTAATTTTGAAACCCATCATTGTCAATTGCTTCACAGAGCTGGGATGATGAATTAGCTCTCATGGCTCAGACTCACGCACAACAGTGTGTGTTCACTCACGATGTCGATCGCAACATTGGTAAAAATTGCATTGTATAAGCATTCTATTTTGAAAATTATTCACAACTAATTATTGATATCGTTGGTTTTAATTAGCCCGCTTTAAAGTCGGCCAAAATTTAGGTAAAAATTAATTAATAAATTTTCTTTGAATTATTTTGACATTTTCTAAAATTGTTATTTAGCCATTCAGTTTTCAACGGTGGAGATGAAGAAGTCCAATTGGACTAGTATGGTTCAAAGTTGGTACGACGAAGTAAAAACCATGTCAGCGTCTTACGTGGCGTCGTTCCCGTATGCTATGAAACGCTAAGTTAAAAGATATTGTAGTTTAATTTGAATAATTTCTAACACAGATCGAAACCGACAGGAGTAATTGGTCATTACACTCAAATGGTATGGGCTAAAACGTTTAAGATTGGTTGTGGAATCGTTTCATATTACGACACGAAATTTCAGCCGAAATTTCCTCACAAGTTATTTTACGTCTGCAATTGTAAGTTGTTCTTCCAGCTTAGTGCAACTAAAACTAATGTGGAATTATCGTTATAGACGTAATTCATTACAAAACTAGTGGTGAAACCAAATATCAAATTGTTCTTTACAGACGGTGAAGCTGGAAACTATCTCAGCACACCAGTTTACAAAACTGGAACTGCCGCCTCGGCTTGTCCAGCTCCTACTGTACCCAAAGATGGACTTTGCGCTTGAACAAGAACATGCTTTTCAGACACCTTTACGAATTTGATTTCGTTAAAGCAAATTTTTTTTAAACACAATATTTAGTTGTTAAACTGTAGGTTATTGAGAAAATAAATTCGCGATTGATTCCGATTAATTCATCTAACCCTCTCTTATTCACAACCTAGGTAGAGTGTAAAATAATTTCATCAAAGTCAAACGGCACAAATTTTAAAAGGCCAAAAAATGTGTATTTTGCTTTGAGATTTGCTCATCAAGCGAAAAATTAGTATGAATTAGCGATGCCAAAACCTTGTGAATCAGTCATAACATCTTTTTGGCGAGCTGAAGTTTCGGTTACCGGTCGTCGAACAACCAGTTGTCTGTTAACGTCACGGTATCGACGTACCCAATATGTATGATATTCTCTTAATTGGTCCACAGCTTCGCCAGCGTGACGATTAACATAATCATGCGGCATTTGTAAGACCTCGTTATTACCTGCGGCATCATATTTTTCCTGGACTAAAAACACAAAGGAAATTATGCAACATTAAAACACATTAACACGATGAACGACATATTACGTTGCAGTAAAATGATTGAATAACTGTTGTCATCATACACTTACCTAAAGAATGGCCCAGGTAGAATGCGGACAATAAGACAATCAGCAATGTCATGCGAGCCATGGTAGAAACTCTTTGTCAGTTACAAGTTTCTTGTCAGACTGCTATCGAAAAGGCATGAAGATGGATGCTTTTATAGCTCGATCCCGGAGAATATTTGCCAACTCATCTCCAACCTTATTACCACTTTATTGCGCAATATTTGTTGTGTGGCAAATGAAATTAATTCGGAATTGGTTTTAATTGGCTGTATATCTTTAGGGAAACTTTTTGTAAGAAATAAATTTTATGAGGTGTATGAATATAGGTCACCTCCAGTATACTGTATACAGGGTTACGTCTATTTATGTCACGTTTCAGGCCATCGATTTTAAATGTTACCCTGCGTATAACGTGTTATTAACAATGTTGCTAGTACAGCAATCAGCAATACAATTTAACTTCGTCCTTTCAGAAGACCTTGATTGAAATGGAACGTGTTTTTTTTTGTCAAGCAACCAAACTGGCCGTGTACGTGCCTGTTTTGCAACGTCAACGTCCTTCCTGCAAATAAAAAAAAGCCAACGTCATCCTCCTTAATTAATAATATTAAATGGGGACATAGGAAGGGAGTTCAATGGATTCAAATTGCCTTCCTTTGCTAATTAACTGTAAATGCTGTCAAACTATGGCGTGATAATTACGTGTTGCTTTTAACAAATCAGTCAATCACTAGACAAAAAGAGACTCGACAGGGGGTCCTCATAGGCCTCTGGTCTTAATGGTGGCGGGGCTGGCGGTTCCGGTTTAAAAGTAATTATTTTTAATTATTTCTATCGATATCTTAAGAATTGCTAATTAGAAAATTAGTGTCGTCTGTTTTTATTTTGTTTACAGTTTCGATTTTCGAAAGAAAATTACAAAAATGTGGTCGTCGTGTCAACTCTGTTCGCGTCTATGGAATCGCTTAATACACAAGTCATTTTACACATGCCGTTTAGCAGGTAAATAAAACTAAGGATGCGAATATAATTATTATGAGAGCTTAAGTACAAGAGTTAAACATGTCCCAAATTTGTGAAATCTTAGTTTCTGGTTATGTATCATCATGTAGGTAAGCCCCAGTCCCCTGTCGATGCACGGCACTACGGCAGTTTGTTTGCAATGTAACCTTCTATTTGGTGCCCATTTGAGGCCTGGGCGAACCACCATAACAACACAATATGCAACATTTCCTTGGGCTTTTTTTTTTTTTTTTTTATTGAAAGGCCTACTCAGTTTTGAGTGTTGCCACTCAGTTTTGAGTGTTGCCACTCAGTTTTGAGTGTTGTTCCTTGGGCTGATATTGACTTGCCATCAGCAACAATCTCACTTATCTCACTATCATTGCTTGGGTAATGATTTTCGCGGATTTTCGTAACTTTTATTAACCTTCAACCTGCTGGATATTTCGATGATGCATGACTTACAAAAATGCAGTGTATAAAATGAACACCTTAAATTTTTCTGTTTGTTAACCATTAGCGTTTACCCACTGTCTCATTTAAAATTTTTCTTTGTTTGTTGTTTAGCTGTCAATATTTCTCTTAACCCATTTTTTTTTTTTTTTTTTTTTCTATTTAAATGAACAGGTGTATTTTCACGACAATGTCTCCTATCCTGCCTGGAGGAGTCTTCAAATTTTCTGCGGTTGGAGCACTTGTGGATGCCTGACCGTATTTCCCAGGCTTAAAGGTAGGAACAATTAATCTCTACTTTTTCTTTTTGACTATTTGTTGGCATTGATTGTAAATCGAGGACATGTAGTACGGAGTACGATTTTCCCTGAGCTAGACGGTTGACCGGATCTCTTGACGATTAATTTATACAAATTAAAATACGACAGGATATTGTATTTCATTATACGGTGTACACGGAACTAGATTGAGCAAAAGCTCATGAGTCACCGATGCCAAAACCTTCCGAATCAGTGATAACATCTCTTTGCGGGACTGTAGGGTCAGTTACCGGACGTCGACGAACCGGTACTCTGTTAAAATCACGGTGATGATGTCGCCAGAACGTACGGGATTCTCTTTGTTGGTCCGCAGCTTCGCCAGCGTTACGATTTACATATTCATTCGTCATCCACAAGGCCTCGTTATTTGCGGCGTCATAATTCTCCTGGACTGAAAGTAAACGAAATTACGTAACAGCACTTATAAGACAATAAAGAACATATGGCTATAAAAAGGAACAAATACGTTGCAGCAAAATTATTGAAAAGTTGACAATAATAGATAGAATTACCTAAAGAATGGGCTAGGTAGACAGCGGACAATAAGACGATTAGCAGTGTTAGGCGAGTCATGCTAAAAAGCTAGATTTTACTTCAGGTCACCTTCGTCCGTCACCGTTGGCTTTCAGACTGTCATCGCAAAGGCATGGAGATTGATGTATTTATTGGCTGATCTGTCATCTGTGTATCCTGAAATTATCCAAACACACTCCCCCTCTTTCCTCTTGATTGTGCAATATGTGTTGCATGACAAATGAAATCATTTTGAGTTTTACTGCATCTCAGCGGAAGTGGTGTGAATTGTTTTATGTGGTTCAGAAAGTGCATAGATTTCACGTGACTGCAAGCTATGTAACGCAACAACGTGCTTATTTCTCGTAACCGTTTTATAATTATCTCACCCCGCAAGAAAATTAGGGGAACTCTAATCTAGGCTGTGTAGTTATGAAGACACAATAATTATCTTCAAATGATTGAATAAAATTTGTGTAAGCTGTCTAATATGAGGTGGTTCTCTGTCTCATTTTCAAATGACATCTTTTCACGAAACGTTTTATTGACAAGAAATAAAGAATTTTTTAAGCCTCGACTAAAATGTATTTCAGATACAATCTGCAGGATTTTGGGGGTTTAATTTAGTCACGTTGGACGTGAACGATTGATCGGAAAAAGAAGAAGATTATCTCTCACATACGTAGACTAACCGAACAATTTGAACTTATATTTTCTGGGGGGCTGCTGTACGTAAATGTGTTGTGGCACGGCAGGAACAACTACGTATTGTTGTGGAAAAAATTGACGTTCGTCTTCCTGAGTAACAGGAGCATTTACGACTTGTTGCGGAACGGCTCCCGTTACAACTTGCTGTGGAACAACTTCCGGTACAACTTGTTTAACAACTTCCGGTACTACTTGTTGTTGAACAACTTGAGGTACGATTTGTTGTTGAACAACTTCCGGTACTACTTGTTGTTGAACAACTTTAGGCACGATTTGTTGTTGAAAAACAAGTTTAGGGCAAAGTTGGTTGTAACGATTGCAACGATCCTGCCATTTACTAAATAATATAAACAATAAACCGTTATGTAAACTGCATATAACAATTTCTAATTTAAAATTAGATCCCTACCGGCACTTGTAATGTTGAAAAGTGGGGACACCGAACCGCTGAACGCGAGTACATCTTTCAGAATATTTCAGACATTTTTTGCCGCTTGGACGAAACCAAAATCGTGAATCTCTTTCTTGGTTTGCTGCCAAGGAAGTTATAATAAAAATGTGAAGACTTAAGTTTATTTTCAAATTTTACCTGATCAGAAGAATAAAAACTCAGATAGATTGAAAAACAGAGCATCAAAAGTGCTATAAGCGACCCATCTTAATTTTAGGCTATAAAAGGACTAGTCGAAATTCTCCAGTCCACTATAATGTGGGATTGGCGTCGATGTGGTCCCTCTTGGGGTATAATTATATGCATTTGAACTGCTCCAATTGCATCCTTCTAATTATAATCAGCTAGTGTTTTATGTGGTTGCGAACGGAAATCAAACCTCAAACGTTGTAAGACACAAGCCAAGATTCAATGAACGATAAAACCACATGTGAAAGGAAATAGATAGGGTTAAGTACGTAACCGCACAGACTAGCCTATAATATAGATAGCCTAAAGCAACAAAGTGGTTTCATAAACTGATTAATTATCCCCGACAAAAAAATTTCGATTAAGTATCCTGCAAAGACGGCAGTTATAAAAAAAAACTCGATAATTGTATTCAAATAATAAAATGTCTGAATGTGTTAAGTTGTAATATCTGTGATCTAGATAATATTTGTGTCTCATTTTCATGACACTTTTTATTGAAGATTAAACACGTTTTCTCAGAGCGCCAACTAAATGTATTTCAAATACGCATACTACAGGCTATCATGGTTATGTTTAGTCACGTTGCACGTGAATGATTGATTCGCGTAAGAAGAAGCCACACAAATTAACCGAACAATTTAAACTTAATTTTTTGGGGGGCAGGCTGTTGGACTATGACTTGTTGAGGGACTACTTGCTGAGGAACAGCGACAACTTGCTGAGGAACAGCGACAACTTGTTGAGGAACAGCGACGACTTGTTGAGGAGGAGCAGCAGCGACTTGTACCAATTTAGGGCAGAGTTGATTGTAACGATTGCAACGATCATTCCATTCACTAATATAATTAAGAAAAAAAAACATAAAATCGATTATACCCCTTATCATAACAATTTCTAAAAGTAAATAGTGCAAGTCTATTTTCCTACCTGCAACTGTGATGTTTAAAAATTGGGACACAGTACTGTTGAACGCGAGTACATTTTTCAGAATATTCCATACATTTTTTACCGCTTGGGCGAAGCCAAAATCGCGAGTCTCTTTCTTGGTTTGCTGCTATAAGTAAAGTAGAAAAAAGAATTTGAGGTGAAAGTGAAGAATCAAGTTTCTTTTTTTTTACAATTTACCTGATACCGAAGCATAACTCAGACAAATCGACAAAAAGAGCATCAACAGTGCTGTACGACCCATCTTAGATTTTGGCTGTGAGTAGTCGTCGAAATTAGTTCTTAGTCCTGGTCAAAGTGAGACTGTCGTCGGTATGGCCACATCATTTATAGACCTTTGAGTGGCTTCAAGTGCTTTGGGGTTTTTTTTTTTCTAATTTTAATCATCATAGTGCGGTCGTAAAAGGAAATCAAACCTCAAACGTCCTTTAACACGAGCAGCATCAATTTAGATGAACGACCGTTTGGCAACCACACATGAAAGGAAATGGAAATGGGAAATTTCGATAGAAAATCTCAAAGTTATCACGGAATGTGGTTTCCTATCAATTCGACATCGTGTGGCTTAGAAAAAATTTCTTAATTCTGTACGTACACGAAAATAATTATTTATCGATCCACCTATGCCGCGCTCTCTGCTAGATGAACTATTGGGGCCAAGCATCTTTGACAATTTTTTTTTTGACTTTTTAATACTATTTGATTTAGGCTTTCGGTTGCAGGTTAACATACGTTCGACTCGACGTAGTGCGACATGATCTCGAGAGTGGGTGAGCGTCTTCATTTGAAGAAAAAGTCTTCATCGAAGGGTTACTCTGATTTCGCTTCACCCACCGCGAGTGAATTTGGCGACATCATCAAAACTGTTTTCAGGTTTGCGATCTCATCAATTAGATAGTAATTAGAAGCGGAAGTATATAATTTTTTGATTTTAGATGGAAAGGAAGCATATACAGTCACATATGGAAGGAGTTTTTGATTTACATTACATTTTACATCTCTATAACTCTTTTGGCTGATTTTGGGCTGACGGACAACTCGAGGGAGTAAGATTTCGTAATTTATTCATAATGTTTGAGAAATCATTACAAGGAATTATTGACACATTGCAGTCATTTTGAAGATGTAGCCGCTTACTGTTCAAGTTTCGTCTCGTCTCTGCAAATGGTTTTGTTGCTCGGCTTTTTCACTTCAACCGCCATGCAGGTATTTAACATCCACATTTTATGCGCTGATTAACATGTCAGCCGTAGGAGAATAATTTTGTTCTTCTATGTGCATTTTATAGCGCTGGTTTTCAATAGTACAAGTAATGCCAGGTAACTTATATATACTTACATAACTTATTATAAATATACTTATAAAATATACAGTCATACTTTATTAAACTTATATAACATGCAAGGTACCAGCAAAGTGACAGCTTACTTTGTACATTCACTAAAGGAAAACCAACCTGAGGTAATAAGTCATTGCATGATTTTGGTACCCGCGCCAAAGTTGAAAATTCAAATGTGGATATTTTAAAGGGGATGCAAATTGTGCAACAATACGCCAGATGGATTGTACTAAGTTGGACACTGGTGTTCCGCATGATTTGTCCAGGGCTGAAAGAAGCTTACCCTGACTTAATGTGTCTTCAAAACGAAGGTGTATTTAATAGAGTAAAAACAAATGAAACAAGAGAAGATTTATATTTCGAATTCCATTCCATCCACAGGTTTGTTGTTGGAACATGAACGACTAGAACTGGAAATGGAACATAATGCCAAGAGTCAATCGCTTGTCGTCATCAACTGGAATTTAGCCTTGCTTCGGGTGTGCGCCAGACGGAACATGTTTTACGTTCCAGCCGACTACACCAGAAATCTTGATTGTTTAATGCTATTCAAGAAAAATTGTAATAACGCCATCAAATTCGCCACCAAAAACATACCTTCGGCTCTCATTCAGGTGAATTTCCTCCACAGCAAGATAATTGATTGAAACGAATAGGAACGTCAATTTTCCAGGTCGTCACTGTAGCTGTTTATTCATACGGTTTGGCATCTTTAATGGCCCGTACACCGACAGCAAGAGCGGACGATGGAACATGGAAAGGGAAACCCGTGTTTACCGTTATTGGCTATATCCCCATCACCAACGTGGTCAAAGTAAATTGCAAACACAAGTTCTTGGGATTACATAATGTTAACTAATTTTCAATGAATGCAGTTCTTCCTGTTTTATTCGTGGCTCAAGTTTGGGCGTATGGCCAGCCATCCTTTCGGTGATGATGAGGATGATATCGACGTCATACGGTTGATGTATTCCCATATTGAGGTAATATTTCGATACTATCTTTTGAATCATGTGTTGATGCATGTTTTCGGCATTCAAGGATGCTGTTCGATTACAATCGCTCTACGTTGACACTTCTCCCATCGAAAAAGTGGCAATGACTTCAATCAGTAACCCCTCTCATCTCTGGATAGTAAGTATCGCGTTCAAAATTGTGCGGGAAATAAATACGCGTTGTATTAATGAGCAATGTTTCTCTAGGATCACGCGAAAATAAGAGAAAAGTCCGAAAAGCGTGCAGTTTCAAGCAATATTCCCGTTCAGGAAAGCGAGTTATAACTGATGAAAAGTGTTGAAATAAAATGTTCAAAACTCGTTCACTGACTAAAATATTTATTGCGATTTCGATTGTTAATCATTTCTATCGATAGTTCAATGATTTTTAGTACTTGCGATTCCTGCTAGATATTTTAATGATACACGACTTGCATACACGCTGTGTAGTACATTTAAACCTAAAATTCTCCTGTTTATTAAAAATTAAGGCTTACCCCCACTGTTTAATTCTCACCTTTTCCTTAATTGTTGTTTCTGCAAATATTTTTTGTATAACCCAATTTTATTTTTTTATTTAGATTAACGGCATCTCGTTTGATTGGAGAAACAACCAATGTCAGTCGAGCTTTTAAATCCCCTCTGACCTTGTGTACCTCATGTGAGTGTGGGCGTATTCACGAGTCTGAGGCCCTATTTCCTATCCCGCACCGTATTTCCGAGGCTTAAAGGTAGGAACACATTTATCTTCCTTTTGGACAGCGTTAGGTTAGGTGGTGTTGATTAGAAATCGTGACATAGTACGGAGTACGCTTTTTCGTGAGCGTATAGGCGGTTGACTACAACTGTTTTCTGTTTTAATGTTTTTCTTAACTCAGTTAAAGGGTTCATTAAAAACGCATTTGTAGAACGACCTCGGTTTTGTATTTCACAACTTTGTCAGCGGGTAAACCTTCACATTCGAAAATAATTTAACTTGAAACACTTCACGGACTTTGGGACCTGCCCCAACACTTGCACCTCCTCGTTTTGTTATGTCCATCAAATAAATATTATCGGTCCACATTTGCAATATTAAAATACTTTTCATCAACCCTGCGCAAAAGGAGGACTGTCGTTGGTATTCAAATAGAAATTTCCTCTAGCTCTGATTGTAGAAAAAAAAAATTCATCAAGTCAAATCATTTTCAAAAAAAGATAATAAGTTGAAGAAGTGGCACTCACGAGGTTGAAACGGGAAGTCCCATTGGAGTTCGGAAATTATTGGCGCAAGCTCCACTATTAAATTCGGCATAAGAATTACACTGGGTGGAAGTAAAAGGTACGGCACTGTTGACGGACTCGATGAAATATAGCACGGATCGTCGATGATTACAAGCAACTGCATTTCCACACAAGTAGTTGAATAATTAAGCAACAAAAACACCGGGGACTAATATGAAGTCTAACCTTCTGATAAAACAGCTTCGATATTTGCTAGGGTTCCATTCGTCGTTAGATCGACTGAGCCACATCCCTACCGAGGAATTCCAAATGTCGTTATAGAAAGAAGCTAAAGATTAATTAAGCGGAAGACGTTCTTATTTACCGGCTGAATCGATCCACCGTTAGGCCAGAAATCTGCATGCCCAAGAGAGAACGGAAATCCTAAGCGCTTTTGGATTAAAAGTCCAGCGTTAGTGTGGATTATGTCTACAAATTCAGCGTCCGTACTGTCGATAATTTCGTCCCTACTGGCTTTCTCGAAACACGGAAATGCCGGGTCAAATCCTTTAGAAATCCAAAGTTATACTATGTTACAAAATCATCAAGCACCCTCTCCGAATTCCGAAAAGAATCAAACCTGTTATTCTGGGCATGATGTCGGTGGCGGTCAGCCCTGCTCGGCCAACAACGTGAGCTCCCAAACTGAAGCCCAACAAGTGAAATTTGAGACGGTCGGCTCCCTGAGAAATCAGGAAATTGATTAATTTCCCAGTGAGCTCTCCTACAGGCTGGACGTTGGCCGCTGATTTAGGATAAACGGGTGGCAAAGCTAAAAATCGCCAATCGACAGAAATAAAATTACAGTCCTCCCTCTGCAGAAAACCTGAGAGAGCAAATAATGTCAAGTATTCAATTATATACGGCCGGTTGAAACTGAAACAAATGAAAAATACGTACTGTCGCGCATTCCGAGACTTAAATCATCTTGGCCATCTTCTGCCCAACCGTGAGAGTAGATTATGGTAGGGTTCGTTGGTTCGTAGTTGGAAACACTCAGGAGAAATGAATTGTCGACAATCAAGGGTTGAAATACAGTTGGATTGCTTCTTGTCCAGAGGAGAAAGTGAGTTTTGAACTCTGCAAACGGATCGGCCAAGGCTTCCGGGCAGAGCTCAGCATCTAATTTCATAGAAAAATTTCCACTTGATTACGCAGCCCATTTTTCAGTCAATGGAGAATATACAATTTTACACAATAAATTTTTTTCCGTACGAAACTTCAAATTAAATACTTACCAACGACAACACCAGCAAAAATAATCGAACAAGAAACAAGAAGCGAGAGGATGGTGGACGACGTCATCTTCCAACTAGTCACTTCGTAAGACTCGATGAATGTTTGGCCGGTTCGTCCATTTATTTATATGCGCTTCATTACCTGACGACAATTAATCAGCAGTTAATTAACTTTAAATTTCCTATGAAGTAAAAACCCTTAAATGATTCCAATTCCAATCAGCCGCGGTAAGGTCATTTCCCACGAACGGATTATCCGCAGTCAGAACGAGAAAATAATTAATGAATGGCAAGTTCTCTTTAATTGGGTAGATTCAGGGAATCAAGTGATTGAACTACATTTGTCGTCTATTGAGTAATTTTTCTTGAATTTTTCACCTTCGTTACCTAACACACACTCGAGTAGCAGCTGCTGCCATACAGGATTTGAATGTGCTCCCAACGTAAGGCCAACGTTCGAAAGAAAACTTGAACATATTCCATATTCCCATTGGTGATGACGACAATTCTTTGGATGAAGGCGTCAGTTTGATTTGATACAACGTGAGGCATACGTGTGTATTTTCACTTCGCATTAATATAACGTTAGTCTCTCTTCTCCAGATCAATGCGCGACACCCACTGCTCTGCTGGATCCGCTGTTAAGTTTGGTCAAAACATGAAAACGCTGTTGAGGTACGGAGTTTGAAATTTACAAGATGTAGTGTTATGCGATTTGGCATCGTTTAATATTCTTCTCAACTTGTCGATGCAGATGGAAGGGGAGCACTTATCGACTGATATGGAAAGAATTCCTCATCTATACGACGCTTTACCTGACGATTTCAGTTGTGTACGATTTTGTACTAGATGACGTTAGCAAAAAGTATTCCCGGCTTTCTTTTTGCTATTGTAATTGTAATTTAAGGCTCATTAAGTGCTGTGTTTATTTCTAGAGGTTTCGAAGACATTGCCGTATACTGTTCAACATACACGTCTGCACTGCCAATCATTCTGCTCTTGGGTTTCTTTACCTCAACTTCCATGCAGGTTTTTAATCGCTATAATTTAGTGTCATAAGGCTTCAGTTAATTTATATACTTTTCCGAGTTATCGTAGAGATGGTTTTCATTGGTAACTTCAATGCCAGGTATTAAATATTAAATGTTAATATATTAATAAAAAATTAAAAAATAATAATAATAAAAAATATTAAGGAACAACAAAAGTGATAGTCAATTTTGTCATGTCGATCAAAGAAAATCAAACGGAAGTAAGTGTTCCAAAACATGTTTTCCTTTTTAAGTTTGATGAATTAATCGATTTACGAATTATAATAAGGGTCATCAAATAGTGCAGCAATACACCCGTTGGATCCTTTTAGGCTGGGCACTTACTTTTCGACTCATCTGCAAGCCTTTGAAAAGAGTATTCCCCAATTTGACATCCCTTCAAAACGCCGGTATTTATTTGATCCACCTTTAATAGCTTCTCTCATTGCTTTTATTTCTGTATAGGATTGCTGCAACCACACGAGACATTGCTGCTGGAAAGAGAACCGGCCTCCAATCACCCTTTAGTGGTCGTACATTGGAATCTCGCTTTGTTGAAACTGTGTAACCGGAAGGGTATTTTCATGGACATTTCCGATTATGGCCGAAATCAAGATCTCCTGATGGGTTTTAAGAAAAGCTGTGGAGACACCATCAAATTTGCGTCAAAAAACATCCCATTTGCGTTAATTCAGGTTATTATCTTTACTTTCTACCAAGGAAATCTCGTCTATGGTTTTTGAAATGGGTAAATTTTTCTTAGGCTGTTACGATTACCGTTTATTCCTTTGGGTTAGCGTCGCTGATGGCCCGTCAATTAACTGAAAAGCACACCCCTACTTCGTTCATCATTAAATATTTCCCTGTCCTCAACACATTTCAAGTACATTACATTTCATTTGTTAATTGCTATCATTCTTAATTAATGTTTGAATATTTTGACGCACATCAGTACTTTCTCTACTACTTGTGGTTGAAATTCGGTCGATTGGCGGCGTATCCTTTTGGAGACGACGAGAACGATATTGATATTAAAAGGATTTTCCAAGCCCACATAGAGGTAAACACATTCAGTCGAATGGTTGTGTCTATCTATCGATAAAAATTAACATTTTGTATTGTTAACTTCGTACAGGACGCAGTTCGATGGCTCTCTTTATTATCACCCGGTTTGACCGATCAATTGGTGTCGATGTCCCTCCACAGTTCTTCGCACGAATGGATGGTAACTATTTATTTTGAATTTTCAAGCAGCGTATAATCGTAGCGCATCATATCTTATCAAAAAGAATTTAGCATGCCCCAAAGGACAAGAAAGCCTGATAAGTGAACCATTGGCAAATGACAGCAATCAAGATAGTGCTATCATGTAATTTCGAAATATAATTTATTTTATTCGTTTTAGATAAATGCATAGCATTGTAAACCAGTAACAAATTATCATTTACAAAATAAATGATACAAAAAATTATGTATATATTATTACGTAATTTATAGAAATTTAACAAATTGGAGAGTGTAAAGGAGATGGGAGAAACGAAGGCCAAGTCTATTTTGAATTAGATTCAGATGAAGAATCTCAGAATAATGAGGGTGATAGTGGTCTAGCTGTCTCTCTTGAACTTGAAGCATGGCCTACTTTAGTTCACGGCCCATCATCGTACGCTTCTGTGTGGGACAAATTTTGGGTTCCCTGCCCCTTTCCTGTTGCCATAGTACCTAGCCAGAGGGTCGTAAGTATCGGTTTTTGTTCCACATTTCCGCAGATTCTTTCCACCCTTTGGATGCCTGTGTGTCTGATTTGCATTCCGCCATGGTCAGAATCATTTGTAAGTATGCGATTTACAGTCTAGTGGTTATAGCGGTGGATTCTCATGAGACTATCAACAGGTTCAAATCACAATCAATTTTTCATAATTTTTCCTTGTTTTTTCTATATTTTTAAAGGGAATTATATGGAATGCCTAGATTCTGTAAAACATGCGAGTTTTTTCACATTTTTAAAACAAAATCTGAATTGGTTTTCTTTGGCAAGAACTTAGAAAAAAAAAATTCAGATTTTGTTTAACGTCCTTGTTCGTACGAATCTCGGTGAGTTTACTTTTACGGCTCCTCCTTTTTCTGTCCATCCGCGTCGTATCTATTTGGGAATTTGTGTCTACATCGGTTGTCATCCAATTTGTCCAGGAGTGAAATTGCTGTGGGACGGTGAGAGCTTCCTGGATGTGACGGTGCCGCCGGCGTTCAAGCGCCGACTCTGCGGCCTCTGCGGCTACTTCAACGGCCGTCGGCGCGACGACCTCCCCATGCGATCCGGCCAATTGGCCCAAACTGTCGAACAGTTTGGCGTTTCCTGGAAAGTTGGCAGTCCCAAATCCTGTAGCAGCGCCAGTTCCAGTTTGTCTTCTCCTTACCAACGGATAGAACAGCCGTCGCCTTCCTCAAGATGGGTTCTGTTGGCATATACGCTCCTATTGGTCAAAGCTCAGTTCTTACTACCGAACCCTATCATTGACTGGGTGGCAGGATAAGTGGTGACGGCCAATTTGGACGTGGCCGAGAATTTGCTTAATTAGTTTCCCCAATCATTTTTCATACATTTTACAGTGGGTACCGAAAGTATCCGTACGGCTGAGAGGATCAGTAGGGAAAACGCGTTTTTCAAAACGCTCCCAAAAATAGAATTCTCGGTGGAATTCAATAAATTTTTTTTCAAAGGTTAACATTAAGGCGGGGTATCATGTGATTTTTTTTGGGAATTTTTCAACAACGCGATAGGTGGTTTTTATCGCGTTGCGTAAGTATCCGTACGGCCGAGAGGCCCAGTAGGGAATGGGCTTACTTTGGAGGCCTGTTATTCAGTAACTACGTAATATTATAGGGTGGGAAATTTCTTAAAAAAAAGAGCTGCATTAGCTCTATCTGTGGTCATAAGATCACATTTTTTAAGTTTCATTTATAGTAATGAAATCAAAAATGAAAACACGAATTATAAGTTTTCCGTTTTCTTCCCCTCCATTCCCCATCACCAGTGTTGCCATATCAAAAAATATTTACCCTTTCTCTTTCTCCCTCTTCCGTCCAAGGGAAGAAAGAGATTTTGGGATATGGCAACACTGGTGATGGGGAATGGAGGGGAAGAAAACGGAAAACTTATAATTCGTGTTTTCATTTTTGATTTCATTACTATAAATGAAACTTAAAAAATGTGATCTTATGACCACAGATAGAGCTAATGCAGCTCTTTTTTTTAAGAAATTTCCCACTCTATAATATTACGTAGTTACTGAATAACAGGCCTCCAAAGTAAGCCCATTCCCTACTGGGCCTCTCGGCCGTACGGATACTTACACAACGCGATAAAAACCACCTATCGCGTTGTTGAAAAATTCCCAAAAAAAATCACATGATACCCCGCCTTAATGTTAACCTTTGAAAAAAATTTTATTGAATTCCACCGAGAATTCTATTTTTGGGAGCGTTTTGAAAAACGCGTTTTCCCTACTGATCCTCTCAGCCGTACGGATACTTTCGGTACCCACTGTAACTATTCGTCCTCTTTCTTCCATTTGCAAAGTTTAACACGATCAAGTCTGCTTAGCAGTTTTCAAACCAACAATTATACTTTCAAGAAACCAAGCTGATTTAGCTATAGTCATTTGACTCTTTTTTTTTATATTAAGAATTTATTAGTGCAATTTGTGCCTAAGAGATATACACAACATTTTTTGTGCTTAGGTTTTTTTTGCGACAAGTAAACCGTTTAACAAGAAAGCTTTAAATTCCAACATTGATTTCTGTTGTCTTCCAACATTAAGAGTGTCACACTAGGCCTACTTCTTTGTGGCATGTCTTCCAAGCAGTCAATTTTTTAGGACCATGATTTTACCAATTCCAACTTGGACAAACTCAATAATGAAATCTAGTGTTGCAAATGGGAACAAGACAGGTTTTTTAGTGAAACTCAAATTCGAAATTTTGATAATTTGTAAACCGCAAACTCAAAAATACCACAATGGAGATGTGGCGCAGTATCCCCAATCATTTTTCATACATTTTTAACTATTCGCCCTCTCCCTC